>NC_064670.1:83564865-83876199 GCF_943734685.1 Anopheles coluzzii
GAGTTTTCGCCGTACGCCGGACCTTTACGGCACCGGCGTGGGGGCGGGGTGGAGGGTGAAATGCGAGCTCGTCGTCACTCGTCTGTATTTACAATGTACAATTATCATACGGAGGACAGTTGGGATTGCTGTCTGCCTTTTTTATTACGTTCTCTGCTGGGACCGCGGTCCGCCTCATCTCCAGCCCAGTCGTGCGCGTAGCGTACTTTCGGTGTATGCCGTATGTGTTCGTGTGTGTGTGTGTGTGTGTGTGTGTGTGTGTGTGTGTGTGTGTGTGTGTGTGTGTGTGTGTGTGTGTGTGTGGTGTGGCCCACCTATCACGTGGTTCATCAGTGGACGAAAATATCCGCATATCAATTAGTGTAGATAATCTGTAATGTAAATGAGAGCACACTGCTCGGTACAGATGTGAACCCGATTAGCTGCGACTGGGGCCACCGTTGGCCGGATGCTAAATGGGTGGTTGCTACAGGCTGCCCCTCGCTAATGCTGCTCTCATCACCCGTCGTCGGATGTCCTTTTTTGCTCCCTCTCTCTCTCTCTCTCTCTCCCCTTGACGAAAGCCCTAATTTTTTGGGGATTGTGTCAAATTAATAAGTTAAATCTTAGCTCATGACTCGACGTTCGGCTGTTTGCGGCCCCAATTAGCGCAATGATTCGATTTCGAAGGCTTCGCATCAATTGGAACACAGTTTGCTCTCATTTCGGGTGTTTCTTGTTGTGGTCCTGTTCAAGTTTGTTCATTCGACGATGATAATTGAACCTTCGTGCATTTCATTACAATGGGCGGGTAACGTGTCGTAAAAGCTAATCTTTTGCGTCTGCTATGTAGTGTTAATGCGGTTTCGTTTAAGCCGCGTGATGTCAGTTCGAGGATCATCACGAGGCTTAAGCGTTAAAAATCGTATTTTTTTTTTACAATCATCACCAACCATTTTTTACAACCATGAAACTAATAGCACTGCGAAATTGAGTGTTGATTATTTATTTATTTACTGAAGGACGGTCGTAATTTTAAAATTTAGTTAATTATTGACAATCAAACCCAGATCCATAATATGTACAATTATTAGGTTATAATTACGATATTAAATTTTAATTATTTATTCATTCATTACAATGTTACAATGTTTCAATGCTAACTACAATGTTTCAATTATTTGAAAATTGCATATACATTAGAAATTTAAGACAAGTTTTGTAATTACATTTTTTTAAATTACCCCAAGCTTATTTGACTTACGCTTTACTTTCACGTTTCTTTCCACCGTTTGCTCGATGCGAATCGCACATATAAGAGTGTAACAGTGAAACAATAATAAATAAATATCCAATTACTTAAATTAACGTTTACATACCTGCCGAGACGTGATGCAATTGATAGTCTCACGGAAACTGATTCATGAAATGATTCGCAATTAAGCAGGAACGTTAATTATTTAATCAGGACGAACTCGTTTCCTTCGCGAACATGAAACAGTGCCACATTTTGGAGCGTGTAAATCAGTGATAGTGTGGAGTACAGATGTGTACCATCCCGCCGCCAAGGGAAGAAGTGAGACATTGTTACGCAAAAAATAACATTCCGGAGTGGTTTCTGGCCGAATCGAGAGATACTGGACATTTACTGCGCTGGATGAATGAATGTAACATCCTTTTGCTTTAGCTTTCTTTCTTCGTAAAGAGGAAGGGACACTGTGCGAAGCTTGTTGTGCCCAAAATGCCGCAAATTATTCTTTATTCGTCTTTTTTTTTTTAATAAAAAAATAAATGTTTGAAAATGCAGGAAGATGCTTAGCATTCATTATTGAATTAATTAATTTATCGCCTTATTTCGGACACACCCGTAACTCACTGTTCCCATAGTGTGAAAGGTAAAAAGGACACCAAAGCAAGGTGGTAAACACGAGCATCAGCAAGGCGCGAATGAAGTGGTGCAATCTTACAAAAAAAAAACGAACTGCAAAATGTAAACTGCAGCCTCGAGCAGGAATGCCTTTACCACCACCACCCTTCTCTTCGCTTATAAACAAGTTGTTCCACCGTTGTCCGTCGATCTTGAACGATTCATGGTGGCTTCTCTTAATCCTCCGGATCGATTCGCCATAATGCGACCCTGTAGGTGTAATTTATTATTCAATAATTATCGAAATAAGTTTTGCGCACCTCGTACCAGGCTGCGGTCTGTCTGGTGGGTTTTGTGCTGATTTTCTCCTCTCGCCATGGTGTGAGTAGCCTCGAGGGCGATCGTGAAGCTGTTATGCTTGATCCCGTCGATCTTGCCAGACGAGCAGGCGTTTGGGCGAAGGTTTTGGCTTACACCCACAGAGCGTATGGGATTTAAAGCTGTCCTTTAGTACGGTACAGCAAAATACTGGACCAGCGTGCCAGTTTTGTTGCGAAAGGAATGAGTTACTTGCTTACCTCGTGTGAAATGATGCTGCTTTCGGGGCTTATCTTTTTTGTTTTTAATTTAGAATAAGGATTATTTGTGTCTTTTTTGTACTTCCAGTTTAAGTTTAAGTTTATTCCATTACGTTGCAAAAGTCTAATTTTAATTTATAATTGCTTCTAGAACGCTGCAGAGGAATGAATAAGAGCATAAATATGCATTACGTTAGCCAAAATGTATGCAAATTTAAAATATAATTTGGAGATCTCGATGCAGATGCAGTCAAACAGTTATCAAATCTCATCAAAAAACTGTGTGCTCGATCGCAAAAGCAAAGGAGCACTGAAGTAACAAAAAAAAACTGTCAAGCTGCTTAAAAGTGAGGGGACGACAGCGCCGGAAAAATCGTTTCGAATACAATGGGAATGAAATAATTCAATAAAGAATATAGCGAGATACTACGAGAAAAAATATAAATAATCAAACAAACCACTGGGCTAGAGGAGAGACAATAAGAGAGAGAAGGTACGGGATGGCTGGAGAACTATTTTACATATTGCATCTGGCAAGCGAGGCAGGCAACGCAACGGGGGAAACAAACGCGCAGCACTCATTGCACGACAATCCTTGGCGATGAATTGTCAGAACCGAGAATCGATCGCGGTCGATACTGAGCGCCCGGTTGGAAATGCGACGAAGACGATCGATGGCAATGCATCGGCATCCCTTGGTTGGTGGATGTGATGCACGGGCTCCTTCTAGATGCCCATTATTATGGTACGGCCGGTCGATCGGTCGGTCTGCCGGTCAGTTTTTGCGGGTTGATTTGCGTCGTCTCTCTGCGTCGTTTGGGGAGGGCTCTCTGCGGGGGGATAAGAGTTTAGAGGGGACACTCTCTCCCGGCCACTACCGCCACACTGTCTTATTACTGTTGATCGCAAACGTATAAATACAACGCATTGCAGTGGAAAAGGGATGTGATCTGGCGATATGTGGCAAAGATTTATGCTGCTTAACGCATCGCCCAGAAAGGAGGGTAAGACTGGTGAGATGGTAGCGGAGCTGTGAATTGTGCGAACGAGCCTGTAAATCTTCTTAAACTATTGACGACTACGCTTAGCACTGTGGCTGACTTGAAAATCTAGCCTCCTGGTCGCTTTCGTAGAATGATTTGTTCCATAGGCACCGCGACACGTTTCTCGATTAGAGCTGGATGAGCAAAACAATGGATGGTAAAGGTCGGTAAAGAAATGACACGGATTATTCCAAACGACACGGATCCAATGCGTGGGGCTTATTGATTTCAGAGGTGAATGATGCACAGAATTTACAACAAATTAATTTTTGAACAACTTTTTCATGTGACTATTATCAATATTATATTCTAATGCAATTGTGACATGTGTTAAATTAAACGACTTGCGTAAATGTTGTAAACTTAAAAAACGTAAACTGTTTTTTGTTCGATTTAAATTAAGATAAAAACCGCTTCAAACTGATTATTAAAAAAAACTATAGTGCTCAGAAACATTGATAAGGTGCTTTTCCGCATGACGCTGGCGATGGTGACTGACGAAGGTAACAGACGAGGTGGAAAGCTTAAGGGATCAACCCTGATCGATGAAAGACAGAATGGGGAAGCTGTGATCATTTGTATGTATAAGTTGGTGCTCTCAGAGGACGCCGATAAACAGTAGCGAACGACTCTAAATGGAAGGAAAGCGTTGAATCCAGCATCCACCGGTGCGAGCAGGAAAAGGCACAGAGACACAACAGAGCTGGCAGTACGATGAGTGGCAGCGGTTTACAATAATTTTGAAATAAGTAAGAAGTTGATGGATTCCACTTGGGGTGATCCCCGCTCGCCGGTGGAACCAGATTTATCCAACACGGCAAAATAAGGCAATGCTCGATAATAAAGGTTTCTTATGGCAGCTGCACCAAATACGTTTATGGTTTTGGAATAATTTATTCCCGTGCTAGCGGTCCCGGCCCTCGCCCGGACAGAACACTGCAGACAGCAGCAGTAACGAGAAAAAGCGCTAGCTATCCCGCCCATTGCAATACCAATGCAGGAGTAGTACGGGCCCGGACTACGGGGACAGTATTGAATGTAACTGCCCGGTACCATTCCCTACGTTTGCTGTGCGTTGTCCTGCAGCACGGGAACGGAGGTAGAAAGATTAATGCAAAATTAAAGGATTAACTTCGATGCAGCCGGCCGAGTAGCGAGAAGAGGGGCGGCCAGCTCGAAATGAACCGCTACGCTTTGTGACAATGATACGGAAAGGTGCGGAATTGTTATGGGGCTTCCGGGTGCTGCGTAGCTCCCTCCAGTACGTACGCAGCTTCCTACCTCCGCATGCGAATGCGCCAACGAAACGAGCCAAGCAAAAGGTTGCAAGAAAATTCTCAATTTGGACGGTGGTAAAACTTACCCGTGCTAACTTATTTTGCTCCATCTCTTTGTTTGGTAATCAAACCGGTGGATACTTCATTTTCTTCTTTCTCCATTACCTTTGATTACGTGGGTTCTGAGGTTTGCTTTTGGTTTGGTGAATTTGCGTGTTTTTATGCTAAATTTCTCTTCACGAGTGGGACAATATGTGTTTAGGCGTTTTAAAAATGAAACTACTCACTGATTCTCACACGGCACCTTCTAAAAATTCCCCAATCAAATAGTATAAAGAGGTTGTTAAGCAATATGCTAAACATATCATTCAAATGGAAACCGATAATACTTGATAACAAAATATTACTCTGTTATTTGAATTACTTTTTTATGTATGTCACATTAGTTTCTTGTTAATTGTTGTGACAAACAGTGATCAAATAGTGCTTGGACTATACATTTTTATTGATTTGACATTGATTATCATGACTATCTGTGAAATTATGGAAACATTTACATACGACCCCCTCGAGATACGGCGATTCGCAGGTACGACGATTGTGATTTTGACAGTTAAAATCTGTCATTTTGAAGAAATTGATGTACAGTCTTTCTCCGAGTTACGCGAATTCCGTAAGTAAAATAGCACCATATTTCAAATTTCAGCCCAAATAGGAAGGATGAAAAGTTACTTATGATCAAATGTAATAATCTAAAGTTCATTAAACTTTAAACATTTTAGTAAAACTGCAATTTATTTTGAATTTGGCAATAGTTAGAAGAAATTATTTGACGTATGCATTGTCAAAACTAAAAATTCGTGTCACTCGAATTCGCGTAACTCGAGTGTTGCGTAACTTGGGGAAAAACTGTATTTATTTTTATTTTTAATTTATTGCTGATAACCGTTCTATATACATTTATAAAGATTCCCAAACTATCCAATCTTGAATATTAATATCATGTAAACGACTTTTGTAGTAGAATTAAAACACTGTCGAACTTAATATTGACACATATTTTACATGCGGCTTTTTCGACTAACGCCTTGCTTTAGGACATTTTTTCTGTCCCAAATACAGTATTATCTCGGGGGTCACCTGTTCACAATATTTTCGCATGGCAATTAATTAAAAAAAAAGTTGGAGCCCCGTAAATAACAAACAGTTTCCTGCATTAGACGATAACATTCTAGGAAGCATCTGCGTGTTCCATATGCATGTTCCATATTGTTACCCCGGATCATGCTTTCCCGCACCCGTGTACTGGTATGCAGTAGTTTGTAGATGAACAACATTGTTAGGTAGATTATTCTTTGCCTTATGGACATCCATTGAAAAATATTAAGCATAATCACTGACGTGGTAAAAATACTACTGTTTAGCACAGCTCTCATACCTCTGTTCTGAATCTTCTGAAGTCGTGGCAACTGAGTATGACAATACAGAAAAAGTATAGTACGACAGAAATTAATGTATGACCCGATTAATATATTGTATAGTTCAATCTTTCCCGCCAAATTAATATAATTTCTAAGTCTTGTGAGATCGCCAATCTTGCTGGCCATTTTATTAATCAAATCATCAATAGAAGAACTAAAGCGCAATCTGAGGCCAAGATGTTTAATTTCTGAGGCTACATCAATTATTTTCCCATCTATTTTAATTGCTGTGCATTTAACAGACTATTTGAAATGATCAACATCTTCGTTTTATTCATATTCAGTTTTAGTTTCTTGTACTTCAGCGATCTGCTGATGGAGGTAAGATCATAATTGAAGTTTCCAACGATATTGCTATCTTTCTTTCTCGATAAACGGGTTCAAATTTGATTTCAGAGACACATGTGTAAACTGGAAGTATCCAGACACCATACAACTTCAGTTTCAAACATGTCTATATGTTCTTTGAGGTGAAAACTCACATGCTATATAATTACCGGCAGATAATCAGTATCCTTGCACGCTATTCGACGTCCATACTGCGACGTCACGGATTGCTCTCTCTCTCTCTCTCTCTCTTGTAGCAAGTGAAGTAGGAAACAAGCAAATCCATTCCCCTGGCGCAAATCCTTATTGGTCTTCACAAAATCTTGTGTGAGTTTTACTACCACCTTCACTTGGTAGATGAAGTTGATCATTGTCATTCTAACTAGACTGATTATGTTGGCATAATTTCAAACAGCAAATTGCCTCATATAACTCTTAAAATGTGTAAAAATATTAAAATTCCATTACGAAAATTATATTTAATTGTTTTAAGCTATTTTTCTCCTAGCGCAAATCCTTATTGGTATTCACAAAATCTTGTGTGAGTTTTACTACCACCTTCACTTGGTAGATGAAGTTGATCATTGTCATTCTAACTAGACTGATTATGTTGGCATAATTTCAAACAGCAAATTGCCTCATATCATTCTTAAAATGTGTAAAACTATTAAAATTCCATTACGGAAATTATTTTTAATTGTTTTAAGCTATTTTTCAATATGTTGTATTAAGCACCATAATACAGCTTTAGTGGTTGTTGAGCATATTTATATATTACCATCGATATATAGCGCTATATATCACCATCTGTTCTTCACTGATCCATTGATGGATACGGATCGGTGGATGGAAATGTAAGAAATGAATGCCATGAATGATTTATAATATGATGTTTCCGTTTTACAACGGAACTAGCAATATAAAAGTACTAATTGAGAATCTTGGCATATCATTATTCTGACACATTTGCTATCCAGAAGAGTGTTTGATCTTACATTGGTCGAAAAAGGCTGTAAATCAATGTAATCATCATTTAATCACTGTATCCAATAGTTTACCTGTTTATTTATTAAAAAAATGCACATAATACACCAAATTGTATTTACATGCAATGACGAAACTCCATATCTGATGGTCACAATTACCGGGCCCATTGTTCGCCTGCCACCTTCGACTGAAGCGACTGACCGGAATAATTGTCCACCCGAGGTAATTACGTGTATTTTCACCGCAAACCCAATCATCTCTGCTCCGTTCCGCGGATTCTGCTACGGCATGGTGTTGCTTTTCGTGTGTTGGATGGATTGCTGGCACTACCCGGCATCGACTGGGGACTTGGGTTTATATTTCGTGAATTACCATCCAGCCACAACCTGCCCACTCCATTTGCAATGCGGTACCCTCCCTTTATAAGCTTCATTTCATTTTTATTTTATTTCATTTTGCTCATTTGCTTGCGCCGGGCCGTTTTGCTGCCATTCCGCCGTCATCTCGTATCTCATCGTAACTCGCCTTGTTGCCCCGGTTGGTGCGATTTTAATCCGGCAAACGTTGACGTGACCTTTTTGCCGGGATTCTGCAATGGTAACGGCGGGTGGGTCAACGGACCCACGGGTGATGGGGGAGCGATAGGGGGAGTTGTTGGGTGAAAGAATCTTTCCCGTGGTTGCCCACATTGCACTTTTCTCGGGCGCGTATCCTTTGGTTTTTCCCCCGTGGCTTTTCCTGCCCATGTCCAATGGAATGGATGGGGCTGTAGGTGCATGTGTATGTGTGTTTATAAGTGCTTTGACTTTGATTTTTGCTTATTATTATTTATGCCTCATTTTGTCCGCACCCGCACCACGAATCACCGCCACCTAGTGCATATTATTATAAGGGGTGAATTATGCACTTTTGTTGCCCGCGGGAATGCATCAACTTTCTTGTGCGGTTGTGCGAGGCTATCCGCAACTCATTCCATCTATCCTGCACTGTGCTGCATGGTTTGTGACCGAGTAACATTAAGAGATCGGTTCGTAATTTCAGCCCTACTGCACACCGTCCCCGCCAGGGTCCTAGGTTTAGGCAGGCTCGGTCAGTTGCCGGCGATACCAGATGCTGGGCCGAGGATGGTGGAACACATCGTGTACATTTAGTGCATCTACATTTCACCGTGCGCGGAGGTGCGCTCAGATGTCTGGAGATAAATTATGGCAGTTCCTGTCTTTTAACAGAAACAGATTCACCCCTGCCCTGCGCCCCATTCATTGCACGATAAAACTGATAGTTTTGGGATGTGGGATGAGGTGAAGTTTGATAGTACCACAACAATGAGCACATTCTCATTATAAAAACTTCCGGACCGGTTTATTAACGCCCCGTGGTGATGTTTCGTACCCTTTTCGCACTCGGATGCCTCATTTCATTTGCACGAAAATTACACGACCAGCACCAACACCCTCCCCAAACCGGCGTGTGGAGGGAATGAAAATTGGAAACAGCTTTATGGTTCCACGGAACATTGCCTGCATCGATGCTGCTTCTCTCCCCGTTGCGGCCCGGCCATTGCTCCGGGTTCGCGGTTTAGTATTGCTCTCCTTTTTGCCCAGTTAATAATGATCGCGGCGGCCTACCCCGCGCGCCTTCTCTGCCCCAGCTGATATGCAATGTCGATCGCGGCCCATGACGCACATGCTTCCCTCGCGAACGAGCCGGTGCCGCATAGGCGAAGGAAGGCAGCGATGGTGGGTGGGTTGGTTGGTGATGACGATGCTGCCCTTAAGCATAAATTAAAGAAGAATGTTTCCATGGCTGTCGATGTGTGAGCAGTGAGGGGCACCCCACAAAGGGAGGGTGTGCTGGGTTGGATGAAGCTTGGTGGTGGTGAACAAGCGCAAGAAAGAGAAGCAACGAAAGGGACACCCATTAATAAGAGCACCCGCGCCTCATTTCTTGGGAGAAGTTTGAGGAGTAAAGGGGAGAATAGGGTGAGATTGAGAAGCAATTGTGGGAGCAATACCGCAACGATTCGATGGGGCGGTAAAAAAACATCGATTGTGCGAGACCACGAAACTGGCCAGCCCCAGCCAGCAGCAAACATGCAGTTTCGGGCGAGATATGGTGAAGATCGTGGTGGAAGGAAAAACTCATTAATTTTCTGTTGGAGCAAAAATTATTTTTCAATTTAAACACTCGTGCGTGAATTTTGTAAATTCAACCCCTTGCTCGTTTTTTGGTTTCGTGTTCGTTTCATCACCCCCATCAACGCTTCGTTTTTGGTTGTGGTAACAGCTGGGATAACTGTTGCTTCGTGATCGGTGCACTATGTCGTCCTTTGTTTTATTGTGTCGCGATAAAAACCTTACAAAAACCGATTAAATCGTTGCAAATTAAATTCTAATCAGGGTAGGGTCAGTTGCAAGTATATGCCACTTCCCTGCACCCTCTATCGGAGCCTTATTTGTCTTTGCAACAGACAGATCCTAGATCTGCTGGTT
This sequence comes from Anopheles coluzzii, assembly GCF_943734685.1. Lineage (NCBI taxonomy): Eukaryota > Metazoa > Arthropoda > Insecta > Diptera > Culicidae > Anopheles > Anopheles coluzzii. Next base: position 83,574,897 of record NC_064670.1, read on the forward strand.
GCTATTTTACAATAACCCATATTATTCCCCGATATACGCTATTTGTGCGAACCGGAAGCAAGGACGTACCTCGAATATTAGTGAATATTAGAATTAAACCGAGTTTCGAGGTTTTCAGTCAAATTATAGCTCATTTTAGTATAATTTTGCTTGAAATGTCAGGTTTTAGCCACTAATAAATTAGTTATTTACTCTAATTTCTACTGAACATTTCAATTTTGTACCTTTTAAAATGATTTTAAAATTCAACTAAAAGGGTTTTTTGTCTAATTTATATGCCAACCCAGTACAATTTGCTCGAAGAACTGTCGATTTAAGAAAATCGCGTATATCGAGTATGGTGTATATTGGGGAATACTTGTTCACTATCTAGAAAAAGCCAATGTTTCCTCCATTACAGCAACTTTCCTGTTTTTTTAAATTGTTTGCCGAGCTTAGCGTTAAAGTATCGTTTGAATATATGAAAATATCAGTTTGATGTACATTGAAACCTAAATGTGCGCCAACATTGCTAATAATTGGTTCAATTTTAGTAGAAATAATTGATTCTTGGGCTTATTCAACATCATTATTCATTCATCAATGATGATTTGCACAAATAATTAAACATAAACTCTGAAAACCAGTTAAATAACATATAATTGGTGTGAATGAATGAATGAATAGAGTAGATTAGAATGGATGAATAAGTGAATAAATATGTTAACGTAAAAAAGATGTGAGAAAAACGTCAACAATCTTATGTGCTTTTATTCATGTCAGTTTTATTCATTCATTTCACTTTTCAGTGTTTATATTCTCTCTAATATAGTTTTTAACATGAATGGTAAAAAACTTGGTTCTTCTTTTACCTTATCAAATATTTTATCCTATAGGAGTTTCTTTTATTTAAATTTCATTATTGACTCCAAGGTACATGGAGTAATGATACTATACATATTATAATAAATATACCTTACCGAAATCGATATCATATAAAACTGAACTAATCATTTCGACATATAATATAATGTTAAATAAAAAAGCTTGAACCCTTGAACTTGACATTTATTTCTGAAATACTTTTAAATACAGTGAACCCTCTCTTATTTGACACCTCTCCAATTTGAAAAACCTCTCTTATTTGAACATTTTGCACAGTCCCTTGATTTCCAGTACTTTTTTGTTCCTCTAATTTGGAAAACCTCTGAAATCTGTGTCCCTCTTATTTGTGTATGGTGTTGCCATGGTTATTGAATGATATATGCTCAAATTGGCAATCGTATGCACAGTTTCCTATAGCAACAGTTAAGGCTGCATACTGTCTCTTTCTTGTTTGTATGGACCTTTCATTCACTTTCAACCTCTGTAATTTGAAAACCCCTCTTATTCGACAGTCCCGTCGCCTCTCAAATAAGAGAGGGTTCACTGTAATCCCTAAAAAATAGGTTCGAACAATCAGAAAATTTGCAACATTAATTGAGATGTGTTGGCTGGCTTTTTGAGTTTTGATAACAAAAATTTTTTATCATAAAAAATCTTAACTCATGCGTTGGCAGGTTGGCAGTTGCCATAAATTGCACACGATCGCGCTTAATTTTTGCGATGTTCTTCTAGCACCCTGTTGAACAGCATCTTATGAACGATCAACTCACCATTGAATACTTTCTTCGGGCAGTGGTTACAAGCTCGCTCCTATGCTCCACGCTGGGGTAACAATAATTACTCACGATCATAACATTTCGTATCATTGCCGAGCAAGCCCGTATTAGCGAATGAAATGCGTTACAAATTTCGCCCTTTTGCCATGGCTCGGTAAAAGGGGGCCCCCTTTCCTCTTCCACCAACGGTAACCGACGCTCTCATTTCAGCTAATGAATGGAGGGGTAGAGAAAGATCGCGACGAAGGGAAAGGGGGAGGAAAAACGAATAAACGTGATTTGATGAGTGTAAGGAATTTTAACTAATTTAAGCCTCTTTCTTCTCTTATTTACTTCCATGCACACCTTTCGCCTCGTTTGGGTTGGTTTGGGGCTGCAAAATCCAGATATCGCTTTGTGGCAGCTACTAGCAACAGGATCGTAATCGATTATTTGCGGTGCCAGCTACACGGCGTGTATCACCCCAAGGCCTGTTTGGTGCTATTCGGCTGGCCAGTTGGAGCCGCCCGCAACCTTACCCCAAACCTGGAGCCCACCATAGGAAAAAAGGGAACCGTAAACCGGGATTGAGTTTGGTTGCGGACGGATCGAACTAGCAGACTGACTGACGGACTGGATGGATCTGGAATCTCGGAATGGTCGCAGCGTGGAAAGCGATCGCATTCTGGTCGCACTGAACTCTGAACGCTGAACGCTTAACGTATGATGGTTGCGGAACCGTGGTAGACGACACAACAACAGGCGACGTGTAATGCTGCAAATCAATCCGTGTAGAGGCTCATTGGGTTGAAGTTTCAACTACGGATCGATACGGCCGCACACTGGCTCCTCCAGCACAACACACACAAACACGCTCTATTTTACTAAACTAGAAGCTATTTAACTTCACCATCGTATCACACTGATTCTTTATGCCAGTTATCGCCCATCCGCGTGGTTAACGATAGCAAAACAGTATGCGAGGATTGTTTTGGTACGTTAAACACCGACATGGACGATGACACAGCGAAGGGCACAGCATTTTAGTTTTTAAACATCTCCTACTAATACCCCAAACATTGCTAATTGCTTAGGATTGTACGATGAGGAAAATGAATCCGCTTTTAGCTTATCCCTTTTTCATTTGGCTCCAAACACCATATCCATTGCAAAGAAACCGAACACCAACACAGGAGGTCGGAAAAGGGAAAACCTAAGACGAGGTGCTTCAAATTTTCGAACGTTACAAATCTTTTACAATTACCAATGAAAAAGGTGTGTGTTTTTTTATTCTCAAGGATTATGAAATGAACAAGTTTTGCTTGATATAGGGCGATGTTGTATAGCATGATACGGTTAGCATCAGTAAGCTAACATTCGTTGCGATCCACCTGCGCAAAAGATGCGCGAGAAAACACACGTGTGATTCAATTGCGTGTTTTTTTTTTCAAGTTTTTGCGCAAATTGATGGCGCTTTTGCGAGATATGATAGATAAGCGAGGAACAAAACATCACATTACATTTGATGCGAGGAAAATAAATTATATACATTTGTTTTAGTTATTGGCAATCTTTTGCTTCTTTTTTTTTGCGCAGATCCACTCACAGGATCCATTATACTATACTGCTTGCTAAATAACTATACTAATAGGTTTCGGTCTGACACCGGTTGAGAAGACACCGGGGTTAAAGACACACATTGTTGCACCAAAACGAAAGGTGACTAAATGATCGTTTTACTGTTTGCTAACAGCAACTACAAATTAGATGATAGAGAAAAGGTAATGCAGCGCAGGCAAAGCATGTGAAGCAGTTGATAATAATGAGGAGGAGCACAATTACAGTGCAGTTGAGACAACACAAAATGATAAATGGAAAGAATTTTAAACCCCGCATTTAGCATGTAAGTGAACAATCAAAAGTAGAAAAAGATGTGAAGTATACACGAAGAGCAAATAAAAATATATAACTTTACAAAAGTGGTGTTACAACTGTGTATTTTTTTATAGTTAAATACTGAATTAAAAAGATGGAAAACGTTGAAGGATGTGAGTAGTAAAAATATATGTACATTTTTAATGATTCAATTTTTAAATATATTAAATGCGTTCATTAGTTATCCAGCGAATGAAGAGTGAAGCAAACTACTAGTTCCACAAAAGGCGAAAGAACTCTCAAATAGCCAAATTCTTTGCAAAATTCTTACTTACTTACTTATCCGGCGCTAGAACCGCATTGCGGTCTTGGCCTGCCTCAGGAGTGTCCGAAACCGCTCACGGTCTCGCGCCTTCGTCTGCCAGTCCGTTATCCCGGCCTTAATGGCGGACGGCTTCACGCCATCTTGCCACCTCAATTTGGGCCTACCACGCCTCCTCTGTCCTTGTGGACGGCCTAAAAAGACTTTACGGGCTGGGTCGTCCGTTTCCATGCGTATAACATGGCCAGCCCACCGGAGCCTGGCGAGCTTTATACGCTGTACGACAGTGAGGTCGCCGTACATCTCGTATAGCTCGTCATTATAGCGGCTCCTCCATTGTCCTTGCACACATACGGGGCCAAGTATCCTTCTGAGCATCTTCCTCTCGAACGCGGCTAAGAGGGTTTCGTCAGATTTGGACAGTGTCCATGTCTCAGAGGCGTATGTGAGTACTGGTACTATATAGGTACTATATAGTCTCAGTTTCGTCCGTCGCGACAGGTGCTTTGAGGTGAACTGCTTTTTCAGGCTGTAGACTGACCGGTTGGCACCCAGCATCCTTGCGCGCAACTCAGCTTCCATGCTGTTTTCGTTGCTGACCTTTGACCCAAAATAGGTGAATTGTGGGACGACTTCAAAAGTGCGTTCTCTGTACATCTGTACATCACGCCTACGTAGATTCTGATTATTTATTGGTAGGCCCGCTGATGTTGCCACCATTAGATTGGTCTTTGCCTCGTTTATCTGCAATCCGAAGCTCTCTGCCGCTTGCTCGATCCCTTGGTAGGTTTTTGCTACATAGGAGAGCCGCAGACTAATGATGTCTATATCATCAGCGTATGCCAGGATCTGGGTTGACTTATAGAAGATGGTTCCCGTAGTCTCCACCCTCGAGTCGCGGATGGCCCTCTCTAGTGGCAGGTTAAATAGGAGACAGGCAAGCCCGTCCCCCTAGCGCAGACCCTTGGTGGTAGCAAAAGGTCCTGAGAGTTTTCCATCCACCCTCACCTGGTAAGTGACGTTGGTCATAGTCATTCTAACTAACCTTATCAGTTTCGCCGGGATTCCAAATGCAAAATAATTGTAAAGAGTACAATACAGTAGTACAAGTACAATAAAGAGTACAGTAAATTACATATATCAAAAACAATAGTTACATGATCGAGATCGGTGCCAAATGGACAAAGCCGTATTCAGTAATGAGTGAAATGATTGAGAAATTTTTTGGGAATGGGTTTCATTCGGTGTGTTTTGAGTGCAATGTTGTCCAAAGGGCGGGCTCAGGATTTGGAATACTTCGTTATTAGTATCATGGCCAGTTCCATTTAGTGATCAGTTCTTCAAACAGGATTTGTTCGGGGCATTTTAGATGGAACGTGGGTTGTATTCGGTATCAGTTGCCGAACTTGTGATAAAGACGGTATCACTAACAGGATAAAGATAGGTTCAGGTTCAGTTTTAGGATCGGTAAAGGTGCTTACAGTTCCGAAAATGAAACCAGGATCAGGTTATTTTTAGCACAACTGGGGGACAAGCAAGCATGGTTTGTTTTTATCAAGTAAAAAAACTTTTTAAAAGATTTTCCCTATTTCTCTGGATTTTTTCTGTTTGAATGGAAGTATTCAATTTACATAACAAAGCTATCACTATGTACGAACCATTATAATCACGTGAATCGGGGAAAATCATAACCGGAAAGAGCATTTACACTTTGGAAACTAATTTATTTTATCGCGTGTTACAGTTTACACTTCAAAAGGCTAGATATTATGGTACACAGCAAAACCACTTAACGTAAATCAACTTTTTTTTGTAACAAACCGCTCTAATTGGCAGCTTCAAAGTTCATGCCCAGCTCTTTCATTCTGTTTTCGATATCGAGCGTCGGTAGACCGTTCTCCTTGTTGTAGTGGTAGCTCAGAATCAGCTGCTTTTCCTCCAGTCCCGGAACATGCTCGAAAAGCGACCGCCCCAAGCCTTCGTCAATGTCGTTTTCTTCTCGCAAAATGCAGAAGTAGATGAGAAATACTGCCACACTGAAGTTTACCACGTACGGCTGAAACCACGGAATATCTTGTCCCTTGGGGCCCTCCCGGCTACGCTGTGCCGTCCAGCGAGATGCCTGGCTGCCGAAATATTTGATCGGTTCATTGTTGACCTCTTCTTTGCGATTTTCTTGCCTTTGGTTTGTCGTTGAACTGGCAATGTTGGCCGATGCCGGCAGGAACTGGCAGCGATGTGTGCTACAATTAAAAACAATTTTGTAATGCTGCTGGTTAGGGGTTTATTACCGGAACACACTTACTTTTTCAATAGTGCTGCTAATCTGCGAACTGCTATCATTTGGGCCATGCTTAAACTTATGTATGGTCAATAAATTAAAGTCTATTTCGTAGGAAAATTACACAATGTTGTGATGGATTTTTGTTATGTTTTGCTTTGGCTTGTGAAGTTGAAGCTTGCAAACAGAGTGACCAGAAATACAGATTTATCTGTATTCCTACCGATTTTTTATATGCCTACCGATTTTTTATATTTGTTATTTGTTATTTGTTATTTATTTATTAAAATTCAACGGACCGCAAGTGGCCCACTTGAAGCGAATTCATTTACATTGCCTATGCCTATGCATTTATATGCCTACCGATTCACAGATGACCGCCCTAAAACTACCGATTTTCCATTTATCTTACCGAAAATCACAGATATTTGATTTTTCAGTCGTTTGAGCTTCATCTGTCACGCTTGGGATGCTGTTTCAAGGATTGCTAACCTCATTTGTTACTTAGGCCCGTGTCTGTGCTCCATCGCATGCGATTTTATCGCACGTGCTGTCAAACGCTTTTTCGTATAATATTGCGATTAATTGGATGATTTGAATAATATAACGATAATGGAAAATTAATTTGAGATTGTTCCTACAAAACACCACACATTTAGTTTGACAGATAAAATCGGATGCGGCGTCCGACGAAATCAAAAATTTTTGATTCCGTCGTACGACGAAATCGCACGTCCGACGTTATCTGTCAAATCCCATATAAAATTTGGACAGGCCTTCCGATAAAATCGCATCCGATGGAGCACAGACACGGGCCTTATCGCGCTGACCCAAGTGCCACAAATCCACTAAACGACCACTAAACGGCTTCTAAACGACTCAAGTTCTCTACCTAAACGGAATATAGAAGGACTTCGTTTAGCAGACGGTAAACGACTCATGCATTCAAAAAATAGCGAAAAAGATGGTGGCACTCTCTGTTGGTGGGATACCCCAACCAGTTCTATATAAAATCTATATAAATAGTCGTGTGGTCAGATACGTGGGTATCAACACCAACGACCATTACACAAACCTCACTTGCTTCAGTGCTGGTGGTTTCCGTAGGAGTTTAGTATTTAAACAATCGTATCGCCGTTCTAGTTCTAGCGATGCATAACTTCAATGCGAAACCATACAACAGTACAGAGGAAATGAGAAAGCTCTCCTCCAAGCGAGGAAGCTCAACTGGTTGGGTATCCCACAAACAGATGGCGCCACCAGCTTTTTTGCTATTTTTAGAATGCATGAGTCGTTTGCCGTCTGCTAAACGAAGTCTTTCTATATTCCGTTTAGGTAGAGTGAGTCATTTAGAAGCCGTTTAGTGGTCGTTTAGTGGATTTTTGGCACTTGGGACCTTTATTTGTGTAACCGCTGAACCAAATCTAATCCATATCCTAGGTAAAGGATGCATATTCTTTTGAAATGGAACTTTTATTTTGCGCATTAGTCCCCCCTCCCCCATCCCGCTTAACACTTCTTTCGCTTTCACTTCTTTTAACTCGAGTTAAGTTTCGAGTTTTAACCTATCGAAAACTACCAATAAAATTTTGATGCGCCTACCGAAAACCGCCAAAATAATCTGGCCACACTGTGTGCAATCTAAAATCTTGGATTTGTTTTTTTCTATCTTTGTTTACCTTTTCATGACAGTTGAGATTTGGCGCCACACTAAAATTAAACAAATTTAGCAGCAGGATGGAAGAGGCTCAATATTCCGAGGATTTATTTAGCACGCAAGATGAAGCAGCATTTGGAAATGCAAATTCTGAGCAAGAAGCACCCACCCACAAGTCGACAGAGGAGAAAGATGTTCCTGCACAACCCGGAAAAGATACTGCAAGCGCAGCTGAAAAGGAAGCGGGTGCATCCGCTGAGCAGGAAACTCCCGATCTTGTATTTTCGGAGGACATCGATTTCGGTAAAGAAAGCAGCGAAAAGGGAGATAATTCTTCGAGCAACGCTGGTGTCACTTCGGACAATTTCGAAGAACCTATGGAACCCGATGTAAATGTGGAAAATGCCGATGAGAGAACAGAAACTGAAGAGGTGGTAGAATCGAGCGTCCCTAACCCAAATGCAACCGATGCTGCAAACACAAAAGGTACGTCGAAGGACCGCTATTAGATTGTACCATGACTTATGTTCGGTTTTACTTGTTATACTTTTAGAATCACCCGAAGAACGTTTGGCACAGTTTCCATTTGCTCGGATTAAACAGATGATGAAGCTGGACCCGGAAGTAGGAATAGTGTCGGCCGAGGCGATATTCTTGGTTACAAAAGCGGCAGAACTGTTTCTTCAAACATTGGCCAAAGATACCAGCTTTCATACGGTTGCCTCAAAGAAGAAGACGATGAGCAAGAGAGATGTTGAAACTGCAATAGATAACGTCGACTCGCTAGTGTTTCTTGAAGGAATGATGAATGTGTAGAGTTGCTAAGGACGAATGGTGCTAGGTTTAAGAAGTTTGGCGACTAATAGAAACTAAGACATATCATGCTATTTTTAGAAACGTGTCTTTTACTTGCAAAAATACCGTTGTCCTGTTTAATTTTGCTGTTTAGAAGTAGATTTTCCTTAAGCAATACGGCCGAAGCCGTTCTTTCTGAATAAAAAAAAGTAGTTTTTCCCTTGTATTTGAATTTTTAGTAATAAATTTATGAAAAATGACGACATGTAATAATTCAGGATGGAACTTTCGTTAGATTAAAACTACAATATCCCAAGCACACACCTAATATATTGGTGAATCTATGCATTTTTTGTTATTTTTAAATACGGAGACTGGCACGAATTTAATAGCCGCCATGATTATATCTATATGAACCTTGCGTTCAGACGGCGGCTGTTTTATCACAGGCGGCTACTTTGTTGCATTGATGTCACGCACACTAGTACGTGAATCGCATGCCCCATCCTGTACGTATACACCAACACAACCCAACCGGTATGGTGTACGTGATCTCGGGGTAGTTTGATGTCAAAAGAGTAGCCATTTTAGAAAATCAAAACAGTGAAAATTCTGTGTGAGCGCGTGAAAGCGCACAAAACGGTGTTTGGCTGGTGATGAACGCGCTAGAAATGTTTTGAACGAATGGAAAGCGTGTGCCGTGCAAGGTAAGTGTGAAGTTTTCCTTCCGCTAGGGTATGGTTGTTGGTAAAATACGCTTTGTTGCGGATCCCTTCGCTGGGAGGAATCTTTTCGCCGCGAAAACTGACTAATCGGCGTTCTCGGTGTACAGCCACCGTAGGGGCAAGAGCGTCAGGTGAATATCGGTATCTTTCTATACCAAGTCGCTGCGAAAACATTCCTTCATAGTGGAGTTACTTGTTTTAAAATCGATTTTAGAGGGAACACCAGTGTGTGGTGGTCGCCGTTGAAAACGGGAAGACAAAAAAAAAACGCGCCAGTATCATCGTGCACGGTTGCGCTGAGTTTGTGTCGTGCGTCGAAGAGCATGCGAGAGCACAACCCCGAACGTGCAAAGCGTCCTCGCGGTAGGGCGCGGGAGGGGCTCAGCAGCAAATTTGTTTATAATCAAATATCTGTTTATTGTTAGGAAAGAACGAAACGGGGTAAGCTTGCCTAGCTCCTCTCGTTCCTTTCGCGTTCGAAACGCGACCAACGCACGAAAGAGTATCGCGTGCTCCGATGGAAGAGATTCATCTAGCGCTAAAATAAGCTGTAGTTGCGTGCGTGAATGCGCGGATGTTTGGGGTCTGCCACTGAAAATTACGGCAGGGAAATAAATGCAGTCGAACGACGTAGAGAGTGTGTTGGGACGCGAACAGACTCTGGGAAGTATTTTGTTGTCAGTGTGGCACAGGTGGTGGGGGGAGTGCGAGGACCGAAACAAGCAAGCACGCGAAATATCGCGCGACACAAAGCTGCGAAAATGAAAATAAAAACAGAAAACAGCCCGTTTTGTTTGTGGCAGTCGCGATGCTTCGGCAGGCCAGCATCAGTGCGCACAAGGGAAGGAGAAAACTGCATCGGAAGATCTCGCTAGAAGGGTCTCGCTCTTTCAATTTCTCCTTCTCTTCGCATCTCTTTTATTCCTTTCCGTTTGCGAAGGGCGAGTTTGTTTCTCTCCCTTCTTCTCGTGCATGGGTGAATTCATCTGTTGCCGCGGATACAATCAGCTTTTCACCTGATTCTTTCTGGCAGTGTGTACACTTTCGCTACAAGCTGGGTTGCAATGGAAAGGGGGAATAGTAAGTGCATTTTCACTGTCACTTTACTCTGGAGAAGTTTCACCAGCCCTACCAATTCGATGGATGTGCTTACTGTATGGTTCGTTCGGGGTCCCTCGTGTGCCCTCTTTTTTAAATATGACATACCATCAAAAACAATGCCATTTAATAATCTATCTGTTGTGATTTCCGAACAAACAAAACGACCATTAATTATATTAATATGAATTTCATGAAATTGATTCAAAGTGCATCATTGCAAGGGAGTTCGGTTGCAGAAGAAAAGAAAAAGTTTTCCGTAAACGAAACACCCTTTCCCCGATAACAGTCTTCGTGCTTGTGCGTGCGAAAGAAAGAGAGAGAGCGATGATACAACTAAACACGTTAAAACACGCTGCAGCAAGAGAGTACATACAGCACACGGAAGAAGAGAGATCTCCGTCCAATTGACCATGGATTACTCACGATGTAAAGGCTATTAATAGATTTTCATGTCTTCTTGTGACTAGAAGTTGCAATCTCCGGTTGACTGTTTAACAAAAACGTGGTCCTCCACGCGGATAAGGGAAAGGAGTAGTTAAAAATCTCAACACTGGACGCGAATGATTTGAGATGGAGAGATACGGCAAACTTCCCTCTCTACTATGGGCACGCGCACTCGGCACAATACTGTTCCGTTCGGCAGCAGTACGGCGGAGCACAACTTCGATCTCTTCTCGGATGGAAGTCCATGTTGGCCATGAATATATTTAAATTTTGGTTGTTGATAATCAGTTGCAACTGCAGGCATCAACGTGCAAACGTATTAGAAGAAGAACTACAATCAAATCTCATTGTCTTTGCCTTGGGCTGATGCAATAATTAAGCGCGTGCCATCAATCCTTTGCGGCTTGTAACGAATGTAGGATGTTGTGGTCGATATGGACTTTCCCGAGGGAAGCAAATGATGAGAAAATAATTACAACACGAAATGATTTTGAAATTCTTACACTGATTCACTACTTTTAATGTTCCAAAATGTCCCTTGGTTATGAAATAATGAAGATTGCCAATAGAGTAATGTATTGAGCTAGTTCTTGTATGTGTATAATTTTAACACTCATTCCAAATGTGTCATTTTGCTATCCTTTTCAAAATATTTGCATTTCATATAACAAAAAGCGAGCTAACAATGCTTTTTAACAATATCTTTTTAGTCAAAATGTGGCTGCGAAGCGAGACTAGAGATCGTCGACTGCGTTCAAGTAGTACGCGAAGCGCGGTCAAGTTCAAACCATCCCCACTCAAAGTGGCTAGCCAAAAAGCAAAAAAGAGTTCATCCGTCGAACTCGTAGTGTCTTCGTCTCGGCGATCCGTACCATCAGCGGTGCCCAAATGTCGACCAGAAGTGTCAACGACGATTGCCGAACCTTCATCTACCGTAGTTTCGCGGTGCCGGACCGCCGCTGCTACGCCCAATAATCCACCTGCAAGAAGCATCGTTCCAAGGCGCGCGACAACAATTGGAAAGCCGGCGCGGAATAATCGTCCCACTGCTGCTAGCGGTGAAGAAAGCCGGAAGTCGGCCAGTCGCGAAGAGATTACAATATCGGACGATTGCAAAGAAAACTGCTGGCAGGATAATAACGATCTCACTCTATTCGATGGTACCACTGTCATCGACCAGAAGCACTTCGAAGATTCACCCACACACTCCAGCTGTTCTTCGCAGCAACTACCTGCAGGCATTGTATCCTCCAACAATGACACGCCACCGCATGTTGATAATGTGGCTGATGTGAGCTTTTCCACCGAATCCACCGAATGTGGACTATACGCTAGGAAAGTTGGAGACGATCTCGGTTCGGCCGAGGATGCGCTCAATCAGTTCAGTATCATTTCGTACGACTCGAACAAAAACACTTTGTTGGGCCACTCGATCGTTTTGCCACCGATCAGCGTTGCGCAGGCATCAGTAGGGGCACCTGCATGCCTGGAAGGGGCGGGACAGCTCAACTCCAAGTGCATCACCGAATGCGATAGTACAACGGCAGACCTCGGCACTGAGGCTGCGGGCGAATGTGTAAGTAACGTTAAGGCTATAGTAAACCCCAGCTGCTACGTGGAGGAGGATACAATCCTGCCGTCCACCTCGTCGGAGGGAATCTTTCCAAAGTCAAGTGCAATCATATCTTCTAACTCGCTGGATATCGTTGTGCCGGAAGTGGACTCAACCACGGACACGATATCACCGGATACGTCTTCTGCTAATCTAATTGCTGGCGATATGATCGCCTCGTTCCCGCTGACCGCTTCCTCCATCGATTTTGCCGGATCGTCGATGTCGTCGTCCTCGTCGTCCTCGTCGTCGTCGTCCTCATCCTCGTCCTCGTCCTCTTCCTCCTCGTCGACATCATCGTCCTCGTCGTCGTCGTCATCAACGTCTTGCAATACGTCACTGGGTGCCTCCGTATCTGCAGTATCGATGGGAGCCTCATCGCTGTCGTCCAATTTTCAACCAATCGCGTATAGCAACTGTTCGTCGCTCTCTGGCACAGGGTACGAGGAGCAGCCGCAATCCAGCTATTCTCCTAGTCAGACAGCCGCCGCCGTAGCGGTTGCTTCTGATTTGATTTCCATGTTCGATGAGGAACACTACAAAAATGCCACTGATCTCGGCCAGTACACGGACTTCTCTTACAATGCTCTGCTTACCCAGGCCCTCCTGAGCTGTGGCGATGCGGCTGCTGCTGCCGGGCTTAATCTTAGCTGCGGTCAATCAAGCACGGACAGCTTGAACGATTCCGCCTTTTTCTCGTCGCTCAACACAACGGCCATCGAGAATCTGAAAGCTCTAACGTCGCTTTCGAGCATGGGCCATAACATGGACGGAATGATGTTGGATGATGGGGTCAATGCTTCTCCCAACATCCACGGGACGACGGGATACATCACGGAATACGGAGGAGGAGGAGGAGTAGGAGGGGAGCAGCAGGACCATCAACAGCAGCAGCAGCATCATCTGCAACACCAACGAGCCCTGGATGGATCGGAGCAGGAATCACTGATCCACAACATTGAGTGCAATGAATCAATTCCCATGTGCGGCGACGACACAGAGGCAGCTATGCAGCTGGAGAATAATGAGTGCATTGAAATGGATGTAAGTTTGTTATCTATTGGACATGTTGGTCTGTTAATTGATTCAATGGTCAATAATTATCCTTATCTCGTTGACGTAAAATAGTTAAATGATATTAATTGTGTTTACGTTTTAAATTACTTCCCATTAGGAGTCGAACGATGGACAGCATGACGATGCCGCATATAGAGCGTTCGACCCGTACTTATTCATCAAGCATCTTCCTCCATTGACTTGTGAAATGCGTTCCAAGTGTCCCGCGTTGCCGCTAAAGACACGCTCCAGTCCAGAGTTCAGCCTGGTGCTCGATCTAGACGAAACGCTGGTGCATTGCAGTCTAATGGAGCTTTCCGATGCGAGCTTCAAGTTTCCGGTGCTATTTCAAGAGTGCAAGTACACAGTGTTCGTTCGTACCAGACCGTACTTCCGCGAGTTTCTCGAGAGGGTATCGCAAATGTTCGAGGTGATTCTCTTTACCGCCTCGAAGCGGGTCTATGCCGATAAGCTGCTCAATCTGCTTGATCCGGATCGCCGACTCATTAAGTAAGTGCTTGTGCGTGAGAAATTGGAAGGCGTGGTATTAAATATAATTACTTTGACACTTTTTCGTTTCGCTAAACAGATACCGTTTGTTCCGAGAGCATTGTGTCCTAGTCAACGGAAATTACATTAAAGATTTGACTATACTGGGCAGGGATCTTTCCAAGACCATCATCATTGATAATTCACCACAGGCATTTGGGTAAGTGATTGTTGATTGCAAACGTGTTTCAAGGCTCGAAAACGAAAATTATTTACAAAACATTTGTTTGAAATTCCAGATACCAGCTGGAAAATGGTATACCAATAGAGAGTTGGTTCGTCGATCAGAGCGATTCGGAGTTGATGAAAATTTTACCATTTTTGGAACGGCTCGTTGAAATGGTAAGTTTTTTACTACTCGAGTGCATGAACGGTACCCCAACAACAAAATACTCATATGACACTCTCTATTGTATATCTTACAGCGCGAAGATGTTCGTCCTCACATTCGTGAAAAGTTCCGACTCTTTTCTTTCCTACCGCCAGATTAAACTTAATTCGTATCTAACGGCAATACATGTTGTTGACGGCAGCACCTTAGTTAATCTCACAATTTCATCTAATTAAGCACGTTTCACTCCAATTGTATTTATGTCAGCTGTTTTTTTTTCTGGACTAACGTCGTCAAGTGAAGTGTACAGACAAAGCCACTCAAGTAATATTTAATAGTTACGACGTTTAGTTTCAGTTAACTATTCTCTTTTATTAAGCATACACAGATACAAACAAGCCTGCGCGCAAGGATGGTAGAAATGTGCGCGAGACACTTGGTGCTTGTGTGTATGTTATTGATGATACATTCATGTTTATGCGACACAAAAATAGTATGACAACATATGGATACAATGATACCGTTTTGCACAAGCATATAGTTTAACTGACAGATTTACTTAAGAAGGCAGACTGTGTAGACTGTGCTGCTAAACACATTCATGTTCAAATCTTAAACAAATCCACCAATTAACTCCATAATCCCCATACTCGAAACGACGAGAGAAGATTAGAAATGAAATCGATTTAATGAATAATTGTAGCAATATGAGAACTTTAGATGCTTAGCGTAATGTCCAACTCTTGTCGTCGTTCAAGGAACGGAATTAATATACATACAGGCGATGTATGATAATTTTGCTTTTGCCAGATCAGTGAATGAGCCCGTTATGGTGGCCTACTGCTGGTGCCTGCTGCTGCTTACAAGGCAGCAAGACAAACGAATTGATAAATATGATATATAACGATCAAAAACAAATCAACAACCTGGGATGCCATAGCGAACAGAACAAATTACGAAAATATCAGATGCATTACTATTAACTATACTGCTGAAAGAATCACATGAGCACATGAATTACACGTATCTCAATACACACACACAGTTTAAACTCACCTTAGTCTAAATGTAAGAAATGGAAAATAATATTTAACGGATGCGGTTGAATGTCGTCTCGATAAGTGAAGAAAAGCGAAAGCAGCGTAGAGAAGGGTATTAGGAGTGCTTTAGTTATACGATGGAATTCCTGGTTAAATTTGATTACTCACTCACACACATACGTAGAGCAAAAACGTAGCAAGTTAATATTATTACGATCACCGTTTATGATGATTGCGATCATGATCGATCGACATTGTTAATTGAAAATGTTTCTTCCGTTTTCTTTGAAATACTGTAATATCTAGCGTGTAACGATATACATATTTTTTATTTATTAACTCATGGATATGACGTCTGAAATGTTTGTACAAAGAATTACGGTAAATGCCTCCGAGCAAATGGGTGGAGCATGCAGTTGTTTTGTTGAGATGAAAAAAATAAGAAATCAAATATGTAACAATAATTAAATCCCGATTTTCTTCAATAATGCTGCAAACTATTCTCTATACCTGATATCGATTACCTTGTGAAGGTGCAATCTTTGAAAAGCTTCTGTTTCATAACGAAGGATTTCAGAAAACCATGCTCACATAGTTCCCGCGGTAGAGTTTAAGCAGTTACAGTTTCTTTTTGTGAGAAAGAGTTTACTAACGTCTCTGCCGTTTGCCGATTGGCGAGGGAATGGTTGTGATGCAGTTTTGCAGCGGCAATAATCAGTTCAATCAGCTGCGATGAACAGTTTTTTTATATGTGCTCTTGTTCGAAAACGAGCTATGCAACATGTGCCCCATGATAAACAAATATCAGCAACACAATGCTCTTGGTTCTTCCTTCATATTTGATTACTGTATTAATGAGAATTTTTTCACATTCAATAAAAATTAATTTCTCTTAAAAATTTGGACGATTATTATTCTCTATTTCATAACAAACATGATGACAAGGAAATTCCGTACATCAGAATGACGTTTTGGTTCGGTTTTGTTTAGTAAAGTTCAACCGGACTAAAGGAGCCTGATGCCCAAGGGAGCCTGCTAAATGCTACTCGTGAGCGGATTATGTTCGTATCGGGAAGGAATTATCCCCTCTACATCGACATTTTTATTTTCTTTCCTGTTGTACACCGTTCAATCACGCAGCAAAATAGTTTAAATGTTTCTTTATTTAGTGCATTTTGTTTTTACTGTTCTAACTTTAGTTGTGTTTTGTGGAACATAAGTGTCGTTGCAATTTTCACATAACATACCATCTGTTATCTGTTGTTGTTTTGTACATCGATCTAACAATACGATCAAGTTACTTCACATTTAAAATTGCACCAGCCGCGCTTGCGCCTTTTTAAAGCTTACCAACGTAGGTGTAACTTATTTGGTTTCTAGAAAGAGAAAATAAACTAATGTAATTTAAAAAATAAAATAAGTTTGCACACTTTTGTTACGATCAACGAGACAATCGTTAACTGTTGAATTCGTTTTAGTGTAGTTTAGTGACTTCCGTTCCGTTTTATACGCCAATGGGGTTAGATCAGTGAAGATCACTGCACTTCAATTGCTCAGCTTTAGCAATAGAAACATACACACACACTCACACATTCACCAATATGTAATACATCGTCCATATATTGTTGGATGTGTTTGTTTGTGGGGCATTTTTGTATGAATAGTTGGTATGGTTCACTTGGTTTGTTTTTGGTTTCTTCTAACATACCGCTCGCGTTTGTCGCATTGACTTGACCCGTGTAAATTGAAGAACGGTTTTACAGTAACGGCTACCAAATGGTCAGTACTGTTTGCTATTACTAGGCATCACGTTTGCTTTCTTGTCGTGCATTTTATTAGACCGTATAGTAATTACGACACTCGATCGAACGCTGCTCCATCGCGTTAAGATTGTTTCTATTATTCTCGAAATTAAACGTGGGTTGCTAACACCTGGGGTTTTGTTTTGGAATGTAAGTGTTGTTGTAGTTTTACCCTGCTAAAGCCCGAACTTGCTGCTCGGGTACAGCTTATGAGTGTTTCTCTTCTTTTGTGGATGACATTGAAGTTCAAAATCCTTACACACCTTTATAGCATTTGTTGCGTTCTGTTTCCTATGCTGCAGTGTGTTGCATCTGCATCGTTATGCTCAAATTTGCTACATTGTGTAAATATATTCATATCATATGCTCATATCAGTACCACATGGTTGTATCATTATCCTACTGTAAATGACTTCTTGCTTTTGCTACAAAAATATAAGCTAATATTTCGTATTCTTGTTCGTCCAGGAGATGCAAACAGTTGCATTGTTAAGGAGGAGTGTTTGGCTCTTATGTATCCTGCCCGAATAATACACGACTTCTGAAAAAAATGCGAAACAAACAAATGTGTCCAGTACACCAGATCGTAGGGTTTCTTTTTCCAATCACAAACAGATTTCAAAGACAGATCAAAACAGAACAAGCACGCTTCCTATCTATTTTGTGCATAGATCGCATATTACACATGTTCGTTCTACTACTGGTCGATTCCTCCCGTCCGGGCAGGCAGGATTCTAAAGAACCGTTTTAAAGAATAGTGTCTGCAAGCAACTGCTTACCATCAGAAAAGTTGACCAATTTAAAAATGCACTCACAGTCACAAAGAGATTCTGTGCACCACACGAGGAGCGAGTTTGCTGGGGTTTTTTGCTATTAAATACTGTTTTCGTTTTGTTAAAAAAGAAAGACATCCTCACCTACTACTGTTACTGTAACTATCTGTAGGAAATACTAAACATTAATATCGGTTAGTTGGTAAGTGTGCGCACACTTCTTATGTATGCTGCAAAAAGTAGTATCACCATTTGAGTCAAAATCTAGGAAACGTTCCAACGTTAGCCCGCTCCCCCTCTCGATACTCGTGTGCTGTTGCTGCAGCATCGGTACACGAAGAGAGAGAGAGAGAGATGGGGTAAACTGGCCCGCCATGGTAGTACCGTCGATGTAAACCAATCGTGGGGGGAAATAATACTTTAGCCCTAAGAATCATGAACGCAAGCTGCTGAAGGCCATCGATGTGTGTTGTCTATGCTTATCTAACTATCCCTCCCGTAGGTTCGTAGCGTCCATGAACAGGGCGTAAAGGTGTGGGACAACATGCGGACAACTCCGGTAGGCGGCCCAGTTGTGTACGGCGTCATATCACTTCCCCCGGGGAACTACAATTGTCCGTTGGTAGTTCTGTCGATGACTGATGCTGATTTCGTTTCCCTTCCACTACGGCTATCCCAATCGGTAGTGTTGCTGCAGCGTGTCTGTAGGCTTAGAGAATGGTGCACGCGCTACCGTGCATGACCTCACTGATGAACATTGGCGTACCAGCACCTAATCCTCCATCAGTTTTCTCATTTTCATTCTGCGTAAAACACAAGGCATTAGAGGTGGTTGTCGTCGTTGTTTAAGAAGCGGCTAGATGCAGCTCGATCTTACCTGATCGTACTCGCAGTCAAAGTAACGGCTTTGGCAGTCTAAGCAGCGGCACTGGTCGGACATCTTGCACGTGATGCCACACTCCTTGGCCACCGCTTTGTACAGCTGCTTGCTCGATTTGTACAGTATCTCCGGACCCTTGATCTCCGCCTTCGGGGCAGTGTGCTGTTGTTGATCGTAGATCGGTTGCGAGTTGCTGTACGAGCTACACTCTTCGTCCAGCGATAAAGTGTCCTGATTTTCGTTCGACAGGCACGTCTCGTCGATTGCCATCGTTTCCATCTCTTCGGCTGCAATGCAATGCAGAAAGTGTATTGTGGATTATTATTCCGCGAATGGCTCTCCGATCGCGCGTACGTTACCTAAATCCTGCAGTCCTTCGTTGCAGCTCAGCTGATACAGCGGATCGCAGGAACCGGTGCAGGTGAGCAGGTTTTCCTGCGACGGGGTCGTCGTCGAGCTGCAGGTGTAGAGCGAAGAATCGATCGATTCTTGCTTTTTCGTTGCACCGGGCGAACCTCCTTGCTCCGTCGTGCAAGGTTGCTGTGGTTGGTGCTCCGTACCAGCCGGTTGATTGTTCGACATCATTTCGTACCCGAGGGCAGTTGGGGAAAGGTTCAGTAACGATGTTCGATTGTTTTCCTTATCCAAAGCAGCGAGCCGATTCTTTAACAGATGGTGAAACAAAAGATTAAACACCATACCCACCACCTACGATGGAAAAAATGGAGAGCGATACTTACCTCTTCTAACACATGCTCGTACGATGGCGGTGGGCTTAATGGTATAACGTTCGTAGGCTCCGTGTTGGTGAGCGAAGGATTGTCATATCCTGCAATGAAAGGCGTTGCGCGTGAGAACTTTCTGAGACATTTCGGAAGGAAGCAGCAGTAAAGGTAGGGAGGAGTTAAGGTTCGTGGCCGGATTCCGGTGGGATAGTATTCGGGCAGTGATAGTGTTGTTGCTTTACTGTCGGACATTCGGTTAAATCTGCCAACAGACACAGATACGCCCGTGCCGTTTGCAAACTCGGGCCAATTAATGCCAATTACCTAGTATTGGTTCGTCGGTAGTGTTACTGGTCAGTATTAAGGCGCGCCGATCGTTGCTCATCGACACAAGGCTATCGTTATTCTGCTCGGAATCAAGGGTCGTGCTGCTACCAAAGTCATTTGCGTTCGCACTGTTCGCTAAAAGAGGTCCGACCGGATTGGATTGACTATCTACTACGACATCCTGCTCCTGAGAGGTACTACGCGACGACCCACTACCCATGCGGAACTTAAGCTTAAAGGGTGCCATTATTGCATTTGAACAGTATGGGGTTTGAGTGCGATACGGGCGAGGGCACGCGGGTTTCCACGGGGCAGTATCGCTTGTTGCTGGTGGCTGCTGTTCAGCGGTTGTTTTTTGGAATGGTTTTACTAAGGATCGCGACCACGTGAAACACCACGTGATCTGTTAACTTTGGTTAAACGTAACGTGTGCGTAACGTTTTGCTTAACACAACTGAGGCAACGGGTGTAGGTGAATTCAGAGTAGCGATTCAGAGTGTACCCAACCACTGGAAGTAAAGTAAAGGATAATGAAGAGATAAGGGTAACATAATAGATAGATTTGAAAGCGAAACAGTTTGGCGAATGCAGCATCGAACACGATTAAACAGTTAAAAAGATACACAAACTAGTAGGAAAGTATCGAATAAAGAGGAAAAAAGATACGCTAGTGAAACAATATCAAAATAAAAAATAATGTAAAAACTAGCAATTGTGTGTGAAAGAGAGAAAGAAACAGAGAAAAATAATAGGGCATATAACTAGCAACAGGTTGCAACATTGAAACAAAGATAAAAATAGCAATCGAATACCAAACCACTCCTACCTACAATACTGAATAATGTAAAGCAATCAAGCAATTAAGAAAGGATGCTTCAAAATTGAAAATAATTAGTTCTCAATTCTTCTACCAACGCGGTAACTCACAATCAAACGCATTTCAGCTGCATCAGGCAACTGCGCTACGCCACGATCTCGTTGAATATTACACGCGCATGTTACGCGCAATTACCTTCATTATCGTGATTGTGCGATTTTCCTAATGACATTATTAGCAGCACTGCTACTACTACTACTACTCGTTATGTTAGTATAAAAACTATGGAAAACGGGCAAAATGGTACGACTTGTAGTTTACTACCGTTCTTAACACATGCACAGTTATTACGAAACAAAAGCGCATCAGCAAGAAAAACGTGATGAACGTGAACAGAACCGTCTTGCTGTTGGGGTTTACAGTGTTCTTGGGACGCTGCTGTGCCATGTTGGACACGTGGAACCAAAATGTTAGTGCACTTGCAGTGAATTATTTTACAGCAAAGCATGTGAAGTCAGTGACGGTGATCAGTTGCTGGGAGGCAGAGGAACGGTATGACTTCTTTTTGGCGGCAACGAAAAAAGGACTGCTGGTGAAGTTTGTGGATGCAACGAACATAGAAGCTTTAATAGCAATACATCCTAATCGAGTATCTCAAGCAGGCCTACTGATCGATGCATCGTGTGAGATCGAACCGATCTCGAAGCTGTGGCAGATGGTAGAGAAATAGTAACTAAAGGAAAGCTATTACTAGCTAATAATGTCTCGAATTGTGTTTTTGTCGAAATGTATTTTCTCTCAACTCAGGATCAAATACTGAACAAGCTTTTGTATGGGAATTTACACTGGTTGATAGTAGAGAAAAAACTCCCGGTGAAACGATCTATCGACTCCGGACCCTATTCCTCGGACCAACTGGAACTTCTGTACAATCAACGATTACGTGCGCTAGATGTTATGCCCTACACGAACGTCGTGCTGGCATTCCTGAATGTATCCGATAGCTGGGAATTGTTCGAACTATACAAAGCCTATCGTAAAGCCCGTTTATCGGTGGTGAACATTGCATCCAATTACCTACCAGCGGTCGATCGGTACGGGTCACAGCTGATCGTTCGAAGAAAGCTTGTAGATCGACGACGCAATCTTCAGGGCTTTGCTATGCCATGCGGAACAGCGGTAAGACCGTACTGTTACCTTACATGAAACCGATTTCTAATTTCTAGCACGCAATCTCGTTCGTTAGACAACTTCGCCGGAATACTTCACCGGCATGGATGATCGTAACGATGTGCACGATCTGTTTACCAAGGCAAACTTTCCGTTCATCCGGGAGCTGATGTACGATCTCAACTTTACCCTCAACATGGTGCAGCTGGACAAGGTGGGCTACAAGCAGAACGGGACGTTCAGTGGGGTGATGGGCAAGTTCCAGAACCGCTCGATCGAGCTCGGCTGCTTGGGCACCTTGATGCGTACCGAGCGGCTCGAGGTGGCCGACTTCATGATCGTCACGCTGATCATCAAGAGCAGCATCATCTTTCGCCAGCCACCGCTCTCGATAGTGGCGAACATCTTCGAGCTACCGTTTAGTGTCGGTGTTTGGGCGTGCTGTTTCGCGTTGATGGCGATCTATTGGATGACGATGATCGCCATCCGTCAGCTAACGAGCGGTGAACGGTTTGGCGCGATCGAATCGTTAGTGTACATTATCGGCACGATGTGCCAGCGGGGGTGCGATATAGTGCCACAGTTTAACGGAACGCGGTTGTTAATGTTTTCGCTACAACTGACCAGCTTCTTCATACTAACGTCCTACTCGGCCAGCATTGTGGCGCTGCTACAGAGCCCCAGCCGGGCAATCGCGAGCGTGGGGGACTTGGTCCGGTCTCCACTGAAGGCGGGCGTTATGGACACGAGCTACGGTCGGGTGTACTACCAGGAGACGCAAGACCCGGACGTGCAGGAGCTGTATCGGAAGAAGATCAAACCGCACGGTGAGAAGGCGTTCCTGGAACCGAACGAGGGCATCGGACGCGTGAAACAGGAGATGTATGCCTACGAGGTACGCTTGATAAGACCGCTCACGGCCCTGTGCTAGGAAAACCCGGAACTGAGAGACGGATAGGATTAGATATTAATTTGATTCCTTTCCCCTTGATTCTCCCCTTCGCCGGTGCCGCTGTTCCGTTTGTCGCCATTCAGGGAGAATTGAACGCTGCCTACAAGGTGATAAAGGAAACGTTCGCACCGGAGGAGGTGTGCAAATTGCAGGAACTGGAAGCCATCAAGCTCCCACCGTTCGGCATACCGATTGTGAAGGGCAGCAAGTACCGGGAGCTGATCCGGCAACGCTTGATGTGGCAGCGGGAGGTCGGCATAATCAAGCGGTTCAACCTGATTTGGATTCACCAGAAGCCGCAGTGTGAAAACCTGAACGCCGGCTTCAGCTCGGTCGGTGTGGTGGAAATGCGCTACCTGTACCTCTTCCTTGCCGTAGGGTTTCTGGTCGCGCTCGCGACCCTGCTGGCGGAACGGTCCTGGTGGAGCGGGATGGCAAAGAAATTGAAATCTCGTACCGCAATAATCAGACGCAAAAATGAAGCTTAAAAATTAATCTTCTCCAAGCGAACGGTGGCGCCCGTTCGGGGTAAGGGTTAGGTGAAGGTAGTCGTTGGGATCGATATTGATAAGCGTGCAATCGCTTCCGCATTCATTACGCCCGAGCTCTGTAGTACATTGGACGTGGAGATGGCAATCAAGCTCGATATGTTGCGGGAGATATTCATTTGATGTTTATGTTTTCGCTTCCGAGTTGTACGATGCTTCATTCTAGGATGAAGGTGTCATAAATTGATTTTTATTTCTCTGTATGTATGCGAACTATTTTTACCGATAAATGCTCCCGAATGGCTTTTGGCTTTCGAATCTTTATAGATTTCAAAACATATTTTACCGAGCAAAACATAAAACACAAACCATCAACATGTTCGATGGTCGCTCTTCCTCGTTATACGGCACAATCAATTCACGGTAAAAGCAAACAGAACGGCCAGCAACCGACGATGGCCTGGCAACCAACATCTAGCCCAGGTCATGACTCAGGAAAAACTAACATCGAGCATCTCTGCCTGCCATCGGTTATCGATTATCTGGCCCGGCTTGGCTCGTCCTTCAAAAGTTTACTCGTTTACGGACCAAAAGCGAGAAAAAGCCACACACGAAATGCGGTGAGCGGAGGGCTTGAGGGGACGTACGGACGGTGGGAATGTCCCGAAGCGGTGTAGTTTTGCCAGTGCTTGCCGCACACGGCTGGTCCATCTTTGATGGACGTAAAAGTGGGTACGTTTGGTAGCTGATGGTAGAACCTGACAACTTTGCTACCATAACAACACAACCCAACGGACAGCGTGCCTCAACTACGACCTCAATTTCTTGGGCCTGGGCAGGAAAGCCAACCAATGTGTAAGTTGACACAGTCTGAAGCTCGCAGCAGGGATGAACAGGGAGTGTATGAACAGTGGAAGGAAAGTATATTTTTCACACTCTTGCCAAAAGTAGAGCACGGTTCGAAAGATTAGGGCAACGGTAAGCGCGTGAAAAACATGTTTGTCACCTTGCCCAATAGATAGAGTCTTACCGCGTTGAAAGGGCTACAGGAAGTGGTGCAAAAAAGAAAGGAGGACATACACCAGCGAAACAAAGCATCACGGATTCGCACGAGTTCCTCTTGCTGGATGATTTTATTTACGGAGTGGCGGCGGTGCGGCATGCCACCAGCCTGTCCAGGGTCAAGTAGTGGCTTTCAAATAGCTAATGCATTCTTGAATAAGTACATCTTCGCTTCCATGAATGACAAGAAGCGGCATTTACATCGTAAACCACGCCGTCGTCACGCCGGTATGTCCCGCCTCGTCCATCGCCGTACCCAGCCCGTGGACAGGCACACGCTACTCAGTTTTCACTAAAGGGGACCACTTGACGCTGGGACACTCGTCGTCAACGAACGTAATGACACAGCTTATTTTCAAATCCGACTTTTTGTGCTCCACATCCCATTCAGCTGTCGAGAGGCTTTAAAAAGTTTACCCGTTTTTAAGTCTCCTTTCCAAGGATCATGTAGCCTTCAGTTTTACCTATTTTTTGACAATACGACAGTTACTCATTCGTTGAAAACCACACGAGAGTTATAGCTTCCTCAAAAGTTTTGTAATGTTTGAGGGGGGGGGGGGGGGGGGAGGGGGTTGAATTGCGCTGTGATGGATCGCCTATGATTTATAGTTTTGATAGATTGGGATCATTTGAAACGGGGATTACAAGAGATTCGTGAAAGATGATAGCATTGTCCGTCCTTTCTTCACACTTATCGATTTTTAAAGTATTTATTACTATTCGAAATTATTGATTTACGTGTGAAGAGAAGAAGCTTTCCACCGCCAAGTATTGTTTATTTGATGTAGATATATGTATTTTTTTTTAAATAAAAACTAGAATTTATTATAATTTACAATGCATTACAGAAGCGTGCAACACTAACACAAGCGTGGTAAGAATAGCAATTCGTGAATATTTTCTCAAAAACAAAATTTCAGAGTCATAATATGAATTTAAAAGTTAGAGTTGATGAGCTTAATACAAAAAAATAGTTCCCCAAAAATATCAAAATCTGAATAAACGTATTGTTATGATCGTCGTCAGGTTTGAAACAAGGGATCGATTATTGTGTTTAAATGTTTAGGTTGTATACCACGTTTTGCGTATAAATTGCGTGGCAAATTACCCCAAAGAACAAGATTTTGAGATATTTATCTCAATATAAAAACAAGTTTGCATCATTTGAAATATATAAAACGAATCCCCATTCCCTTTCTCGTAATGAACTCCGTATTTCAAAAATAGTTCCTTATCACTATCATGCTTCAATAGGCATCACATTTAATCGATGCGATTTGTTTTTGTCCTTGAATTTTACCACTCCTCGCACAGTCGATGATGCCCCTCCCCACCCTCTTTAGGCCCAAAAGCCAAGGCCCCAGGCTCCAAAGAACAATAAACAATGAGGCAATGTTGACCATGGGGAGACACCCATCAGGGCTTCGCTCTGAGCGCTGTCTAGGGCGTTAATGGTGATAATACATCATATATCAAATATCTCATCACTTCCCAATTGTACGATGAAGCGTGAAGGGAAAAACGCAGACAAACAAGATGGGACCCCGCTGACGAACTGACGCCACCACCACGCACGGATCGGAATCAGAGGTTCGCGCAGTCATACGGGAAATCGGGCTCCAGGGAAGAGGGCGTAGCGGTTTAATTAAGTGCTCTTAGTAGCAGCGTATATCAACCTAACTTTTTTGTGTACGCTAGTGTGTGTGTGCGTTTATTTGTGTGTAAGTGTGCATGGAGCAGCTACGAGGAGAGCTCGTGAAACATAATATCCTTCAAGCAAATGTACACAAAATTGGTCGCTCTGGTGTATGCTGCGTCTTGGTGTGGTGCGTTTCCCTTGTTAAAGCTTTTGGGGTGTACAGCGTGTTATTACAAGTCCTGTTGGTGGAAAGCCCAAGCGCTTGCTTCTCTTTCACGCAAACTTACACCTTCAGGAGGCGTGCATTTCCGTCCCACCACAAGGACGCTGGCTTCAACGATTGGTAGTACACAACATCCAAAACGCGCACACACACACGCACGTATTTTGTCCCTACGCACACTACGATAGACGGCACATTGTCTGGAGAGGCTTACACACGCAGCAATAAGCATTGCGGGACGGGAAAAGTTTTAGCGAATCCGCGACAGCGCTGGCTGCCAGACGTGTCCAGCAAATTGGACGGGCTTTTCGGCATCAAACGCGCTACTCAACTTTCTAGCAAGCAGTACAGCACTCCAACAACTACTACAACCTAAGTATAACTTCCTATTGACACTCGAATCCAAAAATGTAATGGATATGGAAATGAAATACAAAATTTTTAACCAAACCTACTGAACAGCTAAGCGATCGGTAATAATTGGTATAGAAACCGCAACTAACTGGATGCGGATGCCACTTACCCGGGGCGGTTAAAGCTTTAGTGCGATGAACGTTTGGCCTGGAGCATGGTCGGTGTGGGAGCTGCGGGATAAATCTCCAAATAAGCTTCCTCCCCGATTCGAGTACAACGATGGGGATGGTTTAGTGGGATCATACTTTTTTCACACAGGGAAAATCAATACACAAGCTATCCTCGCAAGCACACACAAACACACTTCCTGGTGCGTTTGTTTATATCACTGTCTGATGAGTCCTGACGCACTGCACAGTGCAAGGGGTGTTCCATCCAATTACACTATGCCATCCGCAGCTCGGTTCCGATTGTTAGTAATATTATTTCCAAAAATCTAACTCCAGCTGACTGTTGGACAAGATTCCTTCAAGCAACGTATACCTTTGATGCCTTTAATCGCACCCTCCCGGGGGACACCAGCAACCTTCGCATGCAAACGGGGACCTTTTCTTATTCACGTCACCTCGCCACGCGTCACAGTGGAAGGGCTTTTACGCACAAAACACGGCAAACACTTTTTCTCAAAAAACTCGCGAGCACCGAGAACGCTGGTCCGGATACTACTGAAGCTGGTGACGAGTTTACTTTCTGCAGAATGCTGCGTAGTTAATGGGGCCGTTCTTATGGCGTGACAAATCGTCTGGCTTTCGCAAGTAGAACGCGCTCGAAGGACGCGCTCTCGACCGTGGAGGATTGCAGCCCGTGTGAAATGTGACAGTGGGCAAGACAAGGTACCGTCGATGGGAAAAAGAAAGAGCGAGATGTGGCGACAGACCTTCGGCGACGGATATCCCCTTTTTTGACAGGCTGGTTGACAGGTAAGGATAAACGGGTGAACGTTTTGGGGCATCATTTACGTGGCGTGCGAAGCTCCCGCTTTAGCTATCATGGTGATGAGGGATTGAAAGAAAAGATTAATCATCGGTAAGCTTTTGAAATGTTTAAAGATCTTTGCAGCGAAAATGTATATAGAACCATAAATATTCTTGTTATCTCCACTATTTTAAAGCTATTTTGATGCTATCTGTCAAAACGAAGCGTGCATTACTACGCATGTGCTGATTTCAGATTCTCCTGCTCCTTCTGAAGGCTCCCATAAAGATGCCATAAAAGCTTGTTAAAAGCTTTGAAAGGACAATTTAATGAGCTTTCGACATGTTTTTAATTTAACGAATACAATTTGATTGACAAGTGTTGATTGTAATATCTATGTTATGACACTTCTAGATTTCTTGCTTTAAAAGATTTTGGAGCTGCTTATTATGTCAAGTCAAGGAGCATGCATGTTTGCTGTCATATAAAGGGTCTCAAAGTTCTATTATCAGGGGATGGAATTTGAATGTATTCATTCCTCCCCCCGCGTTCACCATCTACAGGGGGCCGTCGTCTTACCGTCTAGGGCACCCAATTCCCTAAATCCGCCACTGATTATTCCAGATATGTCTGAACTTATTAACGAATCCTAAACACTTCTTTAAACATCATATTTTGTTTTTACGTTAAATAACGTTGGTAATAGTCATTCTAACTCTTCTTATTCTATTTGGCGTAACGTCCTACGTGGACATGCCGGCCTATACAGGCTTTCGAGACTTAATTAATTACCACGTCGCCGGATAGTCAATCCTTGCTACGGAGGGACGGTCCATTCTGGGCTTGAACCCATGACGGGCATGTTATTGAGTCGTTCGAGTTGACGACTGTACCACGGGACCGCCCCCATTCATTATAACTAGCCTTATTATTTTAGCCTTATATTCCAAAAGAGCTCCTAGCTTTTGTCTGTATTCTGCCATTTTCTCAAAGATCTGGCGCATGGTGAAAATCTGATTAGTGGTTGATTTTCCGTTTCGGAATCCTCTTCGATAGTTTCCGACTATCTCTTCGAAGTGCGCGACAAGACGATCCTGAAGGATCAGGGAGAATATTTTATAGGCGGTATTGAACACCGTAGTACCCCTGTAGTTATTGCAGTTTAACCTATCACCCTTCTAGTATATGGGGTAGATGATGCCGATGGCATCGATTCGCTATCCCACACCTCAGTAATAATTTGATGAATTTCTAGTCGTGCACCTCCATTCTTGACCAGTTCAGCTGCAATTCTGTCGGTTCCGAGTGCTTTGTTATTTTTCAACCGACGGATAGCTTTTTGTGTTTCTTTTATGCTAGGTGGTAATAGCATGACACTTTCTGCTATTGGAGCCTCTAGCTGTTCGTTAAGCTGGTCGTTGAGAAATTCATCAAAGTACTGATCTCACCGCGAGAGGACCTCTGACTCGTTACTAACCAGATCTGCATCCTTGTTGCGACAGCAGGTTACCTTAGGTACAACGTTGTTTCGGTGACCTGCCATCGCTTGCTAAAACTTTCGTGTAAAACTGAATCAACAGTTCTGGCTAGCAAAATATCATATTTAGGGATCATTATCGCTATGCTAAATAAATAATATTCTCTTCAAGAATCGGCATACGGACTAAGCACACAACACGATCTGTATACGCATAACTCGGTGCAATAAAACAACGGACTAGGTACGAAAGCGATTGATGCACCAATACACGGCAAATAACATAAACATCCTACGCCCGCACACATTACATTAGACAAAAACTCCATGCGAAACAAAGGATAAGGCGGGTGGACATTTACAGTCTCGGTCCTCGCGGAAAAAGAAGGAGAAAAGCGATCCAGGCAAAGATAGGAGTAAAAATTTCCCCGGAATATAAGGATAGCACAGACGGAAAAGTAGAATATAAGAAATTTTTTGTATTAGTTAATAAACACTAGCAAATTTAAGCTCAAACTGAAAGGTCGTGTGCGTGCTGTTCATTTTTTCCTTGCTCGTCGTTTGCAGTGGAAAAGCGCGTAGGTTTCGGCCATGTTCCAATTCTGTGATCAAGCCAAAAGGTCTGAATGGTCGTGTGTGTGCTATTCGTTTTGTCAATGCTCGTCGTTTTCAGTGGAAAAGCCTTCGCGTAGGTATCGATATTGTTCCAATTCTGTGATCAGGCCAAAAGCCAAAAGGTAAAACACCTTCAAGTTTTTATAGTATGTGAGGCGTAACACCCGATTTAACCGCGAAATAGCAAGAATTGGACTGTGAATCAATGCAACAAAGACGTGATAACAGCTTACTGATGGTTTAGTCCGTGATAGAGCCCAACTGGGAGGCAGTGTATTAGTTTACGCCGAGAATCTCGAGGTTGTGAAGGAGTTCTGCGATCTTGGGACAGTCGTTACATCGGACAACGATATCAGCAACGAAATCCTAAGACGCATTGTGCAGGGGAAAGATTTCGAGACCGATCGGAGGATTTAAACGCTCTGGGCATGTTTGAGCATGCTAAGCTGTACGGCGAACCGAGCATTCTGACGATAGCGAAGGCTGGCAAGATACGATGGCTGGGGCATGTCATGAGGATGCCGGACTAATACCCAGTCCGGCACGAGGCGCAGAGGAGTACAATGAGCTCGATGGCTGGATCAGGTAAAGCAAGACCTGTTGGAGATCAGGTATCTATATGGATGGGAGGCTGCAGCCAGGGACCGAGTATCGATAATTATTGCGGACCGGGCCATGTCACGATGACGTGCTCTATAAGGAGAGAGATAATCTTTCCGCTATTGACAGATGAGAACTGAGAAAATTTATTTCACCTATTGGGTTCACCCTTTCTTGCTCTTTTAATTCGTTTTGGAGTTTAGTTGTTGATACCGTCCTAGACTTAACCTAGCCTAACCTAGACTTAAATGCGAAACCGGATAGTTATTCCAGCCAACCAGGGAAGATTGAAACGAAATTAGAACTCATGTCACGAAACTTGTTAATTATAACTGGAGTCGACTAAAATATAAGCTATTACTAAAGGATCGGTCTAATATCTATATGCGCTATAGCATTATACACCAAAATTGTAACTGGTAATAAAAAAGCACACACAAAACACATTTAAATATGTCCATTAGATAATTTCGTGAATAAGATATCTGCACTGAGTACAGTATTGAAGTAGATGCCTATCTTTTGTTTTGATCTTTTAATGCTTTCTATCACAGGATATGTCTTATTATTAATGTGTATCTTATTTTTATTATTTGAAGCTTTGCGAGAAAAACGATGCCTAGGCTTTATGATATCCAAGTTTAAAGAGAGTTAGTTTATTTATTTTTTTATTTTATTTTGGCAATTTATGGGTGTGGTACTACACAGACTTTAACCCTTGTCACTTAATTCTATATGGTTAAAACTAATCTTTCCTATTACCGAGTGCGTATGAGTCTAATATCCTAGTTGTTTAAGCTCTGCGTAGTCAAATGAAAGTCAATTTATTTGAAATGAGAATAGAACTGTCTACACATTATCTATAGAGGGTCGTTGTATGAGGCTAAAATTCTCCTATACAGGCGTCCCCCGAGTTACGACCCCCTCGAGTTACGACGATTCGCAGATACGACTATTTCGATTTTGACAGTTGAAAGATGTCATTGAGACGAAATTGATATATTTTTTTGAATTTCTGTGCAGATAACCGTTACAAACATATTTCCTCAGATTCCACAACACCCCGATCTTGAATATCTATGTCGTGTAAACGGCTGTTGGAGGTAAATTAATACATTATCGTACATTATTTTAAATAAAATATACGATTTCATAGATTCCGACTCAATTTCGGTTATAAACTTTATATTCACAGATATTCGACTTACGACTATTTCAACTTACACCTTACATTTACTACATTTTTTCGGTCCCAAATACAGCCGTATCTCGGGGGACACCTGTACTCATTTTGCAGAAATTTACGTTATCTATGAGTTACGTCTGGCTGGTGCGTAAATGCGAATATTTTTTAGCAACTCAGGCGCGTCAATCTCATGTGCGCAAACTCACTGTGCAACTTTTCGGCGATGTTCGAGAGATTGTAACCCAAGCCACAAACATCGCGTGCGATAGTTAAGTACAGGTGTCCCCCGAGATACGGCTGTATTTGGGACCGAAAAAATGTCCTAAAGTAAGGCGTAAGTTGAAATAGTCGTAAGTCGAATATCTGTGAATATAAAGTTTATAACCGAAATTGAGTCGGAATCTATGAAATCGTATATTTTATTTAAAATAATGTACGATAATGTATTAATTTACCTCCAACAGCCGTTTACACGACATAGATATTCAAGATCGGGGTGTTGTGGAATCTGAGGAAATATGTTTGTAACAATTATCTGCACAGAAATTCAAAAAAATATATCAATTTCGTCTCAATGACATCTTTCAACTGTCAAAATCGAAATAGTCGTATCTGCGAATCGTCGTAACTCGAGGGGGTCGTAACTCGGGGGACGCCTGTATATTTTAATTTCCTCTCCAAGGGAGGCAACTAGAGATGGGTTCTGCGGATCGCACCCACGGTTCCGCTCCGGTTCCGGCAAGTATGATACCGATTCCGATTCCAGAGAGAAGGAATCGCTAGTTCCACCGGAATCGTCCGGAATCGTCCGGAATCGTCGGAATCGTCGAAATCGTCGGAATCGTCGGAATCGTCCGGAATCGTCTGAAATCGTCTGGAATCGTGCGGAATCGTCGTAATCGTCCGGAATCGTCGGAACAGTCGGAATTGACCGGAATTGGCTGGAATCGCCCGGAATCGACCGGAATCGTCCGGAATCGTGCGGAATCGTAGTCAATCGATAGTAGTGAATAGTAGAGCTGATTCCGGTCGATTCCGACTGTTCCGACGATTCCAGACGATTCAAGTTCACGTTCCGGCCGCCGCGCATATGTCAATGCTGTCTGTCGTACATTTAAGCCAGGAATGTCGCGCACTGAGTTCCTCAATATCGTTCGAAATGGACGCTAGCATCTTGTGTTACTGTTTGTATCTATTTGTATTAGGTTATGCACTGAATAATTGACATGAAATGAAATGGAATTCCGACGATTCCAGACGATTCCGGGCGATTCTGGGCGATTCCGGACGATTCCGGGCGATTCCGGGCGATTCCGGGCGATTCCGGGCGATTCCGGGCGATTCCGGGCGATTCCGGGCGATTCCGGGCGATTCCGGGCGATTCCGAGCGATTCCGGGCGATTCCGGGTGATTCCGACGATTCCAGACGATTCCAGACGATTCCGGGCGGTTCCGGCTTGTTGGATTGAACCTACCCTTCGGAACTGGGTCCGAAATTTGTTGGAATCGTCCGGACCCAGTTCCGCTTTTTTGTGCGTTTTGCCCAACTCTAGAGGCAACGAACCGCGACTCTAGTTAATATATGCTGCACAGATTCAAATTTTGCACAGAGCTCTGTTGTTTGAGGACACCACACTACACAGCTGAACTGAAAAATGGATCGGACTAGACTATTATATAATGACATTAAACATAAAGGATCTCTAAATTCTGTAGATCATCGGATAACGAAACCTAACATTTTGTTTGATCTGTCAATAATGCTCTCAACAAGTGTCCTGAAGGAGTGTTTTTCGTCCAGTTGAACGTCCTTGCTGAAGTATAACGTTGTAATTCTGTTTCATTAATGATGTAGCTGTTGACAAAATGCCATTTTAAGCGATGGAAAGACACGGCACAACACTTATTGATGGAGATTTCATTGTTGCACGTCACTCATAGAATAAATTGATTATCTCCTGTAGTTGTAATAAACGAAAATACAATTTAGTGGTGATCTCTTTAGGCGTCATCCATCAATTATGTAACGGTGAGAGAGTGGGAAGGAGATATCGTCAAACGTTACGATTTGTTACATGGGGGAGAGGGGGAGTTGAACTTTTGTTACGTAATGCAAAATAAAATGTAACGATTCGAAGCAAATTTCACAAGAATTAACTGTATCGCTGCAAACAGGTATAATACCAATCCAACTCTATACAAACTCAATTTGTTTCAAACAAATTGGAGATGGAGTTGATGTAGTCAGCGGTTTTTCGTCAGAGTTGATCATTGGTTGTAATTTTATAAATACATTGAAAATGCACTCTTGCAAACATTACCAATTTGGTTCGAAATTTGTAAGACATGCGTAACATATTAAACATCACATGTTATGTGAAATAGAATAATAAATTTCATGATGATACAACATCTAAAAGAAAAGACACATTTCTACTAAGATGGACATTTTCATGGAGGACCAGGAAGATGCATGGACGAAAAATGCTTCTGATGATGGTGATGCAAGAACATTTCAAACCGTGCTTGCAATCTGATTATCAGAATCTTTTTGAATTTAATTGCTGCATGGGACAACTTTTATTTTTTATTATTATTATTATTATTATTATTATTATTATTATTATTATTATTATTATTATTATTATTATTATTATTATTATTATTATTATTATTATTATTATTATTATTATTATTATTATTATTATTATTTATTCATAATTGATTGCCTCACTGGGCTTTACAATTTTTACTTAAAACTAGGGAAGGAGGATTGAGGGATGGGAAAGATGTGTGGAGAGAATAGATTAGGACGAATCCAGTAAGAGTGCACGGAAGCGGGATAAAGGAAGTGTTACGAAAAGAACTTAGGCGAGCCCTGCAACGGTTTCTGCCAAACCGGGCGAGGTGAGCAGCGAGAGTGGAGGTGACCGGGCGAACCCGATCGTGGCCGGAGTGCGATGAGCACCCCTTATAAGTGGCAGAGAGCGTTAGGCGAACTCTTTTTGTAGTTTTTTTCTCTTTTTTGATTACCTTTTTTTACGGGATAGATTTGCTTACGGACAGAAACTTCAACATTCGATAATCTTTGTACGTGCAATAAAATCATTATTGTAGAGCTAACTAAAAAACGCCTACTACGCGCCTCTTTGTGCTTACAGGAAGATTAATGCATTAATCAAACTTGCATCGTTACAGTTTGATATACTAAGGAGGAAGGGAGTCGAAATTTTGCAATGTTTGCGTTACGTAATTGAAGGATGACACCTTATTGAATTATTCAGATGGGCATTACGGTTTGGACATATTTTCACAAAATTCAATGAACTCAAATAAAATTGTAGTTTGTTCAACATTTGGAATTACAACGTCGTTTATAATAATTATTATTCTTTTTTTTGGCACAACAACCGTTGCTGGTCAAGGCCTGACCTTTCAGGCCAGCAAGTGGGCTTGGCTTTCAGTGAATTACTTGATTTGCCCATAGCAGGTACGTCAGCCCTTCGAGACCGGTCGTTTATTACAATGGTACTATTTTTTACTGAATACTTACAATGCTTTTGTGAAGCTTGATTTTAATTATCAATCACTCGTCCAGCACGTCCGGAAAGGACGCACCAACCTCTGCTCGCACAAAACGTGTCTGCTGCTGCTGTTGGTGCTGCATAACGAGCACCGCAAAATCAGCAAAATCAGCTAACGCGTCCAATGATGATGAATTATTGCACTTTCGCTTTATCCTTCCGTGGTCGTGTGCATCGGAGACCGGTTCGGTTTTGCGGTCAAAAGAGCACCGGCCACAATCGCAATCGGTAAATCAGAGTGCGCCCTACATACGGACACGCCCACACACACACGCAATGGTCACACATCCTGCCACACAGCTTCTTGCATCGTCGATAGTTGGTGGCATTTCATTGTAACTCAAATCCGAAACACAACGGTAGTACAGACCCCCTTCAAACACGTGAGAGTCCCGTCCCGGCAGACGGCATTCGGATGGAAAATCGAAAACCAAATGAAGGGCAGCCGAGTCATTGATTTCGGAAAACGTCGGACCGACAGACCGACCGTTTGGGTGGATGGAAAAAGGACCCAACTCTGTCCAATGCTGGTTGCCGTACTGGAAGGATGAAGGGATTTGCGAAATGTGGGTAAGCTACGGGGTGCAGGATCTCGGTGGAGGAGAAAAATGGGAACAAGCTTATAACAATGAACACTACTACTTTGCGGTTTGGCCTTGCATTTGTTAGGTCCAGTGATTTCGGAGACCCTTCAGACCTGACCGGCAGTGGTTTCGATAGAAT
This sequence comes from Anopheles coluzzii, assembly GCF_943734685.1. Lineage (NCBI taxonomy): Eukaryota > Metazoa > Arthropoda > Insecta > Diptera > Culicidae > Anopheles > Anopheles coluzzii. The sequence goes on from NC_064670.1 coordinate 83,610,676, forward strand.
CGGATGGCTTTGTGCAGCAGCATGGGGAAACATGGAATCGAAAACCCGCTTCCACTGCTTGAAGCAATCCTAATTTAACAACGTGTTTTGTTAGCTATCGCAAAGGAAACTAATACTAGAATAGTTTTACAAACGAGATTCTAGGAGTGTAGGAAAAATTTTCCCTTTCCTTTGCATTAGAGTTTAATTGATATTGAAAATCACTTCACTTTTGGACTACGTGTATGATTTGCTCTCGACTTCTTTGGGAAAGTTTGGCACACGTTCAAACTTCCCTCCCGGCAATCGAACGTTGTGCCCCTTTGCACCGGCCCTGCTAGCTGGCAGTAGTAACATTTGCTTTGGTAACAAATTTTTATTCACCACCAGGGTTCGAGTTGAACGTTTCACATTTGTCTTCATTTTATTCGTATTGCATCCTCCCCCGTTAAAAGAAACAACTTTTGTTTGATCTCATTTCAACTCCCCCTGCGGGAGCAAAGAGCTTTCTATAAAATTGATTCTCCGTGTCTCTGGCGCCTCACAGAGCCACCACGCCATTTCGGCAAACGACCCATCCGGCTGACTACAGTTATGTCTAACTGTTCCGTCAGGGCCGAAACCCACTTGACGAATATTACTCTCTCCCCTCCGGATGATTCCTTTCCGCCACCGTTCGGGCAGGCGGGAAAAACACGACCCGGGGATCAGTAGCAGTAGGCTATGGGAAAAACGCGCAGCAAATTCAAACGGCACCGACAACAAACAAACGAGACGAGCGAAGAGGCAGACGGTTGAGAATCGAGACGATTGTAAGTCAAGTGCTTCTTGAGCCTTGCTGCAACCCATCCGTGAATGAGTGAATGGGCCGATTCTAAACACACAAACAAACGCAAACACACAGCGAGAGAAGGACCACAGACAGTCAGAACATCAAGCCGCGGAAAGGGAAAACAACAGGAGCGACAATCCTCATAAATCGTCCGTGTGTTGTCTTTGATTTTGCCGTGGTTTTAGTGTGTTCCGTAGAAAATCAAACCATCCGTTTCATTCCGACAGCAAGCAAAAATCCGTTACCTTCCCGCGACCGTTGCGAGCATGTCGAGGGAGTGTCGGGAAGCACATGAAATCCATCCCCCCCTCGCCGCGTGTGTATGTTGGGGGGATGATGGAAGGGCTGGGGGCACTAGGTGCTTATGAGTGTGAAAGACCGTACATAGCTAAACATTCCTCTTCCGTACGGTCTGTGGTTTTCGTCGCCTTCCTCATTTGGTGCGGAAGCCACAACCAACGCCACACACACACACACACAGGCACACTTCGGAAGCCCATTTATTTCTGCGGGTGAAAAAATGATGAATGCCAGAGCGCGTTGAGCAGAAATAATAGCGAGTAATTTAGTTTCCATTCGGAGGCTTTAGCGTCATCTCGCCCCGCTACCGCAAGGTATGCGTTATCCCCCTGCCGCTTCTGGCCCCGGAAGGAAGGAAAAGGGCAAGCGAATGCGAATTTTCCGATCCGACACCGATGGTGTCGAGCATTTTCCCTCGAGTGTCAACCGAGTGCGCTGCGAGGCGTGGGAGAGGCAGGAAGAAGAGACGGACAGTCCCATCACACACGTGTGATGCGCGCACAGTGTTGCTCCAAAGGCCGTGGTGTGGTATGGAAAACGAGCTGGAAAGGCTCGAGATGAAGATGAAGAAAAGTGTTGGGAAAGTGGGAAAACCCGTTTTTTATGGAGAATGAACTGAAGGATGAAAGGAAAAACCGCTCGAGGAAAATGGTTGGCTGGCTGGCTGGCTGGTTGAACGGTTTTCCACCCTGGTGCAAGTGTTGGCGGTCGGCGAAAAAGTTGTACTCCCGGAGGGGCCATCGAAATGTGAATGATGTATGGTGTGCTCTTATGACGATGGCTGGTTGATTTCGAAGGATGGCTCCCCGGTAATGGACCGGTCGTATATCGCTCGGAAAGGTGGCGGTAAGCGCCCGGCCATGGGTTTGGGATAGTCGACGTTTAGCGTAATCCAAGCGCGCCCGCGCGCTCGCACGCTCTCTCGCTCGCTTGCCCTCTGTCCCTTTGGCGTAGATGAATGTGGCTGAGGGGAAGCTCCATTCTCAAAGAAACGGGGAAGGAGGAGAGGATACCCACTTTTCGACACACACACACAGGTCGCTACATGGATCCGTTTTTATCGTGTCGACTTGCTGTTTTTTATCTGCAAACCTTTCGTGCGAACGACCGTCCGCCTCTAGGCTCGGTATTACTCGACAGATCTTAAGCCGGAGGCTGGCTGGCTGGCTGGCTGGCAGCGATGTATAGCCACGATCCAGCCACACCGGGCCAGGCGCACCGGCGGGCTCAGTGTAATGTGAATATAAATATTATATGGGTCGATTTGGGTAAGCTTGCCACATTCATGTTAATGGGTGTGTAATTCATTATGCATTTGGTCTATTATCGATGGAATTACGATGGTGTTAGCAATGAGGGAGACTCCCTATCAAGAGAATGGGAACGAGCGAAAAAAAAAATCCGCACTGCCGAGCTGCGAAGAAATGTACGAACTTTGCCGCAAAAGAAACAAACGCTGCTAACAAACTGTTAGTTATGTGCCCTTTGTGTTTTGTTCCGACATACCACACACGCGACTGTTGCTGTTAACGGCGATGGTGGCGCTCGCTAACGCTTGTGCGCGCTGGCCATTACAGGTTATCAAAAAAACATTTTGCTCTATTGTGCTCTCAATGCCGGTGGAGTCGGAAGTTTTGTTCTCAAGCGGTTTTGTTGTAAGAGTTGCTTTGTTTTATTGTATTTGCTGCTATCTTATTACTAAACTGCTTGCCGCAAGAACGTATCATCAAGAGATCCTGTGATGAGAGCCCGTTAGGAATGGAATGTAGTTCGGCAGCAATAAAGCAAATGATTTGTTTTCACAAGTACCATGAAACGTTGGGAAACTTATACGTAGACAATGGTGAGTTATGGGACATGGACGACAGTATTTATGCTCGCAATGTGTTCGATGTGTATCTTGCCTCATCAAAGTTATACCTATTAATGGCAACAATTATACTGACCAATGGATGGCAGAATAGGAATGTTCATGTTCAAAAAGGGTGCTATATAGTCCAATTTCCGTCACATAAAGTTCACTAAACATAAGAAAGTGTCGAGAAAGTGTCCTATACTTAAGATAATACTTGAAACCCCTGTAGTATATAGAGTAGCTAGGTGCGAACAAGTGAAACGAAAATCCAATTTGTGCAACAACCGCAACCGCAACCGGTCTTGGCTTGCCTCCAGAGTGTCCAAAACTGCTAACGGTCTCTTTACGGGCTAAAAGACTTTACGGACTTGGTACCCTGCACAACAGTGAGGTCGCCGCCCATCTCGAATAGTTCGTCATTATAACGGCTCTTCCATTGTCCCTCCACACATACCGGGCCAAGTATCCTTCTGAGCATCTTCCTCTCGAACGCGGCTAAGAGAGTTCCATGCCTCAGAGGCGTATGTGAGTACCGGCTCTATATAGGTGCTATATAGTTCCAGCTTCGTTCGTCGCGACAGGTTCTTTGAGGTGAACTGCATTCTCAGGCAGTAGAATGACCGGTTTGCAGCCAGCATCCTTGCGCGCATCTCAGCTTCCATGCTGTTATCGTTACTGACCTTTGACCCAAGATAGGTGAATTGTGGGACGACTTCAAAATTGCGTTCACTTATCTGTACGTGACGCCTACGTACGTTTGGAGAAGTTATTGGTTATTATATTGTTTGGAGAAGAAGTTATGGTTATAAGTGATTAGTTGCTCCTAATATTCCTATTAGTCTTTTCTTTTTTGGGTGGAGAGAGGGCCTGCCTGTACCCCTAATGGGCTTGACTGAAAGTGACTTATTGATAGGCAGACAGCTGATGAAAAAAACGGGACATACCAATTAAAGAAAAAAACGGGACTTCGAATTTTCTAAGCAGACAACAATTTTAATAACTTTGTTCTTTACTTATAAAATAATACAGTTTTACTTCGAACTTCAATATTGTATATATTTTTTACGCCGAACACCTACATACTTAAACTACAAATCACGCAATAAAGAGTGATTGTTAATCATTTTATTATAAACATTTTCGTAACATTAACAATGTTTCTTAACTATTTTACGCTAAGATATAACTTATATTTCAACCACATTGCATTGCTGAATAACTTCCATTAGACTCGCACATGAAACAACGGAATTAGGAATTAGGAAATTAGGAATTTGCACATATGTCCCATCGTCATTAACCTTTGGTTGCAGGTACGGGACTGTTCCGTTAAATACGGTACTGATGTACACAATTCATACGGGGTTTGAAACTTTGACGGTCATGTCGTTGCAGGTTGACGACTGTACCACGTGACCGGTTCACACTATTATTCTCCTTCTTTCTCAAATATGGAATGAGTCAAATCATGAAGATTTTAATTTCTTTTAAATATAATAATACATAAACTGGTGGTACAGTCGTCAACTCGAACGACTTAACATCATGCCCGTCATGCATTCAAGCCCCGAATAGATCGTGCCCCCATACGTAGGACAGACTATCCTGCTACGGTAACAAAAAGTCACTGAAAGCCAAGCCCACTTTACTAGTACAGGCAGGCCTTGAACGACAGCGGTTGTTGCGCCAAAAAGAAAAGAAAAAATTACTATTGTAACGCTTTTTAGATAGATGAAGTACATTTAATTTGGTAATTTTTTTTGTCAACCCCAGGCTTTCACAAAAGCAACTGACGTAGGTGTAAATATCACGCAATAAGTTTTCCTTTTGTGTGCAGAAATTTTGGTTCATTTAACTATTTTTTGCATTTTTGCTAAAGATTTATTTAGATTTTAACCACTGTATATGGGTTTTATTATAGCCGGTCTCGTAGTACAGTCGTCAACTCGTACGACTTAACAACATGCCCGTCATGGGTTCAATCCCCAAATAGACCGCGCCGCCATACGTAGGACTGACTATCCTGCTATGGAGGGGAATCAATTAGTCACTGAAAACCAAGCCCACAAGTGGGTACAGGCAGGCCTTGACCGACATCGGTTGTTGAGCCAAAGAAGAAGAAGAAGAAGAAGAATATGGGTTTTATTAACGATATTTTCCCCATATTTTTCAGATTAATTACAGAATAAATCGGAATTAAACATGCCAAATTACAAATGGAATTGAAAGTATTTTCCTTACAGAAAGATACACTGAATCTGGAATGTTTTAACCTGAACTTAGTCTAGTCATATATGTTCTCCACTTGTGAATTGTCTGAAACGAGGCTAAGGAATGCGTCATCGGGAGCAGTACTACGCACAGCTATGATCAGGACAGTCCACCGGAGCCTGGTTAGCTTGTCATTGTTGTGCTTTCTTCTTTGTCCATCCACACATAATGGGGGCCAAAACTCGTTGTTCCGATGTTTCTCTCGAACGCGACTAAGAGGGATTTGTCAAAAGTGGACTACCTTACGACCGTCGAGACAGGCTCTTTGAGGTGAAGTGTTTCCTCAGGCAATAAAATAACTGTTTTGTAGCGGATGATTCATGCTTTCATGTTGTTTTAACTAAAATTCACAAGATGACTTCAAAGTTTCATTCACCTACCCGAACATCCGTCCCAATTGGTTCTGAATTTTTTCGTAGCATCGGTGCTAATGCAACGAAAACAAATGTGATAAAATGCACATAATTGTTTAATGTAAAATTAATTTAGATTTATTTGATGAAATTAAAAAAAAATCGTTCACCGAGATTACCCATCTGCCAAATCTCTCGTCCTCGCAATCTAAAGCAAATCGTAGACATTATTATTGAATAACTTCCATTAGACTCGCACATGAAACAACGGAATTAGGAATTAGGAAATTAGGAATTTGCACATATGTCCCGTCGTCATTAACCTTTGGTTGCAGGTACGGGACTGTTCCGTTAAATACGGAACGCCTGTTCTGCCTACTTATTGATTACCCATAGCAGGATAGCCATAGGACTGATGTACACAATTCATACGGGGTTTGAAACTTTGACGGTCATGTCGTTGCAGGTTGACGACTGTACCACGTGACCGGTTCACACTATTATTCTCCTTCTTTCTCAAATATGGAATGAGTCAAATCATGAAGATTTTAATTTCTTTTAAATATAATAATACATAAAACAAAACTGGTTTTTGGGTGCCTTAACTTGATTCTTTACAATGAAATTTAACAATTGCAAGAATATATTTACTTTTGGGCCGGTCTGGTGGTACAGTCGTCAACTCGAACGACTTAACATCATGCCCGTCATGGATTCAAGCCCCGAATAGATCCTGCCCCCATACGTAGGACAGACTATCCTGCTACGGTAACAAAAAGTCACTGAAAGCCAAGCCCACTTCACTAGTACAGGCAGGCCTTGACCGACAACGGTTGTTGCGCCAAAAAGAAAAGAAAAAAATACTTTTGTAACGCTTTTTAGATAGAGGACAACATTTAATTTGGTAATTTTTTTGTCAACCCCAGGCTTTCACAAAAGCAACTGACGTAGGTGTAAATATCACACAATAAGTTTTCCTTTGGTGTGCAGAAATTTTGGTTCATTTAACGATTTTTTGCATTTTTGCTAAAGATTTATTTAGATTTTAACCACTGTATATGGGTTTTATTAACGATATTTTCCCCATATTTTTCAGATTAATTACAGAATAAATCGGAATTAAACATGCCAAATTACAAATGGAATTGAAAGTATTTTCCTTACAGAAAGATACACTGAATCTGGAATGTTTTAACCTGAACTTAGTCTAGTCATACATGTTCTCCACTTGTGAATTGTCTGAAACGAGTCTAAGGAATGTGTCATCGGGAGCAGTAGGGGAAAGCGGGGCAAAATGGGCATGTTAAGCAGTTTACTGAATATTCCTTTGAATATTCCACAAAACACAATTTTTCTTTCATTAATGTATGCCTCAACCAATTATCTATGGATTAAAATTGCCACATAGAATAAAAACAACTTAAAAACATGAAAATAATGTAAAATAAAAGTTGATGTTTAACGAGAAGCTATTTTGACACGCGGGGTAAAATGGGCATAGCCCTGGGGCAAAATGGGCATATGTAAACAAACTGTGAAACGTCAAAACACTGGGGCAATTTGGGCCACAACAACTGCGCTTAGGTAATGGTCTATGCTTTTGCGCACGTTTCGTGAAATGTATTTTTCGTTCTATCTTTTGATTTGCTGGGCAGAAAAGCCCATAAAATTCTTCCAAAAATATGTTATCAAGATTAAAACAGTTTTTAAACGTTTAAATCTACAAAATCGCATCTTTTGAAGCAGTGTCTGTTATCATTTTAAGGCGACAAATACAACACCATAGCCTCACCAAGCGCCGTATGTCAAAAGCATCTGGCCATTTTGCCCCACGTGCAGCATTTTTGTATTTTTTGTTATATTATTAAAAATACGCATTCAATCGCCTTGCTTTCTTCAGACAAATTGTATAGAAATATCATATCTTTAAAAATATACCATGAAAAACTTCAACGCATCCCTGTGACACTAGTTTAAGCTTATTTTCGAAGAGGCAAAAATTACATCAATATGCTGCTAAACCTTATTTTGCATTTTTCTTAGTTATTTTTTATGTAAGGGTTATGAAAACTACATGGTGTTCATAGAACACTCTAATGAATACATTTTGAGCATTGGAAAGTATCTTTGTAGTCAAAAAATGCTTAAATAGAGGGTGTCCATTTTGCCCCACATGCCCATTTTGCCCCACATGCCCATTTTGCCCCGCTTTCCCCTACTACGCACAGCTATGATCAGGACAGTCCACCGGAGCCTGGTTAGCTTGTCATTGTTGTGCTTTCTTCTTTGTCCATCCACACATAATGGGGGCCAAAACTCGTTGTTCCGATGTTTCTCTCGAACGCGACTAACCGTATTAATACACGATGCGCAATCTCAGATTGCGCATATATTCGTTTTATCAAAACATAAGTCATTTCGCGTAGCCAACCCTGAGCTTTAAACGTCATTTCCATACATTTTCAGATTGCGCCAAGATTGCGCATAAATTTTCAAGATTATATGTCCGAGGTATATAAAATTTTTTTGACAGATAAATATATCAAACCGACCCGTTTGACAGATAAATATATGCGCAATCTGAGATTGCGCATCGTCTATTGCTACGGTAAGAGGGATTTGTCAAAAGTGGACTACCCTACGACCGTCGAGACAGGCTCTTTGAGGTGAAGTGTTTCCTCAGGCAATAAAATAACTGTTTTGTAGCGGATGATTCATGCTTTCATGTTGTTTTAACTTAAGTTCACAAGATGACTTCAAAGTTTCATTCACCTACCTGAACATCCGTCCCAATTGGTTCTGAATTTGTTCGTAGCATCGGTGCTAATGCAACGAAAACAAATGTGATAAAATGCACATAATTGTTTAATGTAAAATTAATTTAGATTTATTTGATGAAATTAAAAAAAATCGTTCACCGAGATTACCCATCTGCCAAATCTCTCGTCCTCGCAATCTAAAGCAAATCGTAGACATTATTGCAATTCAATCGCTTACCACTCGTCGTAAAACCATCGTTTTTCTTTTTGCCAATTTCTGCCTCGTTAGTGGTATTTGTAATGTAAAACGAAACACGATGTATTTGCATGTTGCGTAGGAGTTGAGACAAATTCCGTAATAAAATTCGCAATAAAATAGCAACACAATATTTAGAGCATGGTAACGACGACAACGACGGCGACGACCTGTCGTCCCTGAACGGACGGATAATTTCCCATTCATCTATTGCGAACATTTTGATCAACTATAATTGGACTGTGTTCCCCCTAGCGACCGGTGGGGAAAACCCTTCACCACAACCTCCATCCTTATCACATCGGGTCACACTCGCAGCATCCATGAATTCAGACGACTCCAACGGTTCAAAAACTCAGCGCTCAATTTGCTTCTCGAATATCTCCCCGGGCCCCATACACTTACTTACTGGTCCGCGCGCTGAAAATGTGTCGCACGAGCTTTTTCTCTTTTTCGGTGGTGCAATGGAACGCAAACCCCATGGAACAAGGGCAGGATGCACGGTCGTTTGTGTGTGAAAGGAAAATGAGATTTTCCACTCGTGACCCTCGTGAACGCTAGCCAGCAGCACCAAGCCACGCTAGAGACCATGTGATTTGTTTTGCTGATAAAACCCCGTTAGTTTGATCTTCGACAACTCTCGCTCTCTTTTGTATTACTCTCTTTCTCTATTCTACTCTTTGTGTTAGAAACACGTTCTTCTCTTCTGTATCTCGATCCGTTTCAGTCGCTCTGTCGTAGGTGGGAGCATAAAGTGTTTGTTGTTTACTAGAAGGACACACTCAGAAGATAGCAGTCTAGCCTCCCAGTACGCCCCCGGATATCCTTATAGTGGCCATCGAAGTTGGAGCGAGGGCAAGAGACAAACCGGAGCCAAAGCTACGCTGGAGACAGGATTCCTGGAGCCTTCGGGAGGATCGATACGAAGGTGCGAAAGCTAACCCTGTAAGCATCATCATCTCCAAATACATCTCTCACAGTGGTGCGCGTTCGCTCGCTCACTCACTCTCTCTCTCTCTCTCTCATTCGCTCTACGTTGTCCTAACAATCCGAGAGACGTCACGTTCTCTCGTGCTGCTGCTTGCTAGTAGCGTGTAATTCGGGCCAGCATCAGGGCATCGCAGCAGCCGATGCCACCGGTGGAAATCGAGGGTCACCAAGGATTTCATTCAAAACGAGTCGACCCGGCCAGGATGAAGTCAGTTTTCCGTCGTCTTCGGTAAAGCGAACAACGAGCGCACTTCAAAAACCCCATCCCAACCCTGTGGGGACAAACGCGATATAACGGCATCGGTCCAAAGGTTCGTGTTAGTTTTGTCAAAGCTCGTTGGAGGTCGTGCGATTTGACACGGGCGAACCATCTGTTTTGGGGTAACCACCTATCACCACGGATGATAGGAGTGTTCCCTATTTTCGTGTTGGCTTACGACTTTTGTGTTTAAGGATTCGTACAGTGCCGTGATAAGTTCGTCAGCATCCACTCCTTCCAGTGTGTTTGCCTGGTGGGAAAGCAGGCCAATTGAATTGACTGACTGAATAAGTGTGTCTTACAAGGACGAAGAAGGAAAAGGAGCAAACAAAAAAAACGAAGAAAAACGCTAATAATAACCGTGTCCGGGCGGAATCAATCAATTATCGCACGCTCGTTCGATCACCGCGATTGTTGTGGGTTTGGTCAACCTTGTTCAGCAAGACCACCACGACCTCCCTCGCCCTTCCACCTTCTACAACGAAAGCCTTCGGAACATTTCGTGGCAGCCTTTCGTTTCTTTATCTTTTTTGTTGAAATTTCCTTTCCGGTTTGGGCCACCTCTGACCGTCGGTGAGAGAGTGCTTTTTCCTCGGTGTGGAAATAGATAAAACCTAATCCGGTTACAGGTCACTGAAAGCTGTTTGGGTGGAAATCGAAAAAAGAATCGTCCGAATCGGAAGCGACGTTAAAACGACCCCAGAAACGGGGGAAAAGCAAAAGGGCGTGTGTGTGTGTGTGTGTTTGTGAGTGCATGGAGGAGGAGCGACAAGGTGGAATGAAGGAAGAACTTCCTCAACCCATCAACAACAAAGCGCCACTGTGCTCTCCCTGCTCAGCTCGTATGTGGTAAAGTCTAGGCTCGAGCGCGCGCGTGTGGTCAGGTCTCGCTCAACCCCAGCGTCGGTGTGGGATGAGTTTGTTATGCTATGGTGTGTTCTGCGAGTGTCATTGTTGATGTTGTGGTCGCTTTTGTGCTATGCTTAAGTACCTGAAAAGTTGAGGCAATAGGTTCTGGTGTTTCTGGCGCTGGGAAAGGCAAGATCAACCGTTATCGATCGTGACCATCGGAGGCGACGGACTACAACAACGGCACGTTTTACGGAGTGTAGCAAGTGTGTCCGGGCGCTCGTGTGTGTGTCGGTCGAGTTTGTGGGAGCGAGTGCGTGTGCTGTTCCCTTTTTTGTGCTAACCGTGGAAGAAAAAACTCGCCAAGACGTGGGCCGAAATCAAGAAAGGTAAGGGATAAAGGAAAGCTACGCTGCTTTCCGCCGGATCTCCGTTTTATTTTTCCTGTTTTTTCTTCCCTGCCCACCCCGCTTCCAAGAAGGGTGGAGGGGTTGGTAGGGAAAATGAAAAGCCTTTCATGCGGTGCTTTGTGTGCTCGTTTATTTGGTTAACTCGCTGAGCGGACATACCGACCAAAAAGGTTCATAAAAATAAAACAAACTACAGACAGGACGAACAGGGGCGAATGATGGGGCCGACGACAAAAGACGACTCACATCACATGGCCGCTTGGGTTGGTGGAGGGGAAGGATGGCTGCGAGGCTAGTGGGCGCGTGGATGGTAATCTACACACAGGACGTGAACCGTTTGAGCTACATAAAAGGAAACGCGTCGAGGTTACACAAAAAGAGTGTATCTAGATGGTATTGTCCATTAAGTACGCTCCATAATTAATGTCCTTTTCTATGGGCGAGGCGGCGGGACGAAAGGGGATGGGTATGTGCAAAAGACGAGCTATTTCATTTCCTTTCGTAGCACAGCACCATTTATAAGCATTTACAAACATTCAAGATTTGTGTGTTTATTACGCTTTTTTTCTTCTCTCTCCTTCCTTTTTTCACCGCAGCCTTCTCCTTCCCGAGTTATTAAATTCTCTACTCCCCTGTTTTGAGTTATAATCTTTAACGTACTGGGGGCGGAACGCTCTAACGTCCTGCAAACATAATGGCCATGGCGGCGGTACCATTCACTGTCCCCTTCCACCTGGAGCTTCCACACCTCATTTGTAGCCGGAATCGTGGCAGTCCATCATAATTGTGTACAAAAGCTCGGTACGGCTTCGCGCAGCCCAAGGAGCGGCAACTTTTAATTCATTTTGCGTGTAGTGTAGTGCGATGTAAGAATACGGCACCTACGGTATGGCGGTGGTAGAAGAAAGGCCACCGACTGGCTCGGTAGGCATGGGGCCTAACACTAAACTTATTCATCGCTCCATTTTTTGCTACCTTCTTGTGTTTGTGTGGGTGTGTGTTGCAATCTCTTATTCAACTGGGAGGAAAGTTACTTACGCCAGGCTCTTTGGATAGTTGCTTGCCTGCCCACGGGCAGAAGCAGCAGCTGTAAATTAAATTAAAAGAATGAGATGTATTTTTTTCACATCCACACTCTGTAGGGCGTAAGTAAAAGTGGAACAGGGTAGTGTATTCCTTTACTGTCTGTGTTGGAAAATAAGTGGTTCCATTCGCTAAGAACAGCTGAGATAGCTCGTGGTCGAGGTAAAGTTGTGTACAGAGACTTAGAAATAAGCAAACCAAGGACATTACAAACACACAGTGCACAGCAGATGCGCGGTGTAATGTTACGAGCTTTCTTTGCCCTCTTTTATTTTGCTGCTGTTTCGTCGTCCCGTTCGCCGCGTTCGCCAGCTACACTAATCAGACCCAAGCGCAATCCAACGCCGTACAGTACAACAGAGCCATTGAGCCAGGAGGTCGTACAATTCTGCACTGGCCTCGTACACTTGAATGGCTTCTGCATTTCAATTAACGTTGGGTTGTTTAGATCCTGCACGTTAAGTACCTTCCAAGTGTTCCCGGGCGAGGCGAACCGTCCGTGATCTCCCCTGTCACTGAGCCGACCTGGAGGAATCGGGTTTATTTACAACGAATAATTTACTCGCTTACGGCTGCATCATCTGACCAGCCTTTGCCATTGCCGCCTCTTCCAATGTATTGTGCCATTTGAAACGATTTGGTACTTCACCGCTTGTATAACGCAACATGCTACATGACTTCCTAACCGTTTACTAACATGTCAGCGAACGGCTGCTCACTCTGGCCACTCTCGCCAGTGTCCCGACGGCAATTTTCGTACCCGATTCGTAAGCAACAAGCAGTGCTCGGGCATGAAAATTCATAAGCTTTTACTCAATTCTTTTGCAATTTTCTGTACCAACAACAAGCAAGCGGCAAGGTGTGGAAACCATTCCCACCTTATTGTCTCGCAGATATAGTTGGACGCTTCAAGGCAAGCAAAATCAGCGCCCGGACGGTAATGGTATTCTGCTGAAGTCAAAAAACGGTACACCGACCGTGGGAAAAGGAAGGCCTGAAATTGCAAAGAAACAACTTCTAACGCTCGCCCAGCATCTCCAAGCAGCTGACGACTGTTGTAGCTGTCAGTGTTGGAACACTGGGGAGTGTTGGAATCCGAGATTCCTACATTCAGCTCGGTGTGAGCCTGCTGCTTTGCACTACCATTTGTATTCTGAATGAGGCCGAAATCTTTTTTGGCCCAAACATTCCACACTACCGAATAGCGTAATTGAGAGGGGGAAATAAAACTATACCGTACTCTTACTCTTACTCTTAGGTCGGCGAATGTTTGGAGGACGCTCGCTCAGTCATGGCAAAAGACGGCACACGGTGCGTACCGCAAGCATGTGTAGCGTATGCCCCGCCACGCGCCCGTGAAGCTGTCAGCAGCAGACTAGATTACACTTCTCTATGATGAAGATGATCACGATTTTCCGGCAGTCAGTTTAGCAATTCTGCCCTTCCACCCTTCGCTGATTACTTGAAAGTAAGGAGAGTAAAGTCTTTGATCACCCGCATTTACAATTTCCGGTGCTGGTGTTTCACGGGGGTTTGCGTTACTCACCGATCAGAGTCTCTGCAAGGCAGCTCGTCACAGCCGGAACGCCAGTTTGCCACGAATATTACATCCTAATGCAGATAAAAGTGAGAAAAGAAATAAAAATCAGCCACTTCTTGAGCAAACAGTGTGCCAGTTCCGCATCCTGCTGGTGACCTGGAAGGCAGTGTTGGTGCAGACCAGCCGGGGCGAGTGTGTTTTCGCATTTGAGCTGCGCCTGTTGGCGAGTATCAGCGCGCGTGGAAAGCTTTAAAATTTATTACTACCGCATCTTTCACCGTGCGCCGTGCGCGAGAAGGAAGCGGATGGAAAGACATATCGTAAATCAATAAAATTTATGGTGTTCGATTATTTGTTATTGAACTTTTTTGTTGTTGCTGTCCCAATGGCCCCACTCTTCGGACTCGCATCTGTTCAGTCTTTCAGGTTTAAGATGGCCACCACAGCACTGTCACTGGACCGGTCGCCATCGTGGTCGTGTTGAGCGGGTCGTCGCGCTGGTCAATGCGGTGAAATGAATAACATTTTTCAATTTGTCGCTATCTAAATAGTAGCGAGCTTTGACAATGGTTGTGTGAGTATGGTAGTGAAAAGAACAAAAGCGTACGCCTAATATACGCCAGCAGCTCGTTGCTAGGCAGGACGATATAAATTACATTTCAAAGATAGCACACAAAGGCTCGGCAGTAGAGGTAGCATTTTTCAATTTAGTCACTTAATTAAATGAAGCTTTTTGGGCTCGTTTGTCAACACAAGCGCAGCAAAGAAAATGGTAGCTTTTGATTCGGTGGATCGTAATAAAAAATGATATATTTTTTTCACATGCAATCGCCACACCGATAATGTGATAAAGCCGTGCCAAGTAGGTCACTGGCTTGGTAATATCGCACTCGCAACTCGGTACGGAAAATTTAGACCGATGAGCAGCGCACAAAAACAAAACGGTTTGATGTTGTATTTTCTGCCCGGCTGCTTTCCACATGGGACAACATGGAAAGCAACACACAAAAACTTAAACCTTCGAGACCAAAATCCGCTTCGTTATACTGGATGTGAGATGCGCTTAGCCGCCATGCCACAGTTACGAATACACGTCGCGTGTGCTTTGGTGTGTGTATTTGTACGAAATGCTCCGTTCAAATGATAAACAAGAGCAGAAAAAAGGGAACGCTTTGTCTAGAAAGCAATTAATTCCTGACAGTGAAACGTGCTTTCCCGCTAAGTGCAATGGATATTTATGTTTAAAATTCTTCGCCACGGCGGCTGGTGGTAGTAGGTAGTGCACGGTTCGATGGCTTCGTGAGGTCGTGAGGTTGGGAAATATCGAAACACGCTGTTCGTTAGATGGGATGTGCGCATAATTGTTTTAAACGGGGCTCATTTGATAATCGCACTGCATATGGAAATGAATATCTAATTAGTTATGCATGGGTTTGAATGTGTATTTTAGAGGATAATAAAAATAAATAATTAAAGGCTCGTGCATTAAGGTATAACTTACTAAAATAACAAACATACGTTTTTGCAACTGCTATACTTCCCGAGTAATTTTGGTGTTCTTTTAGCACATAGTTGAGTTGTATTTGATTTGTTCAAAAGATTGTTGAAATATTTTTTTTTTTTAAATTTAAAACACACGTTGAAAAGGCTTCACTACTCTCAGCAAAGCAAATTGTACTAGAATTAAGCTGTTGTACAAGCTTTTTCCATGGGACAACTAGCACCAACCACAACACATCCATTACACCAGCAGAGAGATGCTAGTGCTCTACTAAAAGCTACTCATCTGCGATTAGCAGTAGTTGGCGAAATTCTGCCTGAAAGGAATTAAAAATAATAGCTCTCGTTCAGCGTTGGTCGTTGTCGAGGACGAACGGAACCGGTTACACTCCTCGAGATTGGTCCGTTACACAACAAAAGAAGTCGCTTTCATCATGCATTGTGTCGTTTGCACACGATCATCCGTCGTCGCCAACGCTTCGCTTTGTGTTCCGGCTGGGAGGAAAATGTTATTTTTTCCGCTTCCTGCCTGTAGAAATTAGCTGTGTGTGTTCGTGTTCGTGTCAGTGGCATGCGTTTTGAAAAAGGCATATTTATTGCCATTCAACTGCTAACTGCGGTTTCTGGGTAGTAGTAGTGGTAGCAATTAGGCTACAGCGGGAATTATTGCGCTGAGCGTCGTTCATGGGACAGCCGGCCGGGCAGCTAGGATGTGCGAGATGCATATGGGCAAGTACCGCGAGTACCGTGATGAAATGAAAACTACCATGGCGAAGTTTAAACGCCCACTCTATGGTCGGTCCTTCTTTTTTTAGATGTTTTTGTCCATTGCAAACGATCCTCCCCTGACAGTGTCGTCGGTACGTGTAATCATTCAGTGGCTTTAATAGCGAGGATGAAGAGAAGCGGTGCAAGCATGCTACCAACCAGGGCAGGACTCTGCATGTTAGTAATGAGCGTGCGAATTAAATTATATCCTGACAGTGTGTGTGTGTGTGCAGCGAGCGGTACTACAAAAAGGATGGTAAAGCACCAACAACAACAACAAAAAAAGAAACACTTATTCCATGCCCAGCAAAGTGAGTAATTAGATAAACGTGTCCATTAATCCAGCTCCATTAATAGGAGCCGTTTGGATAAATTGCTATGCAGCAACAAAGGGTTCCGTACCGTGACCACCGTGCTTGCGGGTAGGTGAAATTACGCGAAGGTTTGTGGCGCGGTAATAAATAAGACTAATTTTGCAAAGCTACTCCTTTATTATCCCGTACTTGGTGTGCTTAGTACTTTACACGCTTTATAGCGGTGGATTGAATTATCGGTATGTTTGAAACTTGTTCTGCAATATATTTTGCGTTTTGTTTTCCTGGTAAAGTGTGCTTTACTATTTGTTAATGTACAAACAAAAAATATATTCCAACGGGATCACAATGATGAGGAAATTAAGAAGTAAATCGAAATCAACTGTGATAGCAGGAAAAGTTGCTTTTCCAATTTACATTTTTTTCGGTTCGAGTTAAGAAGCTTCAAACTTTTTTGTTCAACAAACAAACCAACTGTGCCCGGTTTTCGATGAGCCTGGCACACTGTGGATTATGTTCTGTCGTTTGCTTTTACCAAACCAAAGATGTTCGCTGTGCACGCCCATGCCAATGCACAAGACAAACATACGCGAAAGGAGTCATTCTTTCCGCTTGTCTTTATATCGCGTGGGTGTACATGAGCCCTTCTTTGTGGGTTCATTTTAATCCACCTCGTTCATTAGCAAGTGGGTGGTCACATTACGAGGCCAACGCGAAATAGCTTTTTAAGGTACACACGCGCGCTCCGGTCGAGGAAAGCATAAGAAAGCCATTCTACGACAAAAACTCTCGTACATATGTTAGCCCGAACGCATGTTACACTGCGGATGTTTTGTGTTAGAGTTTTTGCAATAGGGCGAATCGAGGGGAGTGGAGGCGTGGCAGATATTACTGATAAAGTCTGCTACTGGGAAACATCATCAAAATCCTAGCGCGAATTTGGTTTCTCTACATCACTTGTGTGTTCATGTGGTGACAAAAAAGCGAAATTTTACAAGTAGAAGAAAGAATAGCATCCTCGAACGCAGATGTTACCAGATGTGGCACGGAAAGTCTCAATCTTACAAGCAGTACAATTATGTTCACCTCTACACCACCACACCGACAAACTTTGTTAGGAAATAAAGACGCGAAGAAAAAAAGGAAAGTATGTGGAAATTTATAAATACGGGCAGCGACAGTATGTGGGTGCGTTTCATTTACTTTTTTTCTCGTCAAGATTTCAATTTGGAACAGTATTTTCCTTATCATTGATGCAAATCGGATTAATGTGGAAATCTATTTGACACGAAGTTTCTAGATCTGTTATGCGCTCACCCCGTAGCAGACGCATTATGAATAGAAAAGTAATTTGTTATTTGTTTTACTTTGTTAATCCAGAGTTAGAAACAAAGCCATATCAAACTATCCTTCTGCAATTAAATTTTTGAATAAACTAGTTTTTTGAGTTTTTGTTTGAAAACTGTTATATTCTATGTTTCGTTTTCGTAATTCTTGCAAATCTTGTAATATTTATGTCCGTCATGGGTTCAAGCCCCGAATGGCCATACGTAGGATTGACTATTCTGCTATGTGTAATCAGTAAGTCACTAAAAGCGATTCCCCTTTAGAGGTACAGGCAGGCCTTGACCAACAACGGATGTTGTGCCAAAGAAGAAGAAGATGATGATGATTCATATCGCTACATAAACTTATTCTTCAACTTTTTGGCATAATAACCGCTGTCGGTCAAGGCCTGCCTGTACCACTAAAGGGCATTTCTTTCAGTGACTGGTACATACACTTAATACACTTATTAAGAACACGCTTAAAACACACAAACAATTATTAAGGCAATATAAAACAGTTATATTAATGATTGTATGCTTATTTCTCTCAGTGCTCAATAAATCTATACATACTTTGACTAATGTTTGTGATCTTATATCAATCATAACTTATAGAAATTATTAATTGAACCAGTGATCTTTGCCTCAAAGCAGTGGCCAGAAAACATTGCTGGCTAAAGGGTTAAATTCTACACAAAAAATCGTAGAAGTATTCGTTGAAAGCTAAATTGATAAACTAAGTATAATTATGTATGTATTATAGTTATATAGTTATATGAAATCTGTTAAGAGAAAAAGGCACAATCTAGACAGCAAAGAGCCGCATGCGGCTCACTAGCTATACTTTACCGATCACTGCCTTGTACTGCTGCTTATAGTTTAATCAATTCAATCCAAAGGAATGAAACCATACCAAAATAAAAGAAACAAATGGAACACAAAAAAAACTGTCAAAATAGTTTTGAGGCAGTAAAGAGCCTTGTATTTAAAACAAAAGTTTGGTTAAATATTATTCTCATAGACTATGTAGATTAAAAATCGGTTGATGGATCGCCAAAACACATTGAATTTGAAAAAAAACTCGTCTCAAAAAAGCTGATGAAACAATTATGAGTCAACGGTGATGTATGCGCAAGAGTTTGTTATTAAAATTCGTTAGTATTCTGTATATTGATCGGAAATTGAAATACGTAAACCTCATGCAATTGCTGGATACTATGTGCGAATAAGGCTTCACTTTTTTGTTTTGTTTTGTTTTGTTTTGTCAGTGGTTTTTATCTGAATATCATTTTCATTCAGTAAAATAAATGTTTCATTTTAAGCTACTTTTCCTGTTTCGGAACATTTTTATCCGACTTCCATAGTTTTCGGAGAAAAACTGTGGGATATAAGGGCTGCCGCAGGAGTTTTTTTTATCAGCAATAATTTCCATTTGGCATTCATCCTACAATTATATACTTTTAATGATTTTTTTTTCGATCTTGTATATTGCGAATTAAGTAACACAGCAAGAAACTTGCACGTGGCTTGTTTTTTTCGTTGCAGCAAGCAGTATTAATATCACAAGAATATGATGGCAAAAACTTTATCCTGTATTCACAGTGGCGGATCTAACGGTAGGCGGACTAGGCGGTCGCCTGGGGCCCCGCCGATTTAGGGGCCCCGTAGATCGCCATTCTATAGTATGCCGTATGGACAGAGTACTAGCGACAAGGGCCCCGGTAGGATGGCCGTTGGGGCCCCGAGGCTGGCGAATCATTTGCACCCCCCCCCCCCCCCCCCGCCAGCAAAAATTTTAGAACTGATGATCGAAGGGGCCCCCGACGGCATTTCAAGTTTACTGTTCAATATCCCAACAGCAAGTTTAGTTTAGCCACTACCCCCCTTCCCCCCCCTCGGCACAACAACATTTACCATTTACAGGGGCCTCAACTCGTCTTTCCGCCTAGGGCCCCCGATACCCTTAATCCGCCACTGTGTATTCATATCCATATACCCATTCCATATTCCACTGGAAATTGTTAAAATGGGGTTTCCTTTAAACGTAAAAAATCAATACCAAAAGCTAATGTGTAGAAGCATATGGAAACAGTTCCTTTTGTCTGCAATTGTGCTTTGCTGTACTTTATTTTACCAGTAAAGTTAGCTGATTCTGCAATCTATCGGGTGATCATTTCAAATGGTCCCCTGCAATTTTCATGCTTGCCAACTAATAAGCGCTTGTCAACGAATGAAAAAAAGAAAAAAAGTGGTCATTCGCCGTAAATGCCATCACCAGCATTCCAGCCAGCACGACCGGTTCGAGGGTGTCGATTTTCACACTGCGATTGTCCCTGTGTTTTCCATTCGACGCACATTACCGTGTAATGAAAATGTCAATCTCGCGAAAAAGTTACAACCAGTGTGAACAGCCACCTCCCACCCACACGCAATCGACCTTTGAGCTTGCAGCGAATCGTCGCGGGCGTCCAGTTTCACGCGCTGCCAAGAACCGTACGGTCGCTTGAGAAGAAGTATGAGCTGCGTGGAAGATTTTCTCGACGCCCAAATGTGGTATTTGCGCTACTGTGGAGTGTTTCGCGAGAAAAGCGCGCTCGGTGGAATCCGGCTGAGCGTCTGTCTCGGTGTCCTGGTCGTGTTTATGGTGCTGCAGTCGATCTACATATTCCAGCACGTGCACCACTTCGCCATGATCTGCGATGCCATACCGACGCTGGTCGTCTGCATGGTGGCTATTTCCAAGTTCTACATCTTCGTTTTCCACCCGGCCGCCCTGTTCGCGCTGATTGATTCGTTCAAAGCGCTGCAGCGGCGGGCTAGCAGGGAGGACTTGCTGCTGTTTCGGCGCAGCGGAGCGTTTCATGCGAAGCTGACGAAAATCTACATGACATCGGCACTGATTGTGGGTTGGTTCTACATACTAAGTGCCATCGTCTCAGGAATCTCGCGGTCGTTGGCGGAAGGACGGGTCCATTTTGTAGCACCGATGGCGTACGTATCCGTCCGAACGCGTGGACGAAACCGATTTCAATGATGTGTGTGTGTGTGTGGATTGGTTTTGTTTTTTCTTCTTTCCCTTCCTTTTCGAAACTAGCTTTCCCCACAACTATCAGCATCCGCTCATGTTTGCGTTAACGTTCCTGTTCAACTGTGACTCCATACACATGAGCATCTTCATTAGCGGAAGTGTCGATACGTGCTTTTCCGAGCTGGCGACGAGCGTTACGATCCACTTTCAGCTCATCCAACGCCAGTTCCAGGCAGTTGACTTTGCGGCTCGTACCGCCGAAGACGAACTGGAGGTCGTCGTGGCGTACCATAAGGATGTGCTGCAGTTGTGCCTGGCCATGACGAACCTCTTCCAGTACACCGTGTTCTACCTATTGCTGCTAGACTCGGTGCTGCTCTGCGTGATTGGCTATCAATTTGTGATATTCATGAACACGCCGCGTGTCCTTATGCTGGCGTCGATGGCGTTCGTTATGGTTTTACAAGCGGTCATATATTGTTACCACGGTTCCATGATGTACGATGAGGTACTGTGGTTGGGAGGGCGCTTTAACAAAGAAAAATGGCCCCGTCTAGCAGTGTCTTTTTTCTTTGTTTTTATACCACGTTTTACAGAGCTTGAAGGTGGCGGACGCGATTTACCAGAGCAATTGGTACGAGGCTCCACCGGCGGTACAGAAGCGGCTGCGATTATGTATCATGCGAGCCCAGAAGCCTATCGTCACCAAAGGTGGCTTCATAAAGGCCACCCTGCCCACACTGAAGAAGGTGTGGCTGGGGCACTGATAAGACTTTTGCGCGTAGTAGCATGTAATGATATGCAAATTTCGTTACAGATTTTAAACTCAACGGGATCATACATCACTATGCTGCTCTCCTTAGAGACAGAGCAGTAGCAGCAACAGTGAGCAGTAGCACAGCAACGGTGGGCACACTCAAGGGAGTAACACCTCAGTCACAGTATAGGCCAATTGCGGGGAATATCCCTCGGAGGCACGGCACGTTAGCCCGTGTGGCACAGCTTGCATCATTTAACAAGCATTTCGTGCTCTACCGGAACACTAATGTGGTTGATATGTTGTTGAACACCTTTCGTAGCCGCATAAGCATAGCCGTGAAATGCAAATATTTAATCTTACAAAAGGCGATAAAAACCTGTCTGCTCGTTAGTTGTTTGATTAAAGCTTTTGACGCACAGCGTTCGTTTCACGTTGAATTTAGAACTATTCACTTGTGAGCAAGAAAGATTCAAGGACCAAAACGGTCCACCGATGAGAATAAATCGAATAGATAAAAAAGTTGTGAATGGTTTGGCTACTTGTTTGGAGATGTTGCGAAGTTGTTCTAAGCACGGTAACGATGGTGCGAAAGTGCAGCAAATGAAGTCAACGTAAATCGCTTTGGTCATTAATATTGTTCACATCGGTGTCTACCTTGAAAACAACTTGCAGTTCTCCAACAACTGCAGAACGTATTCAAAAAGGTGGAGAAAACTGCATTAAATCAACTCAGTACCATGCGCTGTTCCTTCCTTAAACTTGCAAATAGTGCCACTGCCCCGAAGGAATTGCTTGGAAAGAAACTGCTTCTAGATAAGATCGGTAAATGATGACATCGCTTTCGTAACTAATTTTAGCATTGTGTTTGCGGTTCTGTTTACGTTCCAGGTCTCCAATCGCTGTGGATGACTACGCTTTGCAGCCCTTGGAACCAAGGTCAGCGGGACGAGTATCCTTCAAGGGCGTTGGCGAACTTTCTGTACTCGTCGAACTTTAGCGCAAAAGGTAATTGACACTGTAGAAGTATCCGCAAGAAGTTTGTTATTTGGTGAAGGTAAAATTATTTCATTACAAAAGATTTCTCCTTGGTTAGCAGATAAAGGCATTATTTCTAAACTAAAAAAGTTGAAGTAATAAAAAGCTTATATTCTGTTATAAATCAAACATGTTTAATGTTTTCAGCAAGTGGGATAGAAACCCAGTTCATAATTTAATGCGTTGATAATTTACCATAATTGTTCTGTTGCATAGAGAGCGTCATTTTTTTATATATATTTGATAATTGTATGCATTGTGCCTTTTGAAATATAAAAGTATTCCCCGATACTATGACATATGACATACTCATATACGCGATTTTCTTAAGTTGACAGTTCTTTGAGCAAATTGTACCGATTTGACACATCAAATGTCAAATGCAAAATAAATTACCGTTTGGTCAAATTTTAAAAACCATTTTAAAAGGTACAAAATTGTAATCTTCAGTTAAAATCAGATCAACTAATTTAGTGGCAAAAAACTTCCTCTTCAAGGAAAATTATACGAAAATTAACTATATTTTGACTGAAAACCTGACTTACGCTAATATTCGAGATACGCTCCTACGGTCCGCATTAATAGCGTATATCGGGGAATACCTGTATTAATAAAATACAATATGATAAAGATATTGTAATAGTGTAATCTTAAAAATCAATTCATACCACACTTATATGTAGCTAAATACATATATACTAAATAAATAGCTATATAAGTATAATTCAACAAAAATGTTGAATTATATTGTCCTGTTTTAATTGAACAGGACCAACAGAACAGCCCCGGATGAACTAGTATTGGTAACATTTTTGCCCTTTAGTATTCCTACAAGAGGGTTCTAAACAATGTGTTCAAGACAACAACAACTAAACAACATGAAAACAATGAAATTTTTAATAAATCTTATGAAAAATATTTATTCAAAATGTGTACATTTACTGAGATACTCTCGATCAGGTGTCAACAAAACAACAGATTAACACTATAATTCGTAGAAATTAATTTACCAGTCCTTTTTGTGAATAAGCAGATACCTAAATCGCAACAAAGCAAAATTAAATTCAAACTTTTATAACGAAGATTCACAAGATTAGTGTAAAGCTTTGTAGACTTGAAGCTTTTAGGAGCTTTTCGTATTTGAAACTATTAGCTACATATTCAGTGTGCTTAACCACCGAAAATATATCCTAACTTATTAATTGGCGAGGCAAAACATAGCTGTATAAATTCAAACATCATCAACTAAGCTGAAAAAATCTTTAAACAATCATGGAATTTTTATTTTGGTAAAAAATCAACATTTTTTTATTTATTTATTAAAAATTATTTTAACATAAATGTATGAATATAAAATTATCTATTTTTTATTCACATCATATGAAGTCTTGTTTCTATAAAGGTAATTTCAGAATAAAAAAAACTAAATTAGAAAACCTTTTTTTAACAATTAAGGCATAATTTCTATAATATTTCCAGGATTGCATAGCAATTCAATAAATTTAAAACTTAAATTCATTTTAAGATTACAAGTTAAAATACTTTGCTGTGATTTGCGCCCCAAACTCAACTGCTAGTTTTGTTATTGAATTCCCTCTTCTTGATTTAATAGAGATGGATGATATACTGGTTGAGGAATGCAATAATAGGAACACCGTCTATGTGCTGAATTCCAGCTACCGATATGGGGTAAGTAATCGGGACGTTCGCTTGCGAAGATAAGCTCAGAAGCTCCTTGTCTCCTTGGTATGCCCTGAAAGTGACTGCCCGCACATAGTTGGGACGAAGCATGAACCTTTCAAATAGTTTGCGATTTCTCGGTGCAAGAAATTTAATCGACGAGAAACCTTGTCCTTTCATAAAGCTGTATGCCGGAGTACACACACCCCGGCTGTAGCTGGTGCCTGTGTTCATTAACACGTAATTTTCTCCCCCGATTCATTGCGCGCGCGGGACTTTTGGGGCTGCCCGAATGCTACCATATTATCTGCTACATCGAGCAACGTTTATTCTAATTGACATCCTGTTGTTCGTCCCTGTACGCGTACACAGAACATGGACATGATAGAGCTGTTCGGTACACCGGCGGGCCGAGCACTAACGGTGAATAATAAAACTGCAGCGGAATTGCGACACGGCCGCCGGACCACAAGCGGAAGCAACAGTACCACCGGCAGCAGTGCGGCAGATCCCCATCTGTGTCCGAGCACGATCGGCGGTCTGCTGGCCGGTAGCCTCCACTCGACCAACATCAGCAGCATCAGGATCAGCGAAAACGATGACACCAGCACTGCCGGCCAGCATCGCTTCATCGAATCGAGCGAATTCATTAGATTTGCATCCAGCAAGGGATCCGTCTCGCCACCCGCCTCCATCGCCTTTCGTAACAAATGTAGCAGTAAAAGCGTCGATGGCAGCAGTAAAAATGGCCCCACCCACCACCTCGACCAACCGCCCAGGCGGAACAATTTGAAAATGGCCAAATTTTGGAAGCTCTTCGACGAGGACCGGTTACGGAAGGCTAACAGCACGGAACGAATAGGCGATAAGCTTCGGCAAAGGTAAATATTAATGCGGACGAGGGGCGCCGGAAACGTTGTTGCGGTCCTTGTTGCGTTGCTGACGGTGACAGTTTCAGTGGATGGGTTTTTCGGTCTGTTCTGTCTTGCAGCAGATGGGCTGCTGCAGCACCAACGCTCGACCAGGCGGATACGGTTGACCAATCTGCAAATGATTTGTACAGTGAGGCGGCCCAGCTGCTAGGTATAAAGTGTACGCTGACCGACAGCTGCCGATGCATAGACTGTCAGGTGAGTTGGTTTTGCATGAAACAATTTCCCTGGTGTCACACGCTTGTACCAAGCATTGCCAGTCTCTCACTAATTAAGTCCCATGCGAGCAGCCGAATAGTTGGCCGAAATATTTGATAAAATCTTCCACTGGTAGCAGAGTATACTTACTCTCGTTAGATAAATGAACATGCTTTTCTTTTTTTATATAATTTTGAAGTTACTGCTTCCCAATTATCGTAAAAATATACTTTTGAGGAGATTTTAAGTAAACACTTAGAGTTTAGACAATATCCAGTGAATAAAAGCCAATTCAATGCATGAATTCTCTGTCTATAGTTTGATACTAAAATAGATTTGTTATTGTATATCTTGGATTTGTTGAGTTTATTATACGTTACTATAGTTGAGATATTATTTTAAATGTTTGTATAAAAAATACAATTTTAATTTCAACAATTTTTACATAACCTCACCTTTGAGCCATGAACACTGTTGTTATCAAAGGAACGTAGAGAGTTGTTTGCAACAAAGTCCAATATGATCTAAAGTTTTTAACCTCACTGAAAAGTCAAAACGTTTGCAAGCATATTCTGCAACCATCAAAAATGTTCATTACAAAATTCGCTATTACACGGTTAAAAACAGTTTAATGTATTTAAAAAAAATCTAGTTTAAATAAAGTTTTGAATTGTTTCACAATATTTTTTGTTATTTAATTGTTTAAATAAATTACGAACGAGTCAGCCTCATAAATTAATGTTAAATATTAATTAAAACCACGCACATTTCTGATCAAAATTAATACTTCTTGACTAAAAAGTTGTAGAACAACCTTTGGAAACTATGAATAAATACCTTTTTATATATTCTTAAGAATAAAAATCAATTTGATCTGACCTCTGAAATACCTTTCAACGCATTGTCCGCTATTCATATTGTGTTCACAAGTTGCTCACATATTGTAATTAAGCATAATCTAACAATGTTACTTACATTTAAGTACACATTTGTGTTAGCATTTTCTCCAAATTTCCTATCATTTTCCATGTAACCACCCGTGTTCCAGTAACTCACACAATTAGCATGCTGTTAAGTGGAACAAGCTCGTCTGATTTATTTTAACACGCTTCCCACCCAATTACAACCATATTCCACAGAGTCAGTACTTCGACTGCGATGACGATGCGGACGCATACTCGGAATATTCCGATAGGTCGTACGACATGGAGGACAATTTGTTCACGAATCGATCATATTATAATGATCTCTCGACGGTGTCGGGGGTGCCAGAAACAGATACCACCTTCGCTAGCACCGGTGGTACACCCGCAATCAGTGACCGTTCGAAACGGAACCAGCCCGCACACAACCGTCTCTGGGACGGACCGGACGATACCGTGCGGCAGGAGGATGTCAATGGTAATGAATGCCAGCATTATTTGCATAGCACCCACAATCCGTCTTCATTGAATTTATCATTGGATGAGGGACAGCTACCGGCAAACGACCGCTCTCAATTGCCAATTGATACGTCCGAAATCGAGCATACCGGACAGGAAAGCCTAGCGGTGCCGGAAGCGCCCGGTGAGGACTGCGCTACCGGCATAAAGGTTGCATGAGAAAGGTGGGTATACATCGGGCTAAAGTGGCAGTTTATAGAAAGTGACTGAGATTGGTGGTTTCGCCATTATTGATCTTATAATTCATAGTCAGAGAATTGGAAGCTGTCTTTCTCTCTCTAGCACCCGCTTTTTCTCAAGTGTTGCCAGCGTTATGTACCAGTCTGGTTTATTTAGCTTGCAACGGTTGTTTCAATTTCCTCACGCCATAGAGTGTATGTGTTTTGTTCCAAAATATGAGTTCTCATTCCATTATCTTCCATCGATCATGATCGCATCCCAACACGGACAAATGTAGATAATCTATAAGTTATTGTATTGTGTATGTATAAATGCTTGTCCCATTTTCAGGAGCTTGGCTCTTGAAGCCAACGAGGACACTTCGGAGACATTTTCTGCTACCATCAAGGAGGAGGAAAGCATCGTACTGGTTACCGTGGATGGCTTCAGCTGTAGCAATGCACCCGGGGAACAATGCGCCTGTTCGTGTTGCTAGCATTTTCGATTCGTTTTATTTATTTACACTTCGCCCGACGGTAATGAAAGCAATAATTTGAAGCCATGAAATTAACGCGCCAAACTCTAAGTCCAGCATGGTGCGTTGTTAATTTGTTAAGCTGTGATTAACGCGTGGGAGACGCTCGGGGGAGATTGAACGTATTTGCGGAAGACGCATCGAAGAACGTTGGCTTAATGTGATGGAAGTTGCTGTTTAATTTGAGCGCGTAACGTTAGTGCGATGCGACTTTATAGGAATTATTCTTTTCTTGAGGTATGTTTACTGTTACTTCTTAGTATTTATAAATGATATACGTAAATATGATGCATCGCCATTTCGGCATTTGATGTTGGGCCTGTTGCGAAAAGCCTTAAATAATACAAATAAAACAAACATACAAACAAACAAACCAAAATATTCAAACCCAGAAACGTTGCTTGATTTAGCATATGGTTGATTTAATACTTCAAACCCCCATTTACAAACATCTCACAACAATCGAAACCAATTAATCATGCCACCGAAACTGAACAATATCGTCGTCTCTACCAACTCCGAACAATATTCCACGCCCAAACAAATGTGTCAGTGTTCAGCCCTATGTAAGATGTGTACGACTAGAGAAGAATTTATGAAACCTGTTAAACTTTCCATCTAATGGACCGACTGCTGGTCATGACCAAACCCCCACAACGTGCCGAGCACAGTGTTAATGTGCGATGGTGAGTGCACACGTGAGGGAGATAAAGTAGTAAAAAATAGCAAAAAAACGGCAACATTTGATATTGCTTCGGTTAAAACAAACTTGTTAATCTCTAACTCGCCCCTCCGCTGTAGATATTACGAATGTAAACTATTTCTTGATGAATAATGCAGAAAATAATAAAGGAACCATGGAATGCAATGTCCTTAGAATGAGTAAGTTAAATGAAGAGAACAAAAATTGCCAAAAAGAACAAAAAAGAAGCAGATAACGAACACAACCAAAAATCAAAATATACAACCCCTAACTAATATGTGTGTATGTGAATGTTGTGCAGAGTAAATGAAACCTTGTTATTGTACTGTATGCCTTTGTACCTTATTAAAAAAAAACACACACATCTACACAACAACAAGTTCAGATCCGCAGGACGGGCAAGCAAAAAGCTTCACGCCATCAGATTAAGAACAGCAAAAAAATGAACTAGTGAGTGAATCTATTTATTATATTTTAATTAAGTATTATTAGAGTTAAAACGCCGGCATTGTTACTTGGCAAGATTATATGATGGCTACCGAAGATAAATATGAAAGGCAAGCAAGCTAACATGCGATAAAAATGAGCCGAAATCAACCAAAGTGGTAGGAATATGACATTAAACTCTTCCTGACATGACATAGCCTGCGTAAATGGACAGGAATGCTGCGGCGAGATTAATAAATCCCAAAATGTATGCTCTGTGTGTGTATGACATACACTAGGTTGGTTGGTACTGATGATACTTTCAATAAACGATTAAACCTATCCTTATCATACTGCCGGCCATGGAGCGTATTTGATAAATTTTTCTTTTGTATATTTCTCTATTAAAGCTTTAAACAGGTAAGAATATGCACACTTTCTTTTTGTTTTTGTTTTCTTTCATTCATTCTCAACATTACAAAGATCCCTTTCTCCCCTTTCCTAAAAACACAACACTTGTGATGACAAAATATGATAATTTTCCAATATCAAATGTTACAGCGGGGGAACCGTGCATACCTAAACCATGGACAGGAGTAGTAACAGGACCAATTTTTTGGTAGCAATTTTTCCCAGAAACGTCACATTGCAGCAGCACGGCAACTCCTCGCTTCTGGTGTAGCAGATGTTAAGCTACACGCTGGCAACAGTTTTGTCAGATGTGTGGAAAATTTCGTCCGATCAATATTTTCCCCTGCATCACCATCACTAGAGCGGCGATTGATTTCGGTACCATAAATAGGACATGCGAAAACATCTTGGGGGCCCATGACCACCCCCTTCTTCTTGCCAGTCGTGGTGTAATGCTTCCGAAAAAAAAAACTGCCTCTTCCGGAAAACATCCCAAGGTTAGTGCGCACCTCATCCAACAGACGACAGAGGCAAAGTGATCAAATTTTGGGTCCATATATGCCGTTGTCTTTTGCCGGGGTTGTAAACTTGTTTTTTTGCTTTGTGACACTTTGATACTTTTATTGGTTTGCTTTTCTTTTATGTCTGATTGTTTGCTTTAAGTATTTTAGCTGCCGAGGGTTTGTTTTGGTTTGGCTTTTTGCTACACAAGTTCTACTTTTACACTTTATAGGAGTTTTACGATTTGTTCTCTTATTTCATTTTATTCTTAAGCTGTCTTTTCTTAGTTTCGTTACACAAAAAAAAAACCCTTTTTTAACATAAAAATCGAAAGCTCAAAAACTCCAACCGCGGGCAGCAAAACTATTGTTCGGCTTTCGCCTTTGTGCTATCAGGAGTGTTACAGCGATGTGTGGGTCTGTGTGTTTTGCCCTGTTTGCCTGTTTGTCTGTTGGTGTTATTTTTGTGTTGCAATGATAAATTTGTTTTGCACACTGTTACATCGTAGTTGTAGTACTGTGTATTACAGAGGCGCGAGCTTGTTTGGACAAGGGTGTATTTACTTGGCATGTTCCACTACTGACTCCTACTGCGCTGCGCACGTGTGTGTTTCACTGCAGTGATATGTTTTCTGTTTTGGAAGGTATTATTGCAATCGGTTTTGTACCGTGTACAGCAGCAGGCAAACAAGTGCATGTTTTAGAAACTTGTACGAGGCTCCACGTTGTTTACGGCACCATAGTGTACCGAGCGTGGATCGTGTTGCAACACGGCAGAGCATTTTGTTTGTTGTTCGTTCATGAGGAGCCTGTTTTTTGTGTTCTTAAAACTTTTTTATTTTATTGATTAAAGTTTTGTTTTGTCTTAACTTTAGGTTCAAATTTCTCTACACACTTTACAAACGGTAGTTATTTTTATTTAAACTATAAAAATCGATACTGTTCTAAGTGATTTAATCTATTGCGATAGACGCACATTCGACTGCATGTTGCACACAGCGCACCACAGCCGCTCCTGCTGGATCTAATAATACATCACGATAAAGGGTACTATATTTTATCACGAACCATTTGAGAGGATGGTGAACTAGAGAGTGAAATGTTCAACCTTAGAAATTGTTCAGTAATTAATATTATGTGTCACCTGCTTTGGCGTCATGTCAAACCACAACCATAAATTAGAGGATGCACTTTCGTTTCAGATTTCCTTTCCCCGATGTGTACGCTGCTCCATCATGACACACACACACGGTGTCGCTGTACACTCATATATTAGACTACCACTGCCTGCCTCGAAGAGTTGAGAGCGCATAAATTAGGTCTTCGAGAAGACTTGCCATCGTCAGGGCTACACTGCCAGTGGCACTGACACTGTCCGGAGCGGCATTGTTAGATCGGCTCACACGCCCATCGCAAATGAGTGACATTATTGATTATGGTATATCAGGAGTCATGCTGGGCTTTGGCCATTGTGCATCGAGTGTGGCGCTGGTGAACCGGCCATGCTATCAAACCATGCCACTATTAGCGGGAACCGTATCATGTGACACTATTTTAGGATGACAAATGTTTAGCTAGTGACACTTCAGTTCAATTATTGATTGAAAAGGGTGAAGCGGAATTGTAAGTATTATACATGCCTAATGCACTTTAATATTATTATTGAAGCCTATTTGGGACACTGTTTTCTAATAACAGTGCCATATAAATAGTTAAAACTACATTAATGATTAGTGCTCATGTTTTTCTTTTTTGCAGCTAGATGTACTGGCTGGCTTAGTTAATTTTTTTTTTGTTTGCCCCGCCCTACAATAGTGAATTAGAGCCATTGCGGTGGCGACAACTACTACCCTCCTCCTCAGCTACTTTTCCCCCGGACGACAGGTTGTGTGCAATGTGGAAACGAAGAACTTTTTCCATTAAATTTCCGCTCCGAAAGAAAGAGTGCAGCTGCAGTGCTTTATACTTTCAACAGATTACTTCTTTCCATGCACGCCGCTAGGCATCGGTCACGGTAGAGGGCGTGAAAGAAAAGCATAAGGGCGGGAGAGCATACGAATGGAAACGCGGTCCCGTGTTTTTATCGTGCCTACCTACCTACCGTACCGGAGGCTACTAAATGAACGCGTAAAAAAACTTTTCACTTGAGTGCAGTAATTTATTGGAGTTTACGGAACTTTGGAAGCAGTTGGGAAGAGATATTAAATATTTGTCACTTCATATCAGCTGCTCGGTGCGGCTACGTGCAACCGTAAATGACAAGCCAGTAGAAAAACAAGTCGAACCGAAATGCGAACTAGCAGCGGGATTTTGTTTTTATTATCGAGGAAGTAATTTAGCAAAAGTAATCATCCACTATGTCTATGCACTGTAAAAAATGGTTGTGCCATTTAACAAAGCTTCTTGAGAATTTATTGCACAGAACTACTAGTTTGTTGTGTGCTCTTTAGGTTTCTTAGGTAGTATGTTTTGGCTGAAAAAATATATACGAATGGTCAACATATGCCTTAAAAATTAAATATACAACGGCAGGTGCGAAACGGCCGAGCGAAACACGAAGTAACTAAATTATTGTAGGGGAGGTAGGTAAAAACGGACACTGCGGGCAAGATAAACAATTTTCATTAATACATGATAAAAGTAGCTTCGAAATTGAAAGTAAAATCACACATTTGAGAACGATACAGTGTGGTATACAGTCGTTGCCACCTAATGTTGGCTCTAAGTCATCAATTTTTGGCATTGCGCATAAATTTTTTACCCTAACAGACCTATTTTTGTCTGTAAGACATCATTTTTTACACTTGCAGATGTTTACACATCTCTATCATATAATCTCAAAATACGTGTTTGAATTTGCAAAACAATGCAAAACGCCTCAAAAAAACAACTTAAGCGATTTAAAAATCATATTGCGCTTTTGGATAAATTGCGATGGTGCGGTGGAACAGCTACTTTTGACAGCTAAACTACATCTTGAACTTCTGAAATTGTTTTGCTGACATTCGATTCTGACTTGTAAAACCCTGTAAAATCTATCAATGAAATTATTCACTAATTTACTAAATTTCAATAATTTTGTAACCAATAATTCCGAAATGACGTTTTAAGTAATACGGCCTTCTCGTACTATTCCTCCTGAATAAAAAAATCAGAAATTACGTTAAATTTTGTCAATAAAGCGATTGACTCTCAATCAAAAATTGCTGCCTAAGAGACAAAAATTGATGCGCACTGTCAAAAATGTATGGCCGAGGGGCCATGGGGATTCTCAACGCTCATTTTCTCAAGCACTCATGAGTGCTTTTGAGAAATCCTCGTTCTCAGCGTTTGTCGAATCGGAACAAAATCGGTTTTGAGAATCTTTGAGAATCTTTGAGAAAGTTGAAGATGCAGCGATTAGCTAACTGAAATATGAGCAATTGTGCTATTTTGTTTTCGGTAATCACTTTGGAAAATGTATTCAATGTTTATAATTGAAAAAAAAAGTGATCAAAAACATATTTTCTATTTAAAGATCCAAATAAAGCTTGAGTGACAATATCCGTTTCTCAGAGTGAGAACAATTGACGACGGCCACGAGCTCGCGTCTGAGAACAAGTTTTGAGTGCTTGAGAAACTTAAATGAGTGCTTGAGAACGTTTTCTCAGCTTGAGAAAGCCCCGTGGCCCCGCGGCCTATGCTTTCGAGGCAAACATGGTGACACGCTGTCAAAAATTGATGCCTTCGAGACAAAAATAGGTGAGTTCGAGACAAAATTTAGCGGCAACGACTGTAAGGCCGCGGGGCCACGGGGCTTTCTCAAGCTGAGAAAACGTTCTTAAGCACTCATTTAAGTTTCTCAAGCACTCAAAACTTGTTCTCAGACTCAAGCCCGTGGCCGTCGTCAGTTTTTCTCACTCTGAGAAACTGATATAGACACTCAAGCTTTATTTAGAGCTTTAAATAGAAAAACAGTTTTTAATCGCATATTTTTTTTAACGTTTTCAATTATAAACATTGAATACATTTTCCAAAGTGATTTCCGATAAACAAATAGCACAATTCTCCATATTTCAGTTAGCCGATCGCTGCATCGTCAACTTTCTCAAAGATTCTCAAAGATTCTCAAAACCGATTTTGTTCCGATTCGACAAACGCTGAGAACGAGGATTTCTCAAAAGCACTCATGAGAGCTTGAGAAAATGAGCGCTGAGAATCCTCATGGCCCCGCGGCCTAATAAATGCAAAATTGGTTAAATTAACTAAAAAAAAAATTAATAAATTCAATCTAATTTGACTGTTGCGGATCTTAAGCTCTGTAACTTGCATTGTTTATATTTTCCGAAGTTTTATTGCATGAGCTGTCGTGATTATTAAGCAAAAAAAAAAAACTGGCAAAGAACGAGAATGCAAGCAATAAAAAAATCCTGTTTTCTGGTTGTTTAAGCATCCTGACACCAAAGCGGAAATGAAGGACACTCTGTCGCAGGGAAAGATGTATATCAAATTTGATGATTTATTTTCCTTTTTATATCAATTGGTGATGAATAGGTTTCATCAAATACCTTAAAAATAATGGTATTTAGAAGATATAAACCATCCAGCGACTAGAAAGTATAATTTATTATATCCAGCTATTAGTATCCAGCTAATTAGAAAGTATTGAAATTAGCAAGAAATGTTTGGCTTTTATTTCATGAAAAAGACATAAAAATCGATAGTATTTAAAATTTTGAACACATTTTCTGATAAAACATGAGTGAAAGATAAGGTATGCACATTTTCATGGTCGTTGTTTGTATATATCCCTAGATTTTTAACATTTTATTTAACGTGTCCGTCTTTACTTATCTTCCCTTACATATAAAAAAAGCAAAAGAAAAAAACAACATTTTCCAAATAATTCAGATTCCCCATAGTATAAAATAAAAATGAAAACATTGAATTATTGTCAATTTTTTTTTTTTTAATAGATTTCATCATGCTGGACCATTGCGTAAAGTTATCGCGTAGGCGTTATTAGAGATTAAGTTTTTAATATATTATATTTATGTATTGAGGAATTCAATCGCTTAGCATTGAGCAATTCAATCGATTGATGCATCATTTAACATTTTACACAAAATCAATATTTGTATTCATCAATTCTGTGGTTCTGTGATACAATCGTCAACTCGCTGAATTCATTGCTGTTTCCATTACCATTATAGTATGCACATTGAATTTTATCTGCACATGACTTTGTTCATTTTGAAAAAGAAACGCTCGAACAAACTCCTTCATTAAGTTCTTTCATAGATAATTGCAGCGCTATCATGAACTTTAACGAACTTTTTAATGACGAGAAACACATTTCCATCAATGGTGCACACACTGACGACACTTGCATTCAGAACCATGCACTGTGCTTAAGCACTTTGTTACAGAATTCTACATGCATAATTACATTTATCATGCACAGCTTCATATGTAACTCTTGTGTCGCCAACATATGTCAATTATTTTGATGAATAGGAAAGAGCCGCATATACGACAAGAGGCACAGGGAATTAAAATTGATGGATCGTTGCACTTAAGGAGCCACGCAATACATTCTCGGTACATGTATGACAACTTGTGCGCTTAATTATTGTGTGTTTTGATAAAGAAAATTCGTACAAGTATCGTACATAATCTGAATTTTGCTAAATAATGAAACCAAACCCAAAAACCGTATTGAAAAGTTGTTCATACGAACAACTTTACTAACATTAAAATTTATTGTTTTATTTTAGTTTAGTTTGAGTTAAATAATCTATTATATTTTTGATAAATATCAAACAAATAAGTAAGTGTTTGGATATTAATGAAAATTGAATAATTTGTTGTTTGTGCTTGAATACGTCAGCTTTGTTATGCGATTTCATTTGAAGGTATAAAGATTAACAGTTTTTTTTTTATTTTGTATGTACGTCTTTTAGCTTAATTTGTTGTTTTAATATTTTTGGAAAGTTTACAAAGTCAAAAAAATGGGAGGTTATTGCATGAATTATTAAGGAATTATTTTCGGTATGTATTTCTTTAACGATCATACGTTGATGTTTCGAATCTGTTTAAATACATTTAAAACGAAACATAAAACACAAAAGACCCAACAACCGTGCTCGCTCGCCCTAGAGCTACAATAAAATTATAAGCAAGATTTATGCCACCGAACAGAACCGCGACAGTAGATGGACGCAACGGGCTAGGATGCACTTTTTGTTTGTTTTTTGTTGTGGTTGTGCTTTAGCAAATAAATCCTCCGGCTCTTCTGTGAAAAAAGAATCGGAGTAATATGTTGATTCAGCAAACCCATCAGTCAGGGTAATGGGAAAATGCATTGTACGTACGATTGCCTTCCCACTGCGCTGCTAGCTGTCGTGAATTATACACAGCGCACAGTGGCGGGTACAATTTTCAATCCTACGTTTCTTCTCGAGCCAGGGAAACAGTCATGTTTGAGATCTTCCTGTCAGATGCATGTCTCAAACGTGGGTTGTTATTCTGAGTTACAATGGGCGTTGTCGGTAAAATTGTTTTCCTTTTTTTATGACGACGAAAGTAGCACAACATTCAATCTAAAGTACGTATAACGTCTCGGCATGTGATCACAGTTGGGCTTTGTTTTTGTGTAATTTCCTAAAAAGAACGTTGATTTTTATACAAAAATGTTAAAAAACAAATTTCTATATTTAGAATAAAATTTAGAAACTTGAAGTAAAAAATAACAAAAACATAAAACATTGAATTCAAACACTAATACGAGACGCATTCGAATTTAAACTACGATGATATTGTATATCCATCCATGCGAATCATCAATTTAAGGCCAATGTAGCCAACTGTGGTTTGGTGGCGCATTGTTACAACACTGCAACAAACCCGTACAAAACAAGCTTGATACCGGAGGGTGATTTCCACAAAACCGTAAGAACCACACATTGGGGATTTAATACGAAAAATTCAGGATGATAAATGGCATTTGCCCGCCCGGTTTTGCATGCAGAGCACCAAGGCCAGCCGGCGGGCAGCTTTTCTTTGTAATGTGCTTCAATTTCGGGCATGTGCGCTTTCTCCTTTCGAAGGTTTTGGCGGTGATCCGGAATGGTGAGCTTTTTTTTACACATCATAAATATTCAATCGTGTGGAAAAGGCCTTGGCCATCAGTGGAAAGCACCAATGCCATGGAGGAGGGAATGGGTTGGAGAAACGAAGTGAAAGTAGCTATCGATGGTCAGATATAGATGTAGCAGCTGGAGGATAACCCAACGTTGGCGTTTTGATAACCCATTATACTCCTTTCCTTGCCTCGCCAACTGCTTACCACCCGTAGTATCCGCCTAATCTTTCGAATATGCTTATTAATTTAACCTGGTTGCATTTCAAAAACCGGTTCCTCCTCGGCTTTGACTATTGTGGAGCAGAGCTTTAAAAAAAAGGGAAGCTCCTTTGTTCATCCTCACCGATGATCGAGAAGACGGCTTACGCTTGTTAGCATTGTTCGGCGCGTGTGTTTGTACTGGCGGGCTCCGGAGTGGGTGAGCGGAATGAAAGCGAAGCCGGAATGTACCATAAAGCAACCTGGCTTCCAAGAGAGGCTAGACGTTGGAATTCAATTTGCATAACAGCTTCCTTTTGCCCTAGTTTCGCCGCGCCATGTACAGTGGAACTATGCTGCTACTAGCACTGCCTGGTGGTGGTGGCGATGGTGTTGCTACAAAAAAGAAAGAAAAATAATACAACCAGCCTAGAAATCTTCGATATTTTATCCTTGAAAAGAAAAACTTCACCTTTCACCGGTCGTGCAGCAGCAGTAGCATCGTCGTACTAGCTGAGATGCTGAGCATAGTGGAAAATGTATCAAATTTCCATCCCGAGCTAGCAGCAACAGCAACAGCAGCAGCATTGCACGAGGAAAATCCCGAGCGTACAAGGTAAGTGTAAATTACGAGACACCACCGCCACCCTACAACAAGCACTTGAAATTCCATTCGGAAGTATCCTGCCGCATTATGTGTGCCTAGGCAGGAATTTCTTGCTTCCTTCCGTAAGCAATCTGTTTCAATCAGTTCGTTTTGACGATGGATTGGAAGAAAATCAATATCCAGAGCCTACTGCTGTTGCCGCGCTCGCCTGATGGATGGTTTAGCTTTTACAAGGAAAGAAGAGCCTACCACGGAAGGAGCAGCCCTGAGTGGCTCTACCATTTGCACCATTATCTCACTTTGAGTGATAGTGATAGTGGTAACAGTGCCATAAGCGACAGAGACAGAGCGATTTACGGCTTCTTTGGGATAAATTCAAAATATCATACATTCTTTCACAATTTTTAAAACATTTCTCTATTTAAGTGATACAGCAGAACATTTGTCAAGAGATTTATTATACTCCCAAACGGTAAGGAAATTTAAACGAAACACGTAATTGGTCGTTCATCTTTTCGTCATGGAAGAGAAAAATCAATGGTTAATGTCATCATGTTCATAACGATACTGCTTGCATGCTTGCTTGGCTGTGTGATGGAGTTACGTACTTTCCAGAGCTATTAACATAATTACCGGGTGTTTAAGTGCCATTAGTGCAAAGCAAATGAAATTACGTAGGGAGGATGAATGATTGCAGTAATGCTGGCCGGAACGCCGCAGCAGTATCGGTTGCCAATATGGAATCTTTTTTTTATGTTGAGTTTTACCAGCGTTAGATTGTCTGTGAGGAATGCTAAAGACGATTTAATTAAAAATGATTGTAATTTATCCGCATCTACTGGAATGATGCAACTACAAACCGTATGCTAGAGTACATCGGATTAAGACCTCCGGCTTAATCCGAATCCTTTCATATGTGTGTATGTGTTTGTCATTGAGCAAAAGTATGTGTGGGAAGTAGGGAAAAGAAAATAGCATCAGATCAAAGAAATTAATTCGCGAAGGAACGACCAACGACGTTTCAATCCACAACCTCGTCGCAACCCATCACTCCCACCACGCACACACCCGGGAGTGACACGCGCACACGGGGAAGGGGGCGGCCAAGATTTTGTTTGTTTGGGGGTTTTCACTCCACCTCCCCCCCTGAGGAGTCATGTATTTATAATGACGTTTTTGTGGGTATGTTTGCCAGCTGAAAAAGTGAGCGCCTCCCGCTTTCTTAAGTGCGTCGGCAGGTGATCCATTTCGTTGATGAACCAAGACGGGCATGCATATTTTATCCCTTCATTTAAGAGATGAGTGACGTAAAATTTACATAAAGCAAATTGAAAACGACTTCAAAGTGAGCACTCGAAGAAGCAACGACAACGCATGCCGACTCCCGCCCGACGAGCCGCGTTTCCGGCGTGGTGGGACGGGAATCCTGGACACACTACATACAAGGATTCAATTTTAATGAAGTCGAAACCTTTCATTAGTGTCTGTTTTTACGTTTATAGCTGAGTGAGCTGTTGTGAAAGCTTTGGAGAAGAATGCGATCCGATTACATGCGTGCTTTGGTTGATCTTTTGATTTCAGCATTGTTTTTTTTTTTGCATCACACTAGATCCCTATCAGACAAAATAGTGTCTTTTGCCTGCAGGATCACCACCAGGCAGCAGTATAATTTTACTTATGATCCTTAAATCCATCTACGCTACGAGCCAGTGAATGGAATCAAGATGATTGGTAGCCGCATGTTTTCCCTAATAAACGCACACACACGGTCTGTGAAACCACGACAGCAAATCACGCTCAATTCAAAAGAACACTAAATCATTTATCATTTTCCTTCATTTTTGAGAC
Source organism: Anopheles coluzzii (assembly GCF_943734685.1). Classification (NCBI taxonomy): domain Eukaryota; kingdom Metazoa; phylum Arthropoda; class Insecta; order Diptera; family Culicidae; genus Anopheles; species Anopheles coluzzii. The sequence goes on from NC_064670.1 coordinate 83,649,907, forward strand.
CTTTCCTACCTAACATCGAAACCACCACCGGCGTCGTTATGTATCTATTTTTTTTTTGTTCCACCACCCCTGCGAAAAAATGGCTATAAATCATCTGTAATAATACTATTCATTCGTGCCGTTGTGTTCGATGACCTTTCAGTCAGTTAATCCGTCATATCCCGTCGGCGGTGAATTGGTTCTCCGCTATATCTGGCGACTTTAATTGATAGGCGCTGTCGGTGAGAATTACAAATCTATTTCTTGCCCTTAAATCCTGCACAGCGAATTATGCTGGCGCATCCTTGTATTTGGCCCATAATTGAGGGATACGGGAGCTTGTTATAAAACGAGCGAAATGAAATTTATCATTCTTGATGATTGCGGTCTTGGCATCGGAGCGGTGTGCTTGGTGTGATGGCAGCGCGCTAAGGGTAAGACTCGATGATGGCATGCGCTTAGTAGCGCACCGCAAGAACGGCGTTTGTAGCGAAAACTCCTATGAAAATTAATGGCTTATTACATTAGCCTCTTGAAATTGGGTGTTTTATGGAAAAAATGTCATTTAACACATCGTACACTTTTTTGCTGATCGATTTATTCGCGTGTACAAGAAGTAAGCAAACTGAGCCAAATTTCATCAATAAATCATGTGCACTTGTACCTAATATTATGAGAAGACGGAGCTCTAAATAGTGACCAAGTTCAAAGTTTGTAGTGTTTGGCCGTTCATGCAACATATATAAACGGAAGATAACTTAAGCAAAAAAAAGGAAAATAATGTACCACTCCTTATTAGCGTGAGTGCCGTGCCTTGCCGTTCCCTTGCGTAGCCCCTAATAGCAAGGGTTTTCAAAAGTTCAACATTTGAATTCTTCTTATACCACCTATCGTCGAACGCAAAGTCTGTCAAACGGAAACGGAAAGTCATTAATTAATTTATGAGTGTGATGAAACGAGACTCCGAAAAACCATCGCTCCGCTGCTGTGCCTTTTAAAGCCATCATTAATCACGTAGGAAAAGTATCGGTTTATACACGGCACGCCGGTTGGTGGCAAGTGAGCCACCCAATTGGTTTGCTAATTTCACTGAAAAAGCTCTCGCGTCGGCTACACACCCGTTCTTGAGCCGTTAGAACAAGGGCATATCATTAAGCTAGTGATATGCGAACTCGGTTAGATTTAATGAGCGAAAATCGTTCCAGGCGTAATTATTGCGGTGCGGTGTTTTACCGAACAGTTCTAATGTGAAGATAAATCGCGAACCAAGGAATGTTAATTAATTGGCAATCTAACCTAGCGTCGTGGACGATTTGCTTGGAAATTTGCTTCGATGAAAGTAGAGTGCGCTTGCTTAAAGGCTTTTAAAGGTTTTCCATTGGAGCCATAGCCAAATAGAGATGTGTTGAAGGTATCAGCATACCATTCAAACCAATTACACAAGTAATAATTACTCTCACAATATGAAAGCGCCATTCAGAACCATTATTTAAAGATTATAACACATTCCATGAAATGAATTGAGCTTTGTTATTGAAAACAACCGTTATTGCGCTGTCTGGTCTTATCCATACCACATCAACCCATACATTTATGAAACATTTTTCTTGACCGTACAACATGGAAGATCCATCTTCTAACTTGCTTGTACTAATCAAACATAAAATTCACTGCATGCATGCACATGCTATACTGGTAAAAATCAGTTCACACACATTTCTCCTCACACCTAATAAATACAAAGAACAGAAATTGTCACACAACACAAAAGATCGACTTTCAACCACTCCAGAAGTTCCACTTCCAGAAGTTTGTTCGGTGCTGCCTCACTACCTCCCTATGAAACGCGATTGCAGTTATTCAATCTTCACACTTTAAGCTTCCGCCGCCAAGTGTCTCAGGCATGTTTTATTGGTGGCTTATTACTTTCTGATACTGATGCTCCTGATTTACTCTCGTCCGTCTCGTTGTATGTTCCCTCTCGTTCCCTTCGTCCTCGTGATCCTCTGTCAATTGAAACACGTCATACTCTTACATACACGTCATATACTTTCAATGATCCTATTCTATCCTGTTTCAGGTTGTTTAACCACTTTTACTATCTCTTTGATTTTGACTCCTCTCTCAACTCTTTCCGTAACCGTATTTTTTCTTCTAATTCTCTTTAATTATCTTATCTTATATTATCTTCTAAGTTTCATTAAGTTTTGATAGTCTCTACCTATGTTTTTTTTCTTTAATTTTTTTTGTTAGGTCAAGACTAGTTTAGTTAGGCTTAGTTTTTCATGAATTATTTTGTTTATTTGTTAGGGTTTATTTAGTTTTAAGTTTGCTTTATTTAGCCTTGATGGCGGATATTGAATTAATAAATGAAATGAAATGAAATGAAATGAAATGAAATGAAATGAAATAACACAAATGAAGAATAAATGTAAATAATCAGAAAACCTTTATCCCAAGGCACTTTAAAAACACGCAGGCCACACACCAACTTCCAAATGTGAGAAAAACATTATCAAGCACAAAAATCCGTTAGGATGCACTTGAAAGCGTAAAAACTTAACATTGCTTGATGGCAACCGTCAGGTCATAAATTATGAAATAGGAGACACTCTACCTATGTGTGTACAAATAAAATTCCACACTCGCGTAAAACAAAACACTGTGTAAACATAAAACCCAAGAGCTGACCTTACAGAATAATTGCAAACATATGCAAAACCCAAGAAATCATCATACAGCATAATTGTTACCACATGACAGAAAGCGAAGCGTAAACCCAAAATCTAACCGAAGAGAAATAAAGATCTAAATCTAACCGTAAAAATAAAAATGCACGATAAAACCACGGCACGCACTCATTCGATCAGTTCAGACCCCCTCTTGCACCGTTCAAGACGCACTCGCACCTCGGCATTCATTCATTGTGATTCATTCTCAAAAGTTATGTCGCGCTGGTCATATCGTACAAACGTAAAAGAATACAATAATGTGTTATTTTATTTGTTGGTGTCCCTTTGTCGTACTAAGCCCCGACGGCTTCTAGTGTCCAGTATCCGAAGCTGTGCTTCGCATTTACCGACGCGTGTGATGTTTGATTCTCCGTCACCGCTATTCTACCCATTGCAACTCGAACCGAACATTACATGGCGATCGTGACAGGACCAAACTTACTACATGGCGACCGTGATCTTAATCTGCAATCGACGGGCAGAAGTTTAAGTAAATTATTTTCAAGTCAAATGTGATCGTGTTAACGCACCAAAAACTATCGTGTCCATAACCGCCAATCCATAACGGGAAGTGAAAAAGTGCCAAATGTGAAATTTTTGTTACCGAACATTCAACAGCGCAGCTAGCACAAGTGACCCACATATAGACAATAACGGTGAATGAGCAGCCAGAAGCAAGTACAGTGTGGTGTATACTAAATGACAATTCATCGAAAATATAAGCGATGAACCGTAAAAAGTGAAAAAAATGTTGTGAAGAACATTTATCCGCGATGAAAAAATCTGAATTTTTATGATATTGTGAGAAGGTACCTTAACGTGCAAAAATGCAATAACGTTATAAATAAACACTTTTAAGCAATACGGCAAAGTCGTTCGTCTTGAATAAAAAAAAAAAACATTCTAGCGATCGGTTTGCAAAGCAGAGTCACCTTGTAAGGAGAAATAACGCACCGAACCTAAAACACCGTAAGCGGAAATAACGTACATTGAAACCAAAAGCGTTACCTTTTTTTTTTTAGAGGCTTTGAGCCAATTGGCCACCAATTCATTCATGAAGGCCAGCATGATTTATTGGAACAACCGTTCCCAACGCGGAAGACGAAAAGCCAAGAAGATATAACTGCCTAATATGGATTAGCAGGCGTGAATGGATAAGTGTCCCTACCATGACGAGACATCGAGCGACGACATCATAGAAAATTCACATCAAACATTGAGTGCATGTACCAAAAAAACGATTAAACACCAGGCTGGTATAGATTCAGCGTAGCATCAGCAACAGCAATAAATAGATACAATTTATTTAAAACAGGTACTGTAAATTTGAAATTTTACTAATGAGACTTCATAAATTTGCAACAGCAACAACAACAGGTTAGGAATTTAGTTTCCTGTCATATCAGATGTAGATGAATGAATAAATATAATCCTTAAGGTGGCAAAAGTATATTTTAACGTAAATGCGAAGACGGGCCAAGCATTCGAGTTTGCGCTACATCAGTAATGCCTAATCGCAAAGAAACACAAAACAATCAAATTAGCTCTATCTATGGTAGCATATTTAAATATTATTACCTGCAGACATTAAAGTAAGTAAAGTAAGTAAGTAAATAATCAAACTAGAAGGCTCCGAACGTTTTCTTTAGACTATATGTCCAGTACAAACTACACAACTAAACAAAAAAAATAGACAAGATCATCTAAAACAATTACACCCAAGTGAAAACATTGAGAAGCAAATAATGGCACAATTCAATTTGGAAGACGCCTTGGCTCTGGTCCCTATATATAATGGCTCAAGTGAACAAATGAACTCATTCATAAGATCGATACGATTTGCCAAAAAAGTGTTTCCAGCAGACCAGGAATCAATACTAGTTGAATTTATCTATACGAGATTAAGAGGAAAAGCTGAATCAGGAATAATTTCAAACTTATCAACAGTAGAAGAAATAGTGGAGGATATAAGATCACGATGCGAGAAAAAGATAGATCTAGGAAATATAATATCTGATATGAAAGCGTTAAAATCAAAGAACTTAAAAACCCTATGCAACGAGATAGAAGAGCTAACTGAAAAATTGAAAGTGTCATATATACAAAAAAATATACCAGCCGATGTTGCAAATGAATTGGCACTAAGAAAAGGAGTGGAAACTCTGATTGAAAAGATTTAAAATAAAAGCTTAAGAACAGCCATAATTTTAGGGAAAATTGTAACACTATACGAAGCAACTAGAATAGTAAATGGATGGGAAACTAAACGGAACATCTCACAGATACATAATTTTCAAAGATAAGGTGCATAACGAGGACAGAAAACATTATAGGGATTTTCAACATAGAGGCAAACAAATTATTTATCAAATTTGTCCAAATTTTAATCAATCTATAACAACTAAAACAATATCAAACCACTACAATTATATACATAATAACAACTTGAGTTTCTATAAATGTCACAATCAGTTGAACAATTGTAGTAGTAAGAGTAAAGTTAACCAAGAATATCATTATCAGGAATACAACTATAACAGTGATAGTTAGAATAGATAAAATAAAATCCAATGCTATTAAATCAAAACAGAACATAACAGAAATCATATGCAATTGAATAATAATAATGAAGTACATAATAAACGTATTTACAATAAAAAACGCGGAGGTTATAGAAATACTAATAAAACGAACCGTAAAGCGTAACAAGATTACATAGATTTTAACAGCAAAACGAACTAAAAGGACAAAAAATATAATGAAAAAGTAAAAAGAAGGAATGCATGAAATAATGAAACAATTAATGAAATAAAAAGGTCCAGCGATGACTCAGAAAGAATAATTAAGAAAAATGATAAATTACCAAAAGTACGAAAATGGTACTAACAATAATTATCAACATGAAAACGAACAATTTATACAAACGATTAATACAATTAGCGTCAATGCGTCAAAAAAGTGTCAAAAATAACGTGGAAGAACAAGTTAAAGAGAGTATATCACTGCTAGACAACATAGAAATTAATGCGATTAATTGTAACGACAAGCATATAACTGAGCTAAACATATAAAGAGAAGAAAACGTATCATCAAATCAAAGAAGCATATAAATGAATCAAGCAATGAAATATGTTGCAAGTATAAAACTGCTAGAAAAATGAATTACTCCACATTATGTGGAAAAATATAAAAAACTATTGCTTACGAAAATTTTCGAAAAGAGCTCCTAGAAATATGTGATAATATTATCTCAATGATAACAATCATAAAATCGATAAAAGCAGAAAACTAAAATAATTTACCTAACAAAAGAAACATTGACAAATAAAAATATTATAGAAGGAAATTAAATATGCCCAATTCTTTATCTCTAGATAATAGAACTATTTACATAAAATATCACCTCAAGAGATGAGAACGATTTTATTAGTGAACCAAATAAGCATAGCTAAAATCACAGTTTAATTGAATGAAAAGAATATCTTCAAACAATTTCATTATTTTTGTTATTCACCTAAAGGGAGAAGGTGTAGCACATCTGCAACACAGAACACACCTGAACTTAGAGAAACCCGCACCATAAAATGTAAATAGGAAATCCTTTTTCACCAACACACCAAAAGCATAGCGTAGATTGGAACAGTTTATGCATCGTAACCATAAGCAGGAACAGTTTATGCATTATAACCTATAACAGGAACATAGTGACAAGAACCATAGTTCTTGTCAACAACAGACAAACGTAACTAACTTAGTGAAAATAATAACTTCCAAACAAACAACCCGGAACCATCCGTACGAAACCTACAACCTCACATGAGTATAAATAAAACCAACTCCGACCATGTCAAGTCAGATTCGCTCGGACTACTGTCAGGATAGGACTATACCCTTGCTACATCTATCGACTTCCCATTTATTGAGTTTAGTTACGTCCCCCTACCGCAGGTAAATAAGGGAAGGGTTAAGGGTTTAAGGGTTTCTATGCCCGCCTGAACGATAAAATGTCGATAAGTCCGATTCGAAACAGTATCCACCTCAGTTCTGCCAATATCTGCAAAACGATGACCTTCCTTAACGATGTTCGAAGGGCACCCTGGCCAGCGCGAGTTCAAAGTTATCATATGGCGGCCGTATCCAAGACCAAACTAACTACATCACTATATGAGACGAACCATGTGAATGTTCACGCTGGAAAATTGTCTGATCAAATGCATTGTAGAATCCAAAAGCTGCCATCGGATGTTGCGCTTCCTGTTCTAAGACTAGTTACGAGACTCACGGATACGACATAAATCTTCTTCTATCTGGCGTAACGTCCTACACGGACATGCCGGCCTCCTTCACAGGTTTTCGAGACATAATTCATTACCACGCAAGCCGGATAAGTCAAATCCTTGTTACTGGGGGACAGTTCATTCTAGGCTTGAACCCATGACGGGCATGTTATTGAGTCGTTAGAGTTGACGACTGTGCAATGGAACCGCTCCATCAAGATTAATACATACCATATTTTTCTGACTACACTGTCCTTTTATTAACATTTCTTAAGAAACACTGAGCTTGTTCGTTGCTTTCGCGAAGTACGTGAGGAATTCATAGAAATACCAATAATTGATTAATAGAAAAATATAAAACTGAAGAAAATCAGAATCAGTTACAGAACAACACTGAAAACGCAAATCATGGCGCATGTTAAATGAAATTGTTTGATATTTTCTTTCAAATATCTCGATCAAATTTTAACGAAGAAAGTTGTGAGAGAAAGACCGAATCTGTAAATAAATTCACATAGAAAAATGGTTAACAAACTTCATACAAAACCACATCGGAAAGAAGAGCTACACACTTACCGAGGAAGTTAACCATTACATTAGCATCAAAAGCAAACATTCAGCTTAATTGTTGGGCCAAAATTGAGCACAATTGAAAGGCGGCGGCGAATTCAACGGATTTATATCGTACGCCAACGCTATTGTACCATGATCTGTGAAATAAAGAATTCAGTACATATTACTGGCTAATAGACCAATTCAACCCTGTACGAAACTTACTGCTTGCTTCCCCTACGTTTGGCACACAGTTATAAATGCACCCATGTATGTACGGTGCATGTCCAGCAATCGGAACGTATGGGCAAATGATCTGCGGTTGCTGCTGCTGCTGTTGGTGTTGCTGCTGCTGTTGGTGTTCCTGCTGTTCTTGGTGCTGCAGCTGTTGGTGCTGTTGCTGGAGCTGCTGCTGTTGCTGGAGCTGCTGCTGTTGCTGGAGCTGCTGCTGTTGCTGGAGCTGCTGCTGTTGCTGGAGCTGCTGCTGTTGCTGGAGCTGCTGCTGTTGCTGGAGCTGCTGCTGTTGCTGAAGCTGCTGCTGTTGTATTTGATGCTGCAACACCTGCTGAGTTATCTGAGTTTGTTGCATATGGTACAGCATTGAACATTCGTTGGAAGTTTTAATCACCGTGGAGGAGTTCGGCACAAATGCCAGTTGCTGTTGCTGCTGTTCAGAAACAAGCTGTTGATTGTTATTTGGCATAATGGCGGGCAGCTGCTGCTGTATTTGATTCAGTCCAGGTAATGCACGAAATGTCTAAAACACACGAATATTAGTATGTGTTGTGCTATTCAGCATTCAAAGCTTCATCCCAATCCCCCACGTACCATTGGAGCAACAGGGTAGAACGGGAGAATTGTACAGCATCCTACCCCTCCTGCAGAACACTGCCCGTTCTTGTCACCAAATGGAAATTGGTTTTGATCGGAGGCAACCACACCAACCGCGTTTGTGTCGCCGAACTGAACTGGCGGCGAAAGATACCCGCACTGCTCTACCGGATAGGGCACAAGTGCCAGATGAGGATCGGCTACTTCGTTTGAGTTCAATTGCTGTGCAGGGGGCTCGTCTTCCGCTATGGCATCGATCACTTCATTTATCTCGGACGGCTCTATAAACGGATTTTTAACGAATTCTATACGCTTGCCACGACGATTGCCTATGAAAAATGGACGTAAAATGATTCGAGTTTTCCGTGTATTTAAACAAAGCTAATCATACGCATACACAACTCTTACCTTCATGCATATATCTATCTTCGTACGATTGTCTCGTTTGATCGATTTGGTTCTCGTTATGTGCTCTGTGTGTTATCTGCAAAGATATAGAAACAACATTTTATATTGTAAATCTTCTTCCATGTACTTTCGGTATACAGAGGGGCTAGGTAAATATTGAAAACATTACATACAATAAGTTGGTCATTCACCCACAACGGGTTAGTATGATAACCAGATTACCATATGGCAATTGGCTAAGCTCGGAGGCCATAACCACACGTGGAAATAGGGCGTTGGTCTAATGATGTTGAGCACACAATTGTTGTTTGCAAGTTGTATGGATTTTACAGTCAGCGCCACGTGGTTGCTCGTCAAATTCAAAATATGTACACAGTTTACTTCTTGTCGTGTTTCCCCTGCAGCAAAAGAACATCGACTCGAGCTGCCGTAGTTGTTTTTGTAATTCAGGACCATGCTACACTTCAGGATTAACCGAGAAGCTACAACTGAACCACCGTAACAACTGTACGTGTAGAACACAGCATTAATCTTCGTGCATTGGGCATTTAACATTCGAATATACACAATTCTAATGCATTTGCTATTTTGCTTTATCTTCAATATCTAATGGAACCAGGACTACATTGTATTCGAAGCAGGTTCGTTTCACCGTAATCCTGAACAGAAATCAAAACTCAAACCTCACTCGATGGATTGCAAAGGCAATACCGGAGTGGATCACACTTGTTATTCCCATAGAGTATATTCCTATTAAATAATGGGCAATACTGGTGACAGAACACAGGTGATGCTCTGGAAAGCATTCGTTCGCCTATGTATATCGCGATGGGACAATGATTCATGAAGAAAGTGAATGTTTTGGAAACAATCTTTGGTTTGAAATCCAAGTTCAGCAAAACTGAGTGTAGAAATCATTTACCTACCTTTCAAAAAGCTGAGTATAGGTTTAACTTTCAAGACAAGAGAAAAAAGTGCAAGAGAAGTCGATGACTTGACTTCATGAGTTGACTCCCCAACAAGCCAGCGTGTGGAAAACAGACTTAAAATACACATTTCGTTCAACATCCCGTTCTGTACCGTAAAACACTCACCTGCAAAAGATGTGCTTTCCATTTCTCCGCCCGGATCTCGTGCCACACGTCAAACTCCACGTTCCGGTAGATGTTACGATCGAGTGCTTTGGCCACCTTGTACGGGAACGGCGTAATGCCTAGGTTCAGCAACTGACGCACGCAGGACAAGTTTTGGTCCTCCAGCAACGGATTCGGCTTCCTTACACCCTGACGCACGTTCAGCCCAACGTACACACGGTAGCCCTCGGCCGAACCATGGATGGCGAAGAACTGCTGAATCGCATCAAAGTTTGTTATGTTATGGAAATGACACAGCTGCGAATTCTTCAGCACGCATTCCGTTTCGCTAGCCGCGCTCAGCTTCATTTGTCGGCCATCTTCTGTTGTGACGACTTTGCTACCCTGCTCGTCTTCGTCGTACGTGATCCTGTGATCTTCAGGATCGTGCAGCATCCGCTCAACCGCATACTGCACGTCAGGCATTAGCAACACCTTCGTGTACAGTATGTCGTACACTATCGCTAGAGGAACGAGATTTAAAAGAGGATTAGATTACTATAGGACTATGAGCATAAAATTGCCCTTCTTACCCTGGCATTCGGCCATATTAGTAATGTGGTCCATGGTATAAATCGAATCGAAATGATTATTACGCCCGATAAACACTCTCCAAAGATTATCGTACGAATCATTCTGCAGGAACCATTTTCCATCGGCAAACGGTTCGAACAAGCGAACATTGGCTCTGTGCAATCAAAACATTAGGTTATGCGATGTAGTTCACAGCACAGCTATTTCACGGGAATGAAGGAAAGCTACTACTTACTTGTGAAGATGCGCCAAGGCTTTCAGTTCCACCAGGGTACCGTGCGTTTTCAGCCGACTCATATTTTCCAAATACCCTTCAAAGTCCCACTTGATATCCTACGGTGAAAACGAAACGACAACACAAGGTATCAGACTATCAGATCAGACTGTGCAATCACTTTTCAGACGGAAAGTGAGGTTAGGGAAAGCGCGTCATCCGCGTCAAAGCTGTACGCACCTTTTTAAATTGCGCTCTATTGGCGCGCATGTAGTTTACACATTGCTTGCGGACTTCCTCGTGGTGTAACTGGATGCTGTACTGCTGTTCGGAGACGACGCGGAACAGCGAGGACGAATCTAATGCTGTGTGTTTGCGGTAGTATCCATGGTTTTCCAAAAACTTGTCGCAAATATCCGGGGCTTCTCGACACCCGAAACCAAACCCACGATTCTCACTCATGATGCTAACTTGTGATTTCGTTAAACTGACCACTCCACAGCGAAAAATGCGTAATCCGATCAGAAGAGTTTCCCACTTTTAGGTACGATTCTATCACGCTACGCAGAAGTGACACCACAATTCACGCTGGAACGCGTTCCGTTTTGCAACTGCGAAGAATGGCAACATTTCAGCTGAAAAGAGATACACAACAGAGGTAATGGTCTCAGCTTTTTTACGCACAATTTTGCTGCATGGCACCGCTTCAACTGGTCCCAAAAAACTAGCTGACCCAAGTGACATTTTCGAGCACTACTTTTCTTGTTTTCGAGCTGATTCTCCTTGTGAAAGTTATAATCAATTTTAATTCGATATCTGCTCGACTAGTACTAGAAATAACAGAAATTGAGGATTTGTTTGCGATTCAAAAAAACATGTATGCCGAAATGTGGCCTTCTTGGAAGACTGGCGTCGGGGTATCTCATGTTTATGCATTTAAATATACATGTTAAATATACATAATATGCATATTTTTTTAGTTGAAGCATATTTCAAAGTCTGGGGCGGTCCCGTGGTACAGTCGTCAACTCGAATGACTCAATAACAAGCATCCCAAGTGCCACAAATCCACTAAACGACCACTAAACGGCTTCTAAACGACTCAAGTTCTCTACCTAAACGGAATATAGAAAGACTTCGTTTAGCAGACGGCAAACGACTCATGCATTCTAAAAATAGTGAAAAAGCTGGTGGCGCTCTCTGTTGGTGGGATACCCCAACCAGTTGAGCTTCATCGCTTGGAGGAGAGCTTTCTCATTTCCTCTGTACTGTTGTATGGTTTCGCATTGAAGTTATGCATCGCTAGAACTAGAACGGCGATACGATTGTTTAAATACTAAACTCCAACAGAAATCACCAGCACTGAAGCAAGTGAGATTTGAGTAATGGTCGTTGGTGTTTATACCCACGTATCTGACCACACGACTATCCATATAGATTTTTGCTCAGAAAGTTAGAAGGCTATATAGGTCATGATACAGGGTTTACCAGCATAATAAACAACTGTCCACTTGTTTATAACAAAAGTCGTTTTGAATAGACACCGCTGTCTACCACTTGCTCACACGTCAGATGGTGTCCATTTCAATAACACAATTTTCGCCTTCGATTACCAACTGTCAGATACGGCACAGTTTGTTTTGTTGGGACAAATTTAGCAAAAATAAAACATTTTCAAACACGTTTCTTTTAATCAAGCAATATGCAGTATAAACCATACATTTCAATAAATCAAAACATTAATTTTGTTAATTATACAACAACCACAAGAAACCGTGCCGAATCCGACCGTTGTGCAATCGAAGGCGAAAATTATGTTATTGAATTGGACAGAGTAGCTTACACCATCTGACGTGTGAGCAAGTGGTAGATAGCGGTGTCCATTCAAAACGACTATTGTTATAAACAAGTGGACAGTTGTTTATTGGACTGGTAAACCCTGTAAGATGAAACTTGTCGAAACACATTTCAAGAAAAGGATAGCAATATAATGATGAGTTGTAATACGCCATCTATTGATCAAACCAATGAAGCTGTGGAGCTTTCATTTTTTTCTATGGATATTCAATTTTCCAGTCGTTTAAGCTTAATCTGTGGCGCTTGGGATGGGTTCAAGCCCAGAATGACCCGTCTTCCCTTAGCAAGGAATGACTATCCGACTGCGTGGTAATGAATTAAGTCTCGAAAGCCTGTATCGGCCGGCATGTCCGCGTAAGACGTTACGCCAAATAGAAGAAAAAGATATTTCAAAGTCAGTACGGGTAGTCCCCGAGACACACTGTACCTATTACATACGGATTTGGAGATACACAGTTTTCTAAATTTTACTCTTTTTTGAGCAAATTGTTCAGCAATTATCCGCAGTACTCGATACTCGATATACGCAAATTCGCAGTACGTGTTTCCTCTAAATTTGACAACTCCATGTGTTTTTTTTTCAAATATTTCAATTCTTTGAAATGTTTTGTGCCCTTTTTGAATTTCCTTAATGTTCTTAATGCATTTTGTATTAAATTTGTGGAAAAGATATCTGATTTATAGTAAAAAACTTTAATGCAAAACTCTGTGGCGATATTTTTCAATCCTCGAACTGGTAGTGTAAACTATTTCGCCATAGGAATCCGCTATACGCGAAAACTCGATATACGCTATTGCGCTCGGTCCCGTACGATAGCGTACATCGGATAATGACTGTACAGGCGGTCCCCGAGATACACGGTTAATGGGGACCGAAAACGGCCGCAAAATACCGCGTATCTCGAATTTCCGCGTAAGTCGAATCTCGTGATTTCCAGCTAAAATTTCACTAATTTTCGTGTAATTTTGCAAGTAGGGGGCGGTTTTAGTCACTTTATGAGTTATTTGATATGATTCTGACTGTATATAACAGTTTTAAACTTTTTGAAATAGTTTTTAACATTCGATCGAAATGGAAATTATTTGGCAATATACAATTGATGTGTCAAATCAGTACAATTTGCTCAAAGAACTGTCAAATTTAGAAAACCGCGTATCTCCGAATCCGCGTATAAGAGGTACCGTGTATCTCGGGGACCGCCTGTACTGATTTGATATATCCATTGAAAAATCTCAAACAATTTCCCTTTTGATCCAATGTTGAAAACTATTTCAAAAGTTTACAACTATTATATTTGTTGTGGGCAGCCGTGCCGACCCCTGGACTTGCCGTGGTAGTTGTGCTGCCACTGGTCAATGTCCAGGGGACGACAGTGTGTCACGCACACTGTCGTACGCACACTAAGCGCGGGCCGCTTAGTGTGTGTTGTGCGCTCGGACAAGCAGGTGTTGCGAGCAGCCGGTCGAGCAGGGCTCCCGGCAGGGCACGGTACGGCTGGCGCGCGGCTGAGTATTTTATTGTGTATTGTGCTTGTCAGTGTTATTTATTATGTGTACTGTAATATTAGGGTTTTTAATAAAGTACCTGAGAGCAAGCCAAAGACACAACAATATTCAGTCAGACACATATAAAATAATTGAGTGCATAAAATCACCCTCTAATTGCAAAATTTTAGAAAAATTAGTGATATTTTGGTTGGAAATCATGAGATTCGGATATCACCGAAATTCAAGATACGCGGTATTTTGCGGCCATTTTCGATCCCCATTAACCGTGTATCTCGGGGACAACCTGTACAATATTCGATACAGATACGAAAGACGGATACTCGTTCAATGTCCTGTCTTGGACTGCTAACGAGAGAAGAAAGTGAGTGCCCAGTATACACTCACACCACCAGGTGATAATCTGTAACCTGTGAGTGGTGTAAAATCTACCACACACTACGCACGATTTACACTCTTCGCTAATTATCACGATGCATAACATTAAAGCATCTTGATTTTGTTTGTTGGAATGATTCAAAGTTGTCCGGATTCGCCGGAAGCAGTTCAGGGTCACCCGGGATCGGGTGGAAAAAATTGATTTCTCCGGACGAATTCATCTGTCAAATTTACTGTGTAAGGTTTTATAGGAAACCCCTCAAACTACTTTTTCATTATCGTTAAACTATTAAAATCATCAAAATAATCGCAATATGAATAGCAAAACAGCACGTACGATAAAATCGCATGCAATGGAGCACTGACACGAGCCTTAACGAGGTTCAATTTAAACTCCAAATTTTCACAAAATAACGCTGTACAAAATGTGCCTTAAAACCTTCCTCATATACAAACGCCAAATAAATATAAATTGAACCCGTGTGCCAAAAATCCATTAAACGACCTCTAAACGACTCAAGCTCTCAACCTAAACAGAATCTAAAAAGACTTCGATTAATAGATGGCAAACGACTCATGCATTCTAAAACTAAAAAAAAAACTGGTGCCTCAAGAGCTGTTCTTGAGATAGACACACAGCGGAGCGAAAGAGAAATCATCATTACCTATTTATTGTTGTATGGTTACGTAATAAATTTATGCATCGCTAGTACAAGAACGGATATACGATTTTTGGAATACTACACTCCAATGTAAACCACCAGCACTGAGGCACGTGAGATATGAGTAATGCTCGTTATTGTTAATGCCCACGTATCTGATCACACGACCATTCATATAGATCTTTACTCGGAATGTTGCAGGGTATATGAGCCATTATTAGATGAAGCTAGTCAAATACATTGTAAGAAAAGAACAGCTATATTATGATGAGTTTGTGGTGATCATACGACATATCTCGTACGCGTAAGACGCTACGTTTTTGTGTTCAGCACTGTCAGCGCCGGCAGTGCAATCACGACATTGTACTAGCATCCGCTAGATGGCACCAGAAATGATAGGGAGTAGTAAGACGAAGGGACCGAACATCCACGAACCATAGGAGAGCAGGGATAAACGATCGCACCGATAGGAGAGCAGTAATAAACGGTCGCACCGATAGGAGAGCAGGAATAAACGATCGCACCGATAGGAGAGCAGGGATAAACGATCGCACCGGGCGATCGTCTTTCTCTTATCATTCCGACCGCCAAACTGTACGCTCGTGAGGTTCTTCCGTTCCGTTTATCTGTGCGTGATTATAGTGCGCAGTAATAAAGTTGGTGTACGACTAAAACCCAACAAGTTATAAAAAGGCCATCTATTGAGCAATCCAGTGAAGCAATGAAATTTCCGTTTATTTATCTATGGATGAGGTCCTTTCCGTTTTAAGTTGGTAGGCTGAAATTTCAGCCTGTCAGCTGTTTGCATTGTATAGCAGTTTTCGAGCAACTAACTAAGTGGGTATAATATACAGGTGGGCTTATCCCAAGGTCTATGAATTTAGAAGGCTGATTTTTATCGCTTCTGCTTCTGAATAAAGATTTTGAGAGTGTTTTGTGTATTCGTCAGGCGTCCAGAAAGCTTGTTTGAACAAAAATTTTCACCCATGCTGTCAAAAAGTGATATTTAAATTTGTTTATAAAAAACATGCTATGAGACCACCTGGCCTACATACACTTTGATTGTGGATTCCATCACCAGATCTCTTTAATGCACCTTGGGATAAATGTAAACACCACCTTGTTTTGCCATTTTTCGAGCAGGTACTCGAATCTAATTCTAGCTTTAAGGCTAGAATAATCTTGACTGAAAATTGCAGGCTAGTTTTGTGTGTGGTTTTGTATGAAGTGTTTACATGATTTCAGCATCCAACTGTCAAACTCCATACAAAAAAACTGACTAGAATCGTGAAGTTCCCCGATATTTGATTTTCCAATCGTTTAAGCTTAATCCGCGGCGCTTGGGAACCCGACGCCAGTCTTCCAAGAAGGCCACATTTCGGCACACATGTTTTTTTGAATCGCAAACAAATCCACAATTTCTGTTATTTCTAGTACTAGTCGAGCTCGAAAACAAGAAAAGTAGTGCTCGAAAATGTCACTTGGGTCAGCTAGTTTTTTGGGACCAGTTGAAGCGGTGCCATGCAGCAAAATTGTGCGTAAAAAAGCTGAGACCATTACCTCTGTTGTGTATCTCTTTTCAGCTGAAGTGTTGCCATTCTTCGCAGTTGCAAAACGGAACGCGTTCCAGCGTGAATTGTGGCGTCACTTCTGCGTAGCGTGATAGAATCGTACCTAAAAGTGGGAAACTCTTCTGATCGGATTACGCATTTTTCGCTGTGGAGTGGTCAGTTTAACGAAATCACAAGTTAGCATCATGAGTGAGAATCGTGGGTTTGGTTTCGGGTGTCGAGAAGCCCCGGATATTTGCGACAAGTTTTTGGAAAACCAAGGATACTACCGCAAGCACACAGCATTAGATTCGTCCTCGCTGTTCCGCGTCGTCTCCGAACAGCAGTACAGCATCCAGTTACACCACGAGGAAGTCCGCAAGCAATGTGTAAACTACATGCGCGCCAATAGAGCGCAATTTAAAAAGGTGCGTACAGCTTTGGCGCGGATGATGCGCTTTCCCTAACCTCACTTTCCGTCTAAAAAGTGAATGCACAGTCTGATCTGATAGTCTGATACCTTGTGTTGTCGTTTCGTTTTCACCGTAGGATATCAAGTGGGACTTTGAAGGGTATTTGGAAAATATGAGTCGGCTGAAAACGCACGGTACCCTGGTGGAACTGAAAGCCTTGGCGCATCTTCACAAGTAAGTAGTAGCTTTCCTTCATTCCCGTGAAATAGCTGTGCTGTGAACTACATCGCATAACCTAATGTTTTGATTGCACAGAGCCAATGTTCGCTTGTTCGAACCGTTTGCCGATGGAAAATGGTTCCTGCAGAATGATTCGTACGATAATCTTTGGAGAGTGTTTATCGGGCGTAATAATCATTTCGATTCGATTTATACCATGGACCACATTACTAATATGGCCGAATGCCAGGGTAAGAAGGGCAATTTTATGCTCATAGTCCTATAGTAATCTAATCCTCTTTTAAATCTCGTTCCTCTAGCGATAGTGTACGACATACTGTACACGAAGGTGTTGCTAATGCCTGACGTGCAGTATGCGGTTGAGCGGATGCTGCACGATTCTGAAGATCACAGGATCACGTACGACGAAGACGAGCAGGGTAGCAAAGTCGTCACAACAGAAGATGGCCGACAAATGAAGCTGAGCGCGGCTAGCGAAACGGAATGCGTGCTGAAGAATTCGCAGCTGTGTCATTTCCATAACATAACAAACTTTGATGCGATTCAGCAGTTCTTCGCCATCCATGGTTCGGCCGAGGGCTACCGTGTGTACGTTGGGCTGAACGTGCGTCAGGGTGTAAGGAAGCCGAATCCGTTGCTGGAGGACCAAAACTTGTCCTGCGTGCGTCAGTTGCTGAACCTAGGCATTACGCCGTTCCCGTACAAGGTGGCCAAAGCACTCGATCGTAACATCTACCGGAACGTGGAGTTTGACGTGTGGCACGAGATCCGGGCGGAGAAATGGAAAGCACATCTTTTGCAGGTGAGTGTTTTACGGTACAGAACGGGATGTTGAACGAAATGTGTATTTTAAGTCTGTTTTCCACACGCTGGCTTGTTGGGGAGTCAACTCATGAAGTCAAGTCATCGACTTCTCTTGCACTTTTTTCTCTTGTCTTGAAAGTTAAACCTATACTCAGCTTTTTAAAAGGTAGGTAAATGATTTCTACACTCAGTTTTGCTGAACATGGATTTCAAACCAAAGATTGTTTCCAAAACATTCACTTTCTTCATCAATCATTGTCCCATCGGGATATACATAGGTGAACGAATGCTTTCCAGAGCATCACCTGTGTTCTGTCACCAGTATTGCCCATTATTTAATAGGAATATACTCTATGGGAATAACAAGTGTGATCCACTCCGGTATTATTGCCTTTGCAATCCATCGAGTGAGGTTTGAGTTTTGATTTCTGTTCAGGATTACGGTGAAACGAATCTGCTTCGAATACAATATAGTCATGGTTCCATTAGATATTGAAGATAAAGCAAAATAGCAAATGCATTAGAATTGTGTATATCCGAATGTTAAATGCCCAATGCACGAAGATTTATTCTGTGTTCTACACGTACAGTTGTTACGGTGGTTCAGTTGTAGCTTCTCGGTTAAACCTGAAGTGTAGCATGGTCCTGAATTACAAAAACAACTACGGCAGCTTGAGTCGATGTTCTTTTGCTGCAGGGGAAACACGACAAGAAGTAAACTGTGTACATATTTTGAATTTGACGAGCAACCACGTGGCGCTGACTGTAAAATCCATACAACTTGCAAACAACAATTGTGTGCTCAACATCATTAGACCAACGCCCTATTTCCACGTGTGGTTATGACCTCCGAGCTTAGCCAATTGTCATATGGTAATCTGGTTATCATACTAACCCGTTGTGGGTGAATGACCAACTTATTGTATGTAATGTTTTCAATATTTACCTAGCCCCTCTGTATACCGGAAGTACATGGAAGAAGAATTACAGTATAAAATGTTGTTTCTATATCTTTGCAGATAACACACACAGCACATAACGAGAACCAAATCGATCAAACGAGACAATCTTACGAAGATAGATATATGCATGAAGGTAAGAGTTGTGTATGCGTATGATTAGCTTTGTTTAAATACACGGAAAACTCGAATCATTTTACGTCCATTTTTCATAGGCAATCGTCGTGGCAAGCGTATAGAATTCGTTAAAAATCCGTTTATAGAGCCATCCGAGATAAATGAAGTGATCGATTCCATAGCGGAAGACGAGCCCCCTGCACAGCAATTGAACACAAACGAAGTAGCCGATCCTCATCTGGAACTTGTTCCCTATCCGGTGGAGCAGTGCGGGTATCTTCCGCGACCAGTTCAGTTCGGCGACACGAACGCGGTTGGTGTGGTGGCCTCCGATCAAAACCAATTTCCCTTTGGTGACAAGAACGGGCAGTGTTCTGCAGGAGGGGTAGGATGCTGTACAATTCTCCCGTTCTACCCTGTTGCTCCAATGGTACGTGGGGGATTGGGATGAAGCTTTGAATGCTGAGTAGCACAACACATACTAATATTCGTGTGTTTTAGACATTTCGTGCATTACCTGGACTGAATCAAATACAGCAGCAGCTGCCCGCCATTATGCCAAATAACAATCAACAGCTTGTTTCTGAACAGCAGCAACAGCAACTGACATTTGTGCCGAACTCCTCCACGGTGATTAAAACTTCCAACGAATGTTCAATGCTGTACCATATGCAACAAACTCAGATAACTCAGCAGGTGTTGCAGCATCAAATACAACAGCAGCAGCTCCAGCAACAGCAGCAGCTCCAGCAACAGCAGCAGCTTCAGCAACAGCAGCAGCTCCAGCAACAGCAGCAGCTCCAGCAACAGCAGCAGCTCCAGCAACAGCAGCAGCTCCAGCAACAGCAGCAGCTCCAGCAACAGCACCAACAGCTGCAGCACCAAGAACAGCAGGAACACCAACAGCAGCAGCAACACCAACAGCAGCAGCAGCAACCGCAGATCATTTGCCCATACGTTCCGATTGCTGGACATGCACCGTACATACATGGGTGCATTTATAACTGTTTGCCAAACGTAGGGGAAGCAAGCAGTAAGTTTCGTACAGGGTTGAATTGGTCTATTAGCCAGTAATATGTTCTAAATTCTTTATTTCACAGATCATGGTACAATAGCGTTGGCGTACGATATAAACCCGTTGAATTCGCCGCCGCCTTTTAATTGTGCTCAATTTTGGCCCAACAATTAAGCTGAATGTTTGCTTTTGATGCTAATGTAACGGTTTACTTCTTCGGTAAGTGTGTAGCTCTTCTTTCCGATGTGGTTTTATATGAAGTTGGTTAACCATTTTAACATTTGAATTTATTTACAGATAATTTAATATCGATTTTTTGTCATAAAGAGTTCTCTTAAAACTTGATTGAGGTAGTCGAAACAGAATCTCATGTCTTGCTCTTTATCGCTTTTTTTTGATTTCGTATACTGATCGTATTTCGTATTTGATATTGATGAAATTGATTTCGTAACTTGTTTTTGTGAATTCCTCACATACTCAGCCAATCCGATCGTGTGTGGGTTACATTTAAAGTGTGGATTTTTTGGCATTACTGAAAAGTATGTTCTATATTTACACGATATTTCTTGATCGAATTTCATGTAAACAATAAAAAATGCATTCCAATAAACTTCTCTGACAAAAACACAATATGCTGTGTTGTAGTATTATTCTTTTATTAAAATAGCATCAATAGTGTTCGCATGGGAAAATACGCAATCAATTAGAGGGAACGGCAAGTGAAGGCAGCGTTATACCCGTTCGCGGGTTGCAGTATCACATTCCAGGCTCATACTTAAAAGATGTTTTATCTTGGTCCATTGAGCGTCTTAACGTTGAATTTTATTTTTTTACGAGATCAGCTACGAAATTATTTAATGTTCTTCTGCCAGAATGTACAACAAACCATATTAGGTTATGGAATTAAAATTTACATTGTTGAAAGAGTTCATGTAAAATCCCGTGTTATAAATGATATTATTTTTGGAATATTCAAATGATGATTTTTGGTCCCGTATGTGTCGAAAGACCATGGAGGATTGGATACAGAAACGAAGTATACTGCAATCTTACTGTCGTGCTATGCTGCGTATCAAACTCGCCAGGCTCCGGTGTGCGCATGGACTGGGAAACAATGTTATACGCATGGAACTGGGCGACCTAGCCTAGCGTAATGTTCTTTCTAATCTGTCCACAAGGATAGTGGGAAAGTGGTAGGCCCTACTCCAAACGACCATAACACGATGAATGGGGCATATGTCAGTACTCATACTGATAGCACCAGTATCAGTTCATGAGATTGGGAATAATTACGTTTTTCACTTGTGTATAGTTTCATTTTGCCAAATCTCCTTACATCTTACGCCATTTCTACACGCAACCGTGTAGAAGAAACGGCAGTAGCACATACAGTAAAACAGTACAAGACGGTAAAAGATCCTCCCAAAACTCCCGTGTGTGTGTGATGCTGTAAAACCGCAAACACGCTACCCGTCCTATCTCTTCCTCATCCCGTGTCTTAGCTCTTCACAACTTTTCGGAATAGTAAGGTGAATTACCGCATGTATGCTCTCCCATTTCCGCACCATGTACATATCGATCAAAACGCGCAATTAGGGTTAACCAGAATTATAATATCAATTATTAACACGATAATCATACCATCACGCTTCAGAAACCACACAACAAGCCTGGGGGGAAGTATGATGGCGAGGTGTTAAACAATCCCCCAGCGAGGAGGAGTAGCTTTGTGTGAACAAATAAATGAGACATAAAACCGCAACACATAGCCTCTCTCTATGTAAGTTGTTTCTATTTCCTACTTCCTAGGGGAAAAAGTTGTGCCCATCGTGCTCTTTCCGCGCTTCTACAACCCAGCTGTTTCTGATAATTACTTTGCAAAGGCTTAGCCACTGTTGCCGAAAGCAAATAAAGTGCCTAACAGATCAAAATACAAATTTAACTTAAAAGCTTCGCACAAACCGTGCACAACACACCTATCCCTCACCCGGGTTCATTGAGGGTGTGTTGCTCGATGTTTACCCTCCCTACCCTATATGTTTGCCTGGCGCGCTTCGCAATCCGCTTGACCGTGCCACGATGAAGAGCGTGGATAAAGTTTTCACAGTGGTATCATCGGTAAACCATGCTGCCAAAACCCATGTATGGGAGTGACCACATGGAACAAATGAGTTATCTACGAGTCAACGGAAATGGAAGGAGAAAAAAAGCTCGTTGCAGTGTGCGCCAGTCCGGATAAAATGCGATGTGGCGGGTTTTCTCTCTGTGTGTGTTTTTGCAAGCTCAAAACTTTTGTGACAGTGCTGACAAGGGGGGAAGGGGTGGAAAAGCGTTGCAACTTGTACACTCACATACACACACATGTATACACACCGCATTTACGTGCAACACAACGAGAGGCACATATGGGCGACGAGCTTTGTGGATGAAATATATCGCGGCTTACCGCAAAAGGAAGGACGGATTGGATGAAACGGGACAGGACTGATGAGCTCTACCGGGACAGCCGGGACCAGGACACAATATGAAATTAGTGGAAATAGTTGCACCCCGGGCAACTATGCATCGATAATGTGCTCCAAATGCGATGCGCACTCTGGGTGGTGGTGAGAAGTTAATCTTGTTTGTAGATGCGAGTTTTCCAACAAATGGATGCTTTTATTTTACTACTTTTTAATACACAAAACCAAAAAGATCGGAGAGCACCAAAGCATAGGATAGCATTTGGAAGTAATGAAATCCTGCCTGTCAATTATTAGCAAAAAAGCTTAAATATTCATGTAGTCTATTCGCTATTTTCGAGGAGCAATGAAGTACACACTTTAGTTTTGAAGCTTGGCTGCCATTCTTCATTCACAATAGAAAAGGTAACTTCCTTTCGGGATTGGCATAAATATTCCGAGCACCGAGTCCGGCCACGATCCTGCCACTCGTACCCATCCTGCTGTGCGCCATCGATCGTGTTGTTTTCTGTGGCAGTTTTGACATTAGGCGGTAATCCAATAGACTTTATAATCCCATTGAAGCTTTTTTTCCCCCCGTTGCGTTGCCCTGAAATCGTACCAGAGCGAGCCTGGTAAGCTTGAGCTTTCTTTCTTCTCGCAGTTATTTTTGGTGCTATACATCTTCGAAATGGAAATGCATTCAAGCGAACGTGTGAGTGAGAAAAAAAGAGAGAGAGAGAGAGAGAGAGACAGAGAGACAAATTTCATTTTTCAATTTCCTATTCAATTTCCTTCTCGCGCAGTGTCCCACTGTGTGTGGCAGTGTTTTTGCCGCCTTCGTTCGAGGTTAGTTACTTAAGGGGGGCGCGTTTGGGCGCGGGCTACACATTCTAGCCGATGAGAACTTTCACAGTCGCTTCCTAATGCGGTGCTTATCGTGTTGGGTTTGCTTAGTTTTTTCTCTCTTCCTCAGCTGTTGATGGTTTGGGTTTTTCTTCATTCTTCCCTCACTGTCCTTCCTTCCAAGGACGGAAGGACATAATTCAGAAGATTAAATATTATCATATCCGGCTAGGTCAACACAAATTCGGCATAGAAGGTGGACGAGATTTGTCTGCAGGACTGGCTGCAATGGTGTGCAAAGTTTTACGCACTCAGCGTAACGAGAAAAGTTAGTGCTTATTGTTGTTACACAGTGTACGGTATTAGGCAGTGGATGTATGTGGCAAATGATACACTCCATAGCTTTTCGTATGACTTCCACATTAAATAATTTACCACTGTAGAGAAAAAAAGGGAAGTCAATCAAAAAACTAAACCATTCCATTCTCATATAATTATAAATTCCCATAAGGCTGCAAAAGAACCTTCAACTTAGCCGCTGTCAACTCATCAGTTTTGTTCAGTTTCTTCATTGTTGAAATTCCCAAACGTGCATAAACTCGATCCGTGAGGTAGTGCGACTACTGACTGCTGAGCAGGAAAAATGAAACGAAACGTTCGTTACATTCGCTGGCAGCTTTTTTGCAAAGCGAATGGAAAACTTTCCCGGGCGACCGACCACCCTAGGGAACACAGAAATTAGTATGGAAACTTCAATCACTCTTGGTTACAAAGACAATTCCAGCTGTCGGAGCGCGTGTTACGCATGACTGCTTGCTTGCAAGCGTGTACGAATTTTTCAAAGCGCAACTTTTGCACCGCTCTTTGCTTAACTATTCATAAATAGTAGCAGCAATATGTTCGGGGTCATTTTTTTCTCTTTCCTTTGAGGTTCTATTAGTATGCTCCAAACGCAAACGCTCCGGTCCACGATAATATCATATTCTGTACAAAAGCTCCACTGGCCCGTAGTCGTGATATTTCAGCATCACGAAACGCGTGAATACCGTTCGATGTGACTGCACCCAGTGAATGCATTCCGGCTTTTGTTCTAGCAAAATTCAATTGTGTTTCGCTGGCAACTTCGTTTCTTATCTTGTGTTGTGGGCCATTGTGTGCCCGGGATGGGTATGATGGGACTCCATGGGATGGCACGGGACTGAAGAGAAATTTGTTCATTCGTAAAGAGGGAACGGTAACATTTTACATTAAGGGTGAAAAGAGTAGAGGATGTTGCAGCTTCCGGTAAACAGCAGGAGCCAGTTGCGGGCAGTAAAGTATAGCTTCAAGCTTATAAATCTTTCGGTTGCAATCCGATTTTGAGCGAAAGATATTTACTTTGCCGTGATAGACAAACACAAAACATAAGCTGTAATTGTTAAATAAACAATAAATGTGTTGAAGGGATGTGTTGTTAGAACAGTTCCACTGTTACTGATTGTAACTGTATTTTGCGTTGTACAGGGCTACACAACTAAATTTAAAAGATAGATCCCCTTTACTGTAAAGAGTACATTGAAAATAAATAGTATTTAAACTGAAATAAAAGTAAGTACTTATAACGATCCCTAAAGGAACCTTAAATGAAAAGCCAACACATGCTGGTCCTGAATCTATTACATAATTTTCCTGGTTCAAGAACTGCAAATAGCCTAATACTGGTTCTGCACCTGGTTATTGAACCAATGTCTGTCCAGAAACCGATACTGAATCCAAACCGGTTATGGAAATAATACTGATCATACAGGTCCAGGAACTGATCATGAAACCATACCGGTCCTGGAACCTATCATAAACTAATTACGGTACTGAAACTGATACTGAGGGCTGGTATGGGCCCTATAATCTATCATGAACCCATACTGGTCCAGGAACCAATCATGAACCCATTCCTGCCCTGGAACCTGTCATGAACCCATGCCGGCCCTGGTAACTGTCATGAACCCTAAGCGGCCCTGGCACCAATCACGAACCTATACGGATCCTGCAACCGATCATTAACCCATACCGGTTCTGGTACCGATCATGAACCCATACGGGCCCTGCAACCGGTTATGAACCCATAAAGGCCCCAGGAACTGTTCAGGATTTGAATTCGGAACGATACTTGAACCTGGTTCAGGTATGGAATGTATACAAATCCAGTTCCAGTCAACTAACTATACCTGGTAGTAAATGTGCAACGTAGGAATTAGCGTAGGAAATTTAGTAGAATGTGTATAGTGATAAAACATAATCTCTTGCCATTATCAGTGTACTATCAGCCTGGTCAGAAATAAGGTCAGACTGGAAATGATTGGATTTAGATTATCTTATTATTTATCTTATTATTTAGTGTATGTTAACAGAAGTTGTATTTATGCGATTTTTTCCATTTTTGCCTCTCCTTCTCATTTCTTCACACAATCTCACCTTTTCCTATTCTTCTTATCATATACGACCGATCGTCTCATTAAGACTCACTTGTGTAAAAAACATACTACTGTTGGTAAAATACCAATTGAAGAATGATTAAAGGAATAACAATAATAAACACTCCTGCTAGCGAGGCAAATTTTTGAAAATGTAGGGAAAAGGCCGGTCTCGTAGTACAGTCGACAACTCGTACGACTTAACAACATGCCCGTCATGGATTCAAGCCCCAAATGGACCGTACCGCCATACGTAGGACTGACTATCCTGCTATGGGGGTCAATTAATAATCAATCAATTAGTCACTGAAAGCCAAAAACCGCCCACAAGTGGTACAGGCAGACCTTGACCGACAACGGTTGTTGAGCCAAAGAAGAAGAAGAAGGGAAATAAAAAAAACAAGAAGATACTTTCTACTTTCTCTTTTTTCTTTTATTTATTTAACACTCAATTAATTAACACTTTAAGCGCCGTGTCATATAAATTCGCATGACGGTTTTGCTCACCGTTCAGCTTTGCATCTGACGCTCAGTGATTCTCTTGAGAACGAATCAGGTAGGATCGAGCGAACGAGAACGGCATGTGCTACGCCGCTTATCGCAATGAAACAAAAGAGTGATAACAATGGCACGAGAAACTGTCGCTCTCATCGCTCTCTTGCCATGAGATGGCTACGTGCTCACTCAAAAACTGTGACGTCAGGCCGGCGGTCAAAGTGTTAAATAATCCAAACTGATTTGTATATTAAAACATTTGTTACGGAGTTACTTATTGCTCATAGAGCATGCATAGGTACACTCAGTTTCATTTAGTTCAGTTCATTCAATGAAGTACTTTCAAAGTGCGGAGCGTCGGAACGATGTTTAAAGAGCATTCGTCTTTATTTTTTAAATGAGTATACAGTTACTGATATTTTAACAGAAAACGTCATATATTGTAATATGACTTATAAATTTTTTTTCATGTATTATGTATGGCTATAAAGGTTTTCTTTATTATTCTAAATTTGCTTTAGCAAGTACACCTTATAACGAGCAATTCTAAATACTAAAAATATATCTCTGTTAAAACCTCTCATTAAGAGCAGTTTGATTTGTGTTTCTGATACACGTGTGTCGTTTTGTTATTTTTTTGTATCCTCTGTAAAATTTTATTTTTATTTGAATTTTAATTTTTCCGAAAAAAGAATACATTGACATAAATTGACGGAAAATCGTTTAACATTGTTATTTTGCAGCGATTTCAAACTGTTTTCTTAGAAATTTGTAAGCATCATATAGTGCACAACTAACATCCTCCCTGTATTATGTAGACATTTGTCATTTTTTCAGATGCCTTATATGTCCTTTAAACTTTACTTCACTTCACACTCCTACAAATTATATGGAATAGAGCCTAAAGCATAGCGAGATATTCTTATAACGAGTGAGTCACTGGTACTCATAGTTGAGTTCATTATACGAGGGCACACTATTCTTTAAATGTTTTTTCCGACCGCTTTCTATCGAATTACAATAAAATGTTGGTAGCCAATTCTTCTCTCACTTCATTAAATTGTCCGCGTTCATCTGTAAATATCTAGTACAGTAGTGTGTGAACAGTACAATGAACTTGATTGGATTACCTCTAGGCTCGCAGATACCCGAGGAAAATATAAGCGATTCAATTAACAAAAAGCTTAGATAACAAAAATCGTTGAGAAAAACTCAACCACCATTCACCAAAGAAGTGGAGCTCTTCGTTAGCTATACTCCCATACCTCCCGGTAGCGTTTCACTTCGCTAGCGCGTTCACCGATGCTCGAAAGAAAAAAAAGGGGTAGGAAAAAAGAGTCAACAGCCGTGAAGTTTATTTCAGATCATCTATCTTCAAAACAAGTTTACTGATAGTTATTGTAATCTTATAAAGCCCGGCTCCAACGAGGTTCCTTGTGTAGAGCATTAAACAGAAACGTATGGCATCAACAGAGCAGCAAGAGCAACAAAAAAGAAAAGAAACAGTTACCCCCTTTTTGCTATCCTCTTTTCAGCATATTGTGTGCTAGTATCCTTTTCGATACAAACGTCCTTACTGACAAACGCCCACATACACACCTATACGGTGGAAAGAAATGCGATAAGCGCAAAAGGTACATTTTTCGGCTTTTGCCAAAGCAGCCAAAAGGGAGAAATAGGCACTCCGCCAAACATGGGCAAGTGAGAGCCGAACCGCCCGGTGTCCTGGCCTTAGCAGCTTTTATCGGTGCGCCCCTTATCCCGTAAGAGACCTCGGCTGCTCGGCCGGGTAGACAAGATTCCATGCATGTGTAATGAATACAAAATTGACGGATTTTGATCCACCCGAAATTCTAATTTAGATAGCTGCATCGTAAGGGTTTGGCACCGTTTGTTGGTACCTTTTGCCCGCGCTAGGATGGCCGGATGGTGGATGAAGGTTTCCTCGCAAATTCCTTTTATCCTCACGTGTGTGTGTATGTGTGTGTATGTGTGTACACACCCTAGCTCCTTTTGCCCCATAACTCAGACCAAGCTGGATGGTGCTGCTTTTCCAGCGATCACCAACAGTCTCTGGCCCCATGTTCCCGTTAAGCACTATTGTCAAGTGCAGCAAGGGCGGACAAATTTGCTCCTAATATTTTATCCCCGTTTTCATCTGTGGGCACTGGGTTTAGTCACCTCCCCGGGTGGAATTTCGGCGCAGCACTGTTCTACATCCACGCCGTCCAAAAGGGTCGCTCAGTTGACCCAAATTCCAAACTGTTTCACCCCCTCCCCCCCCTGCGTTGTCTTTTTTGAAAGAGAGGATCACGGGGGAAAGGCTGACAAACTTACACCGCCAACAGTTGCTCAACGCAAAAGGTCACTCGATGTTTTGGGGCATCGTTTTGGGGCGATAAGTATGAGTTTGGGGCTGTTTCCGATGATCACATGCGAGGTTTCCGGTGCCGGCGCGAAGGTATCGAGTGTTCAATTTATGTAACAAGGTCTAGGGCAAGAAAATACCAAACTTTCGCATAGTTTCAAGTGAAAGTTTTCCAAAAAAGGGGAAACCATCGAGTCCGCACGACCGCTTATCAAAAGGCGTCGTGCGCAAAAAGCAAACACGATCGCACCCGTTCGTGGAAAAGCGTCCACATAGCCGCTCGATGGTCGGTGCTATTTTCGCTAACCAGCGTCCCATGTTTTCTTCCCGCCGCTTGCTGGTCCATCGTGCTCTGCGACTTTGGATGCTGTTCTTCGGCTTTTAGTATTTATTGCGCTTGGGAATTTGCTTACATAAGTACATTCCTTGCATTCACCTGGGGGTTAAGTAGACCGGGGCTAAGATGGAGCGAGGACCAAGCTCCTAGGGAGAATCGAAAATCCCTTCATCCTTTTGTGTGCCCAAGCGTAGAGCGCCCTACCTGTCGTAAGGTGCCGAAACAAGCTGCCTCTTCTTGTTGTAGGCTTGTTTTGTTGTAAAATGTTCGCTGCGTCATGAATTCGCTGCAACGAAACACAACACATCCGGGGCACTCGAACGTGTGTACTACTGTGAACTGGCAAGTGAACAACAGGAACGGCCTTTTCAGACCCTTTTGCTTTCGAGTGGCGAGATAAGTTTTTCATTTGCGTTATTTTCTTTGGGTGTTGTGCAGGCTGGGCTGAACGAAGGGGGCGATAAAATAAAAAAGGTGTTTTTGTGCATGGATAGTGCTGTAGGTAGCGATGGAGACATTAATCGTACGGTGCAAATATGAGCAGAAAGTGCTCGTAAGTGGGCCGAGTAAAATGGGACTTTTTGTGAAGATTTTAAATCTTGTTTTATGGATCGGAACAATAAGCCGGAAGCATTATTACAAAAAACTTTGAATACTGCGTATCTGCAACAACGAGTATATGTCTTATTTTAGCGTTTGAAACAGTCTCTTGTTTTAGGTAACAATTTACCTGAGTTAATTCAGGCGATTGTTATAGTACATGGGAAACAGCCCAAATAGCCAGCTAGTACTTTATAGCTGATTTGGGGATGTTTGACGAAAAATCGTTCCGATGTCGTACTTTGTAGGTGATTAAGAGATAGACGGTACTTTGCCGAATTATGGAGCTTTTTAACAAGCACTTGGTACTATCTGGAACCTTGCAACTGGTTAGCCTGATTTGTATGGTTCACGATGGAACTTGAAGGCTTGTTAAGAAGGTGTGCCGAACTTGGTGGATTTTGAAAGCTTTTTAAATGCATGACATCGGTACGAGGTAGCTCTTGTCAAAGTGTCAAAAGTTTGTGCCGTCAAACATCTCATTGCTGCTGCACAAGTTAGAATTTTTTGAATTATATGTACAGCGTACATCGATTATTTGAGGTTGTTTCTCTGGTGGTGGTAACGGGAAGAAATCTGTTATTGTACATACTACCTCTACTCACTGATATCATGATATTTAAATCCTTGAGAGCTCGGCGTTCCTCCAGCTAAAGGTCTCTACTTTACTTGATAAGAATATGGTGTAATGATAGTTACTATCTTCCGCCACTAGTATGATATACCATTGACTAACACAGGGGTCTCCAAACATTTCCCTTAGCGGGGAATATGCTTCACCAATATCGTTGTTGAGGGCCATTTGGACATTACCTTTAGCCAATGAAAAAACGTTAAAATCTCCTTTTTATTAGAAAATACAAACTGAATGTATCAAAATCGTACAGCTTTCTATAATTAAAACTATATTTAAACTTAAAAAGTATACATTGAAATTAAGAATACAAATAATCAAAATAATAAACTTTTTGTTTCAGTCTTTACAAAGTCATCGTGGGCCGCATTACAGGCTCTTGAAGGTTTCTATTTCCTATATTTACATTGTTTCTTGAACATATATTTCCTTATATTTCCCTTATATTTCCATATTGTTAGAAGGAAGTACTGATCAATACAGGTTATGTTGATGTTTTTTTTATAGAAAGAAAATTTCTTCTAGAAAGATTTATCTAAATTCGCTAAAAAAATAAGAGAATATATGCTTTATTTTTATATAGATGTATTTAAACAATTTTCGAGCCGGATGTGGTTGTAAAAATTAGATAGTAATATGTTGACTCATATAATCAAGTAATCAATTCAGCTCCAACATCCATCAGTGGCAGTCTGCCTGCTCTCATGGTTGAAAGGTCTGAAGTTACCCTTAACAACTTCAACCCCCGTTTCACGGTGGTCGGCTGATTCCGCACAAATGGTCTTGACTACTGCGTAACAAACAAATCCAATTCAACACGGTAAAACGTGAAGAAAAGAACCTCTAACTTGCTTAACCGTAAATATTGATAAACTATGTTTTAAATTGAAACGATACAGAAATGTAACAATCCGCGCATTGACGCAACTATTATATTCTTATCGCCCAATAAAAATTGCCCAGCGTCCATTGGTGATCGGTATTTCTACCTTTCACACCTTTCGAATGCAAAATTGTCTGTCTAGCTTCATCTCTTGGTGTAATTTAAATTGCATTCACGTTTGACGATCATTTTGACTTGTGTTTATCTAAAGCAAATCATTTGTTAAGTTATGTGTTACGTGTCGCTAAAGATTTCAAGGACCCCTATACCCTATATCTATTTGCATTTTGCTAAAGTACGACCGATTTTAGAATTTGCAAGCATATTATGGACACCAACTCAGCAGTATGAAATCGATACACTAGAAGCAGTTCAAAGAAAACTTTCACGCGCTCTTTACCATCGTTTACCATGGTCTCGTGAATCTGAGTACCCTCAGTATCGTACTAGGTGTTTGCTATTCGGTCAAGTCTCACTTCAACATAGACGAATGATGGCAAAGTTTGTGTTTATACATAAGCTCATCAGCGGTTACATCGACGCCATGTTTATTCTAGAACAAGTTAATTTTCAGGCACCTAGTAGGAATCTAAGGCAACTTCCCTTATGAAATGTTTTGAAAATGATCAACTCGTATAGCTCAGTTAATAGCATTGTCGATCCTAGTGTAAGTGTAAATGTACTAAAACAAACGTGACGCAGCCTATACTGATGAGTGACACTCTTATCAATTTATTAATTTATTTTGTGATCAGCTTTTATTTATTTGTTTAAGCGTTGAGTTTTTGTATTAGTTAGGAAACTTGTATTAAGCTTTGGAGGCTAGCATGGCTAGATGATTTTATTAAATAAAAAGATATTAATAATCCCCAATATACAAACTTTTTCTTCTTCTACTTGGCGTGGCGTGCTAAGCAGACATGCCGGCCTATACAGGCTTTCAAGACTTTTTCAGTATCACACACCCGGATATTCAGTCCTTGCTACGGGGAGATAGTTCATTCTAGACTTGAACTCACGACGGACATGATGTTAAATTGTGCAAGTTGATGACTGTACTATGAGACCAATTTTCAGGCATCTTTATTAAGCTTGCTGTTTGTCATTTTTAACTGTAACTTAGTCAAAAAGTCTTATTCTATCAGAATGTTTGTATAGTTAGAATGACATAGACGATTAAAGTGATAATTATAAGCATTGAAGAAAAGTAAAACTTCAAGAATGGATCAAAGAAAAATAAACTAATAACAAAAAATAAATAATTAAAAAAAGCTTAGTTAGAATTCAAGCTATTAAAAACTCTACAAAAACCAAACGATCCAGAAACGAGTGTAAGCAACCATGAGAAGGGACATTCCGAGCTGTTGTGAGTTACCTGTCCCATGTCAAATGTTGTTCAATCGTTTTGAACAAACAGCTGGAAATCGGTTTACAACCGGCTGCAACGATTTTTGACCGTTGTTATTTCGTTTCATTTTCCAATAACATTTAAAAAAAAGCAAACCATCACCCTCATCCTCGTTCACGGTCCCGGTCCCAAATCCAAACACTCCTAACCTTGTCCGCAATCCAGCATCTTGATTTCCGTTGCGCCCGAATGAAGATGTTCTGGATTGGGTGGTAGGTTTCGAGGACATGGGTCAAGGGGAAGGTAAATTTTTGATTGGATGGCTCGATTGCGGAACAGTGCGTATAAAACATGACAAAAGGATACCACTGATCGGAAATCAATAGCCTTGTGCATCGAACGTAACGGATTTTTTTCGCTAAATTGACCTTTTTTCTTTGTACATGAATTTTGGTTTTGGTTTTCTGGAAATTATTCATACGCACAAACACAAGAACAAACGCACATAATCTCCTTAATGATATGATTATATGTATAAACCGATCCAGATAAACTCATCAACGAATTGCGTGAAGATCGGCACGTACCATTCAACACCGGCAGCACGGAAAGCTGAATGTGAAATTAACCGATAATCAAACACACCGGCGTGACACTGTGGCAACCCGGGTGGCAATTGTGGTTCCCTTGGGTCCCTTTTTTTTGTCGCTCTGTTAGCTCAACTCATTTAGCATCATTAGCGGCGTTAATTTGATTCGACTGATGCACACCGTGTGAATGGATTGCACACGAGCGATAATCGAGGAATAGAGGTAATGAACGATTTTTCATACAATTATGCATCCGAAGGGGTCAGAGTCAAATGAGGGTGATTAGTTAGTTGAGCACAATTTGTGTCAATGAATGCTACAGTCGTTGGTTTAATGGCAGTCCTCTACAAACAAACATACACATGTATACTGCCTCACGTGAGTGTGTGTGTGTTGGTGGGGATAATCGTTCAATTCTGCACCACCTTCCCCAACGAAAAGACTCCACAAAGTATTCACATTATGGAATGGACATTTTCCCAGTCTTCAATGGGTTTCTGTCCGTCCGTGTTGCTGCTACCAACACTACCAGCATCCTTAGCGACACATGCCGGTAACGCTTTAGCAAGGTTTTGTTTATTCGGCAAATGGTAACATAAGGTCCGAAATGCGGAAACCTTTTGCTTGTTGCTAGAGCTTCCGATGCTTCCGGTCGGTAAACCGACACGTTCGTAGTGTGAGCCCGTGCCGGTTTTGATTGCTTTTCGAAGGTATAAGATTATGCTAATTAAACTGAAATAAAATGTGCCCATTTCTGGGAAGCTTTTCACACTTTAAAGCATATGTTTGAAATGTACGGTGCATGCTGTCGGAGCTTGTTTTTAAAGGGCGATGACTGGAAGAGTAAAATGGAATATAGAATAGATAGATGAACCATTTTTAATTAAATGCAAACCACTCAATAACAAGTGTTAATCATGGTATCTTAAGTGTTTGAAGTCTGGAAAGGTACTCCTGTGCAACTGGAGTTGAATTACCATGGTGTTTGTATGAAATTTACTTTTGAAATATAGCTTTAAAAAGAGCAATGGAGTATATAACACACGGTAGTTATAGAATTTTGCTTAATCTCTGCATTTGTTTGAGACATCATAATAAAAATCCTCTCTAATAAAGCAAACCATCTGGCACCTGGAATTGGATAAAATCAGCATGTAAAATGGTGCACAGCAAGACGCTTGGAAAGATCAAAGAAACTGGCACAAATATCCGATTGCAGATGTAGCCCTTCACATCCTTTACCAGCCCTTTACCAAACGCTTCTCATGCTTCCATTTTCAACCCACGCAATCTACTGCTCCTCCATGGTTGGAGAGGGAAAGCTGGAATTAGATTGGCATATTAATCTTCAGCGATAGCAATTCTTCGAATCGTCTTTTGACTCGTGGGCATTTAAGTGGGTAGTTGAAATGCACCAAAGTCTAAGCTACGTCCATACGGTGGGTTGTTTATCGTACCCGACGTGATGATAACCCCACGCATTTTGAAATAATTATTTCACAACTGGTTTTCTTCTTACGGGAAACGAGTTAGCTAAAATAATAATGCGTAGTTTATTACAGGAGCTATTTTCAGCGATCTGTTTCTGTACAGGAATTGTTTACATAGCCAGACATCTAGTGTACAATCAATTTAGGGATCTTTAGGCAATCACTCATTGCCAATAAGATGTTTCAAACTTACTCGTTTGCAGGATCACTTATTTGTCTGTTTTTAGCTGCTATATTAAATCCCAGGCTTGCACATAACTGGTCTTGTCAATTCAGATGAATATTGCTTTACTAGTATTTATTATAAGTTAATTTTATACGATTTTTGTCTACCGATTTATAGCTGTAATAGCCACAAACAAAAGGTGGATCGAAGCATCCATCATTAAATTCTACCTAAAACTACTGTATTTACAACTGTCATGCACATAATTTCATTTTTAGAGTTTTTCATCTGATATTCTCAATATTTTTATAAACATATGAAATAGAAACTATGGATAACTGTATTAATAAATAATAAAAAATTAAAATTAGTATTGTAACAATTGGGCCGGTCTGGTGGTACAGTTAACATGCAGGCCTTGGTCGACAACGGTTGTTGTGCCAAAGAAGAAGAAGAAGAAGAAGAAGAAGTGAAACATTAAATATATTAGAATCTCGAAAAACTAGGTGAATAGGGACTATTCGAAGGAAGGCTGTGAGGCTGCGGTGCAACTCTGTTTAGTGTTGTGTCTAAACGCACAGTTGTGTATAACACGAACTATTATTTTTCATATATTGTTTCTGAGTCTTCAAATAGTGAGAGGAATAAGAATGACTAAAATAATTTCAAACAAATATGATTAAAAACTCATCGGTTTTTAAAAACAAGCGTTATAAACGACCATTTTGAACCAAATGTGACTATGAATGCGAGATCATGCAGAAGTCCAAGGTCCAATAAATACAGATAAATACAGCTAGATAAGGATCAAGCTAGCCCAATCTTAATGCTAAACAGATTAATTGCGATTGACAGACGGTGTGTGTCGAATATATAGTGGTGGCAACCAAAGTGTATGAATATCAGGTGGTCTCGTCCCATACAAATTGACAACTAATTTCGAAATCAAAAAAATCTCCTTTTGACAGAATGGGTGAAGTGAATTTCCATAGGAACCGTTCGCTTTGTTCTTAGCAACACATACGTAGTACAAATTGGTGTCCTCATCGACGGCATTATTTTGATCCAAAAATGGATTTTAATTAGTTCAGATTTAGCTTACAGTAACATATATTTTGAGTGCTTTTTAAGGTATTTCAGTGCAAATAACGAAGATTCTAAGATTGTTTGTGTGTAAGGCAAGTCGTCAGAAAGCTTGTTTGGGGAAATGTTTTCACCCATGCTGTCAAAAAGTGACGTTCAACTTTTGCTATAAAAAACAGGCTATGAGACCACCTGATATTCATACACTTTGGTGGCAACCTAAAGTCGGACAGCTCGTATTTTCACCTATGACAGGGTTGCCACGATTTATTGGTATGTTCGCATGATTTTTTGATGCGTTCCCACAATTTTTTTATCGTCTTCCATAGATTTTTGGTATGTTCCCATAATTTATTAGTATTTTACGATTGATATCAATACAATTGGACCAAAAAATTCTGGAAAACGGCCTAAAAATCGCGGGAACGTACCAAAAAAATATGGGAACCCACCAAAAATTGAAGGGAACCAAACAATATATCGTGGGAAACCCTGTATCTGACTTTGCGGCACCCTGGACAGACTCTAGACCACTTATCGGAAAACTTTTTTCTCCTATCGGTGAAAACACTCTTCAGCTATGTTTGCAAAAAGTCAGACCAATATCGTTTAAAATCTCGGAACACTATACATAAATGTGATAAAAGATATGAAATTTATGCGGTCCATTGAAAGTCGTACAGTCTTCATTTCATAGCAAATTGGCTACGTAGCAAGACAATATTGACCAATATGGTTCTAAAATCATTTGATATCAGTTATTAAAGGACCACAGACTAATTTGGATAAATAAATAAAAAATATGCTTTTCTTCAGAGTCAATAATAAATGATCACTTGGTGTATGAAAATTACTTTTAAGTGTTGATTAGTGTTTGAACCTGTTCTTGATTGTCAGGGTTAATTATATATCAATTGTTCAAATAATGACCCCCACGATACTATAAATTTTAGGAAATGATCAAAGACTGATGAAAGACTCACACACATATAATATATTCTGTTTTAGCGATAAAAAATTCCATTTCCGAACCATTTCATTAAATTCTCTCTCGCAATACGCTTCCCCTCCGGTGGCGTTGGCATGATGGTAGCTTTATTTATATGGAATCGAATTTTGTTCCAATTTAAAAGAAAAAAAAGCAATCCAATGTCAAGGTAGCAATAATGTGTGACACTCCCTGGACCACGAGAATGACACGCCGCTACCTACCGTTCAACTTCCCAGCGCACTGCAAAAGAATCTTCCGCCCATAAGCGTCCCCCAGTGTGCATGAGACACGATAATGCATGATAAGCAGAACGATTGCTTCTAGCTGTAAAAGCTTCGTATTCGTTTGGTGCTTTGTTCCCGCCTCTTTGCTCATTTTTTGCTTTGTTTCGCGCGCGCCCGGTTTCGCCCATCCTGGCCGAAAATAATAGTCCGACGGGCTCATCAATATTCATGCGACGTCAAATGGCGGTTGTGTGCAGGAAGGCATAGATAATGCTTTTGGTTCAGTTATTTTCACTCACAGTGACGAGAAATAGACAGCAGCCATTACGGTACGTGGTGGCATTTTCGGTACGGTGCTGTGACGTTCCAGCAAAAGGAAGAGAGTACGGCTCCGTGTTGTTGGCCTTGCAGTAATCACTTCCACCGTGCCAGCACTCATTACTTTCGGGTCCCACACGGGGCACTGAATGGGGCAGCACGGGGGCTCGGGGCAGCACCACATTCTTCGCCATTCTGATTAACATTGAATGGCACCGCTGAGTATAGGTTTTGAGAGTTTGCCGAAAGATGTGATTATCGTTGCGTAAATGTAAGATTGCTCTATACACCTCAGTGCGTTCACTTGGCTTAATTTTCCAATGCGCATTATTTCTCGTTAAACTCCCACCGACAATTAGCGCTAATCGGTAGGATCAAATCAATGTGCAAAAGATCAGCTTTTCTATCGAGCTGCGTCATCGTTTG
This sequence comes from Anopheles coluzzii, assembly GCF_943734685.1. Classification (NCBI taxonomy): domain Eukaryota; kingdom Metazoa; phylum Arthropoda; class Insecta; order Diptera; family Culicidae; genus Anopheles; species Anopheles coluzzii. The sequence goes on from NC_064670.1 coordinate 83,687,758, forward strand.
TGTGTGTTAGTAATATGTGAAGCAAATATTTTCAAATCCTAGTGAAAAGAAGATTTCCGAGAATGTATATTATTACAAAATAATTACAAAATAATTTAGATATTTAGTATGTTAATGTAGGGCACAACTAAAATAATATAAAACCAATTTAATTACTGGATATAATTTTGTTGGAAAAATATAAGCAGTCAATTGAGTATTTAGCTTTACTGGATGTTTAAAATTTTGCCTTTAGGAAGAAAACAGAAAACATTGGATTAGAAAATATTATTTACATTTCTTCTTCTTCATTGACACAACAACCGTTGTCGGTCAAGGCCTGTCTGTACTCACTAATGAAGTGAGCTTGGATTCCAGTGACTTATTGTTACCATATCAGGATAGTCAGTCCTATGTATGGGGGCACGGTCTATTCGGGGCTTGAATCCATGACGGGCATGTTGTTAAGTCGTACGAGTTGACGACTGTACCACCAGACCGGCCCCATTTACATTTCTACATATTTAATTAAGTAATTACCGCAAACAGAACTAACGCGGTAACAAAATAGCGAAGCGCACTATTTCGGCGGTAAACGGAAAAAATACTAGAATAAGCAAGTTGCAAAAAAGGCAAGAAATTAGGTCAAAATGCGCATAGCAAAAACTGAACTAACGTTGCGACCAAACAACGGATCCGTTTTTTGGGAAACATAGATTAAAAAAGGGAAGTGCTGATCGGTCAGCAGGAGCAGCACTTTTTAGGCATAAATTTAATGAGTTATTTTCAATAAGTCTCTATTTGCCAAGAACTGATTTCGGCGTACTCTTCATTGTGCTTAAGTCGGCGATGTACTGCGCCTGTCTTAGCGGTCGTTTCGAAAATAATTTTCTTGTGTGCAACATACAGTAATACCATACATATTTAAAAACAAAAATCACCAGAGTAAGCGATTCTGACTAGAATTCGGATAAGACACGCAGTTCTTACTTATAGCCACTTACTAACGACAAGTGCGGAAAGCTATTGTGGAATTGGACTAACATTAAGACACATACTAACAGAATGTACAGGATACGATAAAGGAAGGGAAACTTTCAATTTAGGAGACAATATCGATGAAGTTTTAGCAAGCAAAGAAGAAAATGAAAATAATTTATTGAATTTCTTAAAAGCCGTTGATATTTTTAATTTTATGCTTAGGACTTAGGACATATATAGTCATAATTAGTAAATAGGAATTAAAACTAAGAGGCGAATGTCAGTCAAAAGACCCAAAACCTCTATAAAACAAATAAAAAAATAATAATTATATTTAACTTCCGTCACCAACACATTCGTTAATTGCATCAATTAATTTTAAATTTGCCTTTCGTTGAAAAAGTATTAAGGCCGGGCTACATTGATCGTACTCGCAAGCGTAATTTTGATTTTCACTAGCGCATCTGGCGGCGACTGGTGGAAGCTTTTTTTGGTCATCGAGGGAATGGACCTGCCGGATCTCAAAATTAAGTAGTTTTTCCATCGTTTTCCATTGCAAAAATGGATGCAATGCGTGCAAGACATGTGTATCTACGTTTTACAAAACTTTTCTCCTCCGATTTAAGTAAAAAACATGGAAAATTAACGTATTTTCTGGAGCGGCTCTAAATTGTTTGGCAAAATGCTTCGGTCAGCCGCCGCCAGATGCGCTAGTGAAAATAAAAATTACACTTGCGAGTACGATCAATGTAGCCCGGCCTTTAGGTTTTATTATTTACTTTAACACGTACCAACATGAACTGCACTTTAAACACGACTCAAACTTTCGCCTGTTTTGTCAAAGCGCTACGGGTGATTATGTTTTTCTTCTCAAATTACCGTAACAAAAGGGAGAAGGTTTTGGATTTTTTTTTGGGAACAAAAAGTAATTGGCGACATTTATTCAACACACACACACTCGCGCATTCAACAAAACAGCGGCATTTTTATATTGTGCTGGTGATGCCATGACAATTAAAGCGCTCTGTCGAACTGTTTACTCCCACAGGATTGCAAACAAATTGAGACATTGAGCCCAACAGAGTGCGGCAGAGCAAAACAAATTGTCCATGCAGGCAAATCGGAGGCGCTGGGAGGAGGGTGAATTGTTTATGTGGATTTTTTACGGCCTGCCGCACAGCGTTTGCATACGAAGTAATTAACTTTCATCCCACAATAAAAGGCTGCCGGCATTGATGAGCACAGCGGGCACCGGGGCGGCGCACAGCCGTACAGCAGCCGTGCGTTTGGCGCAACACACAAAGTACGGTTATAGTAAACCATCTCCCCAGACAGCTTAATCCCGCGAAACTGCAAACAGATAAAACCCGGCCATATTCTAGCAAAGCTCGAAAAAATAAATAAAATTCTGCACCATTTCCAACTCCTGGGGCGCTCCTGGAGCTGGGTAATTAAAAAGATTGAAGAGTGATAAAATATTGGAGTCGAATGTTTCAAACCGAAATTTATTATGCACGTAAGGGAAGCACGTAGTAAGCGATGAGGGAAGATTATCGCAATCCCATGGAAATGGCGTTACGTGTGCTTCACTGTCGCAAAGGGGTTAATCCACACTTTATGGAGGAGGTACAATGCAAATTGATTGCAAATGGCACTGTTTTATTTATATGAACGGGTAGGATGGATATAGCGAGTGAGAAAAAGAGAGAGAGAGAGCGAGAGAGGGAGAAAGCGAGAGAGAGAGAACACTTTCTGTTTGTTGATACATTAAAACGGTTTGCCGCTCGGTAAACATTCCGCAAATGAAAGCATTTGCTTTGGCAATAAAATTTATGCCAACAAATTGCCATCACTGACTCCAATTGAATGTGAACACTGTCGATGAGGCGAGCAAAAACTATTTTTATAATCTGATTTAATGTGTTCAATACCGACATGCCCGCTTTACTCAGCAGTAAGTCTGGATCCCCCATTACCACCGAACACAATGTCCCGACAAGCAGGCATGGCCAACCCATCTTACATGACTTTACGCAAACCACTACACAGAACCCTCGCGCCCCCACGGGCCGCATGAATGTTTTAAAATCCTTTGTCGAAAGCGTAACTTTACGAATTATTGTTCCATACCCTCCATGTGTGGCCAGACGGGGAGGGAGGGGTGTAGGTTTATCGGAAACAACCGGAGATGCCGAAGTGATGGTAAAAGATACGCATCGAAACTTTGCGGCAACGATAGCGGTTTTGGAAGTTGCAAAAAGTTGTTAGCATCGATAGGCAGATTAAGACACTATGTGAAAAGTTTGCACGCTTGCCGGCGAGGTTCGGGTCTCGGGCAGCTGAGGGGATGCGGTTGTGTGTGAGGTGTTGGGTTGACGATGGGTACTGAACTTTGCACAACCCTCTGCCTGCCAGTAATGATGGAGAACTTTGTCGAATGGTGGTAGACCAGCAGATAAATGAGACGTTTGGCTGAACCATGCAACGAGGTTTCAAAAGGTAAGCTTGCCAACTACAGTATGATGGAAGGGAACGGGCGCTGTATTTTGAGTAATGTGTGCTTTCAAATTGTGATTAAATTGAATCAAATCCATCTGATGTAAACAATCATTGCCAAAGTTACATGATGTATGTTGCTATGTTTTTTTTATAACAAATCATGATACAGATATTTATTTAGACACACAAGGGCGTTCAAACGTTCAAACAATAGACATCGTATGTATTTGCCACATACTGATATTTCGATATCACACGTTTTTCGGATTTGGGAGACTTTTGAAAGAAAATACCTACATCGCACAAAAGCCTTTGTGTATCCATTTCAGTGCCTGTGCGTGCGTAATGCATGAAAGCTCATTGTACCTTTTCCTCTTCCACAACTCCAAAGCTTTCCAATGACCCTTTGTAAGCGATTTTACGATGTCTTTGTATTTTTGGGTACAGATTTTTATGGCTTTTGCTTAGAAGGTGCATGTTAGCAACATTTGTTAGCTTATTTTATTGACTTGGCAAAATGGGAATAGATTTTGTGATTTATTGAACTAGAGTCTCGTTAAAAAAGAGGGAAATACTTCTTCACTATTTATATTGTTCAATATTACGTCAAAAGGGGTACTAGTGTGCATATAATGTGCATTTTAGGTTTGTGTTTTTTCATCAGCTATACTACAATTAATTTTTGATTCAAATATGTCATTTACTGTATGTTACCAAAGACGTTGCGGAGCGAGGTTTTTTGATGTGCTCGATACAAAATTGATCATGATTGGCGCTAGTAATAATGTGTTAAAACACCTACTATGTAGATAATATCTATGTTGACTATTGCAGCGAATATCTATTATCTTCTTCTTCTTCTTCTTCTTCTTCTTCTTTGGCACAACAACCTTAGTCGGTAAAGACCTGCCTGTGCAACTACTGGGCTTGGCTTTCAGTAACTTATTGATTACCCATAGCAGGATTTAATTAGTCCTACGTGTGGGGACACGGTCCATACGGGGTTTGAACCCATAATGGGCATGTTGTTAAGTCGTACGATAAAACCACTGTACTACGAGACCGGCCTATTGCTAGAATTCATGCTCTAATTCAATCAATGTGTCATCAAGAGAAAAAAATATTACATTTTTCCTAACATTGTTTCAAAAAAGCTTTATATTTTTCCTTTTTTTTAATATCAACGTCTGAAAGTCTAAGTCAGGTATAAGCGGAACATAGGCTGGTATTATTGAATCCGTTCGTAGCGGGAACGTACGTTAGGAAAATGAGTGTCGGGACGTACGCCGCCACTACGAACGGATTCAATAATACCAGCCATACTTTACAATGGAGGCGCATTATACCTGATGATGCCGTGGAGACGCCTGGTTATACTTTAGCACAGGTATGTCAAACTGACGGTCCGTGTCGATTTTGTATGCGGCCCGGGAAAATATTTTGAGAATTTTTCAAAGCATTGCAAACCATAATGTATATTACTATAATTTTATTTGAAAGCATTGACTTTTCTAAAGGAGAACAATCTACAGTGAAATCTCTCTAAAGTGATTCTTCATGGGACCGTCAGCTTAGAGAGATATTCATGTTGAGGAAAAATATTGAAGATGTTGCTTGATGGTTTCTTGGATAACCACGGGAAAAACATGGCATCGTTTGACCAATATGTTTGTGAACTGTTATTTGCTAGGATTCATTTTGCGTGTCGCGAAAGACTTCAAAGATCCATTCAGTATAAAAGCTTTGTATTGTGCAATTGTCCGTCCTACCTTAGAATTTGCTAGTATTATTTGGACTCCGACACAGCAATATTTAATAGATAGGCTAGAATCGGTTCAACGCAAGCTTACTCGTTCATTGTTTTATCGTCTCCCGTGGACTCGTAATTCTGTTTGTCCCTCTTACCGTACAAGGTGCCTGTTATTTGGACTAGAACCTCTGCAACATAGAAGAAAGACGGCACAGTGCTTATTTATACACAAACTTGTTAGCGAATCTTTAGACGCCCCGTCAATTCTGAGTAAATTGAACTTTCAGGCCCCCAGTAGAATGTTAAGAACCAGGACATTATTCAACATAGAATTCAGATCGACTAATTTTGGATCTAACGATCCTTTATTCAAAATAATAAGTGCCTATAACTCTCTAGGAAACAATGTCGACTTGAACTTAAACTTAAACAATTTACGAACCTTTTTACATAGCTTAGTATGATGCATCCACAGTTTATGTTGTTTTTTTACTTTTATTTGGTTGATTGACAGTTAAACTTCTTATGTTTTTGGATGCGTGTTTGTTAGCACTGTTCTTTAGCATTAAAGCACTGTTTTTTAGCATAGAACTAAGTATTTTATGTAAGCCTATGCCAGCTGGATAACTTTCGGGATAAACAATAATAATAATAATAATAATAATAATAATAATAATAATAATAATAATAATAATAATAATAATAATAATAATAATAATAATAATAATAATAATAATAATAATAATAATAATAATAATAATAATAATAATAATAATAATAATAATAATAATAATAATAATAATAATAATAATAATAATAATAATAATAATAATAATAATAATCATAATAATAATAATAATAGTAATAATAATAATAATAATCATTATAATAATCATAATAATAATAATAATAATAATAATAATAATAATAATAATAATAATAATAAATTCATCGTAGAGAATTTTGGCTTGAAAATCGCATATGCAGCTTGAAGAATGTTCGAAGAATATATTTGTCAATTTTGTAGAGCTTTTGTAAATGTCTTGTAACCTGGAGCACCCGGGAAATAATGTTGACAAAAAGAAACAAAATTTTCCATTTGCGAAAAAGTGTAGCTGTTGTTACGTGTGTAACAGTACGTGAATAGCTGGATAGACTTTCTTAGAACTGGCTTTGTGTGTATTTAATGTGTATTTGCTCAGTTTAAAAATTAGTCTTTCTTCGGTCGATTGACTTTTGCCACCAATTTGCGGTTAGCGATGGCGCCCTGTTCTCGATCAGCTGTGCGAACTTGACCCTGATTGAACCGTTTTCTAATTGGACCTATTTTAGATAAGCTAGCTTTTCGCCTTTGGGGATATCTTTTTGTCCTTATCTGTTTTACAGCGCCATCTGGTGCTTTCCTCGTAAGTTATTCGAGCTGTCCTTGACAGCTCGTTGTTTTGATTAACATTACGGCTGCTGATCTACACGAGGTAGATATCGTGCCAACAGTAACCAAACAGTTATCTGGTGCTGTTGTGATCCAGTGCTAAGGTACTATTGATAAAATACATGTTTCCAATTGATTTAAGTTCCTATTTAATACTTCATAAACAAAATTTTCATCGACATTGAGAGGATTGACTTTGTGTCATGTGGTATAGCTTTTTGTCGCTCAAGTTTTGTCAATGTCTATGATTCGGCTACGAGAAAAGCTCTTTTTTGCCGCTGACAAGTAGTTTTGGCAAAGTTGACAAATTTTTCAACATTTTGTCACACCCATCGACTCTCTCATCATTTGACTTATTAGCTGTGTTTTCACAGCGCATATACTGCTAGATAATATACGTCAAACATACTTTTTCACTGAACAAGGGAAAATCAGCAGCCTTGGGCAAATCTTTTTCGAGTGATTCAAGGTGTCGAAGTGATTCCACATCCATATTGTTACGATTGCTTCTAAGCTCAAAGTGTACTGCCCAATTTGTTTAATAATACTGATCTGAAGCAAGATCAAAATTCATCAATAAACGATTTGTGATACATTTTCTTTACTATTGGGGTATATTTTTTTATTCTTAACTTTGCAGGTCGCAAACCATTGGAAATTTATACTTGCGACCCTTTGATAAAATGAATTTGCCACAGCTGCTTTAGCGCATAACGTTGCTAAATCCATAAAATAAATTTATAAAACCAGGCTAAATCTTTAAAACCCTGCGTCCAGACATACCGCCAAATAGCATCGCGCTCTGAAGCGTGAAGCCAAAATCGATCACATTCGTTAATATTCGATGAAGAGTCTATACAAAAAACATGTATTTCACAGCGTATATTTTCACGCCATGATGGCATTCTATCGAATTTAACTTTTGTTACGTAACGCAAAATATTTTTTTCTTCGAAAAACAAATGAGTAATAAACAAGGATTCTTCTTCGTGACTTAACAACCTTTGCGCTTGAACTGGAACAATCAATCGGATATGCCACCGTACAACACACGTTTTGAAAAAAAAAAGACATATAGACTCACAAGTAAGCTTCATTGCAGGATTATTACTAGAGACAATTGATGCACCATCGCTCCTACACAAATTAAGCTTCTACGTTCCTCGTTTAGCATCGCGGCATCTTAGAATACTGTACCAATTGAGACATAATACGCAAAATGGTGCAAATGCCACCATGACCATCATGACGAGGAGATTTAACGAACATGCAATATGGTGCAAATGCCTCCATGACCATCATGACGAGGAGATTTAACGAACATGCACAATTATTCGACTATCATCTAAGGGCGACAACATTTAGAAATATGTTAAGAAATTAGTAATAAAATAGGCTCTCGTTACACAAATCGCGGCGGACGGGTAATTTTCGATAAACAACAATTATGCTGGCTTAAAAAGGATTTCGCTACTTATTATGTACCACGTAGCCGAAAAGTCTGTCATTGCCAGGGGGCCGGTTCATACGAGCATTGAACCCAAACCGGAATTTGGTTACCACGGACGGACGGACGGAAAATCTTACCAAAGGATTGTCGCAGTAACGTTGCATTCCGTTACTGTGACGACTGCAATGGCACGCATTTGATGATAGTAACATGCGATTCGCAGGTAACGACACGCGATTCGAAGCAACTGGCAAGAAATTCAACTGTAACGCTAGAAACAGGTGTAATACCAATCTAATTCCTTTCAAACCCAATTCGTTTCAAACAAATTGAAGATAGAGTTATTGCAGTTAGCCCTTGTTTCGTCAGAGTTGATCATTGGTCGTAATTTTATGTATAGATAAATCAAAATGCAGCCGAAACTCCTGCAAACAGCACGGATTTTTTTCGCAATTTGTAAAACATGTGCAACATATTAAACATCACATGTTATGTGAAAGAGAATTTCACAAAACAATCACATAAAAACTTATTAAAGTTTAAAGCTTATTCAATAAAATAAGCTATTAGAGGGGGGAGGGGGATCAATCTGTTACGTAAGTTGGGGGGGGGGGATTCTTTCAACGTTACAGTTTGTTACACTATGGGGGAGGGGGGGGGGGGGCGATGTTGAAAATTTGTAATTTTTGGGTTACGTTATTGATAGATGATGCCTTAGGCGTGAAATGTTTCACCCGTGTTGATTTTGGCAACGTTTTCACGCTGCACGGCATGAAATTGAGAAGCCAAACGAAATGTAAACAGATAACAAAGTTATGTAAAATGAATGTAATATAATATAGTATCTAAAATAATAATTACTTACCGAAAACTTTATATTTTCTAGAAATGTATTTTTAAAGATGCCTTTAAAGTCTTTAATATTTATTTCAAAATGTAAATAATGCACTAAATTATAAACCATACTTTGCTTTAGCTTTTGCTAATATGGATATAGAAATACTGAGCTATTGCACAACATTGTAGTCTTACTTTATGCATTATCATTTTACTGGAACAATAAGCAAACATAACTCAACGATTCGATCAACATTATGGGAAGCAAACTGTATGTCGAAGTTGCCCGGAAGTACTGTAACGAGCTGAAATCCGTCGTTCTCCGTCGTGCTGGGTCGTTCGCCGTATGGTACGGAAGTCATGCATCAAACATTTACCATTGCCACCAGTGCATCTACCCATCGGTTTCAGATCCTGCCGTAGCGAACCGTAGCTCAATGAAGTGGCCATTCATTGAACGATTTACTTGAACCCGCTGGGTCAAACACCATGACCGTCAATTCCCCCGGATGCGAACACCAAATAAAGCTTTATTAATTGTAAACCCAGGAGATGCAACACACCAGTTGTTCCGGCGGAGGCGGATACACGACAACAGTTGATTGATGTTCACAGGAAGTCATCATCGATAAATTGCCTCTATCACAAGTAGAGCCATATTTAAAACACACATATTTAGGTTCCTGCAGAGCTTATTGCTATAGAATGACATATTTTAACATATTGTTGTAGTAAACAGGATTTATCTAGGATGATGCACGCAAGGCATTAAACATAGCATACTATAGGTATAAAATGCTACAAACTCCCCTTTTCAGCACAGTTAGCAAAATTATTGTTCAGAATATTTTGTGCACTCGCATTACAGCACAAACGTTAAAATATTTCATGCAAAAAATGTACGCACCGGGACCGGGACCTTGCCTCGTCAAACCCCTGCTGGCAAATATGAAAACAAGCAAACTTTTCATGGGCGGTTGGAAAACGCGAAATTGGTGTTTACTTTCCGCGTCGATGAGGTCAAATGTTTCTGATTGCTTTTGGGCACAAGCAAAACACGGAACTTGCGCTCGCTCGGTAAACCATTGAAGCAAAAACACCCGCCGGCAGGTATTCGCTACGACCGCGGTATTATAATTACACCCGCAACGATTGTTATGGTAGGTTTATTTTACATCCCAACCGGTTTTCGGGTTTCAACCATGCCGTGCCGTCACCGTTGCTGTTAGCTTTTAGTTCATTTGTGGTGATGATCATTTTTCACCAGAATCCATATCCGTTTGCGCTTGCTGCCCGTAGGCAGGGGTGATTTGAGACGCATTCAAGAGAGACCTTAAAGTCTGTGTAAGTTATGTTGGATCTTTATTTAAGCAGGCGGCTGGATTCAACCGTCAGTCAGGTCGTCATTTTGGGGCATTTTTCAAGGACTGGTTTGGTTAGCTTCGATTCTGTTGGTGGTATGCAGTGATAAAACATTTAAAAGAAACTCATTTCTGCAGGTTCTACAAGATATTATACAGTCTGTTCCCGAATTACGCGGCTCTCGACTTACGTTGGTTTAGAGACAAGCTTTTTTTTAATTTGATAGATAAAATGTCTAATAAGTACATTTTGCTGCAAGAATTGTAAAATACAATTACATTGCTTTTTTGCTCACATTTTTAAACCACTTTAAAGCCATAAATTTCCAAATTTTCTTCACGAATTGAATTTAATTAATGGTTGAGTTGATATAAATACTAAATTCAATAACAAAGCATCCGTTTTTAACTGTATTTTGGTTGAGAAATGTGAATAAATGCGGATCCCTCGAAAACGCATTAACCGCGTATCTTGGGAGCAGGCGGCACCGGATGACAGAAAGTCAAGCCTTTGCTTATAGAGGAACATGAATATTTATCGATATTTTGTTTATAAAGTACTAAAAGAAACACAAATCATTTATAAACATGCATTTTAGCATTATCAACTTGGGAATGGATTACAACTGCGCCAAATAAATGTTTGTTCACGCTGTTTTGTCAAATTTTGTCACTGTATGTCTGTATTATCTGGCTTCTCCAGGTAACGAAAAATTGTCAAAAGTTCACTTGTTTAATAATTTGTCAGCATTTTGTCGCTCACGAGGGCTCGCGCCTATTTAAATCAGGGTAACGATGAATTGCCAAATGATGGTATTAAATTGTGAGCGGATTCATACACTTTTGCAGTAATATGACATATGACAGTTTTTAAAAGGGGTTGTCCCGTGGTCGTCTACTCGCACGACCTAACAACGTGTCCGTCGTGGGTTCAAATCTAAAATAGACAGCCCTCGAGGAGCAAGGACTAGACTATCCGGCTGCATGGTACTTAATTAGTCTCGAAAGCTTGTATAGATTGGTATTACCGCGTAGGTCGTAAAGCCAAGAAGAAGAATACGAGAGTTTTCAAAAGAATATTTAATATTAGCATGAAAAATATATGTTTACACAAATATAACTTGTTATGGATATGGTGGTTGATATGGTTTATTGTTTTCTGTGATTCAAAATGAGTTCTCACATATGAACTATAATTAGTAAAAGAATGGTAGTGCGGTCGTACCTTGTTTTGAGTTCGATAGGACGTTAAAAGGAAATTAGCTGGAACTAATATAAATCAATCAACGCTTACTGATTGTAAATCCTTTAATTTCTTGTTAGTCGATACAGCCTAATTAATGAGACGCATTTTTAATAAGACGGTTGTATGCCTTTAAATATAGAACGTTTTACAAGGGCTGATCTGTGAGCCATTTTGTTCCGTACGGTATGCCTCAGCTCAGCATTTCCTCGTGTGACACAATTGATATGTTAAATAACCCCTTTGCTTCTGACATTCGCCAACAGTTTAATTACTGCATATCAAACATAATTGCCGTAATTGGCTGAGCTTGTTCACGTGTATGCAAAGGTCACCTTCTTGAGCTTCCGTCTAAAACGTTGGTGCTGCACCTGCAAACAGTCAGTCAGTCTAGAACCTGCGTATCGCATCAATCATGTTGGCCGCTGAGACCGTTGACTTTTTCCGTGTTCAATCAATCTGCCTGAGAGCTATTGGCATTGCTCGAACCGATTCGTTCCGCGGGAGAGTTCTGTTCGCGTTTAGCTTCTTCACCGTGCTTGTCATGATGCTGGGCACGGTGATGTTTGCCTTCAAACACATCGACCAAATTATGCTGCTATGCGATTGTCTGGGGCCCACCTTCACCGCCTACCTGGGGCTGGTGCGGCAGTACAATCTACTCCTGCATCGGTCCGAGCTGTGGAGTATCGTGGACGAGTTTGCGGCATTGAAGCATTCGCTCCAGTCGAGCGAAATCAGGATCGTGCAAAAGTACAACCGCATCGACCGGTTCCTCGCGTGGGCTTATTTGATTACGGCCATGTCAACGGGAGTGCTTTTCGTGGGAGTAGCGCTAGTGCTGGTTTTCCTGTCGGAGAAATCGGACTGGAAACTACCGCTGCTGATGGAGTAGGTTGCCTGGGGAGATTCCCAAGTCCAAGTGCTCTACACTCTCTTGCTACCCAGCTGTCTTTATCTTCTCTTTCCTCGTCCGTAGCTTCCCATTTGATGTGAAACATCCGGTGACCTTTACAATTTTCTTTGTCTGGTGCAGTGTGGCCATATTTTGGGTCGTGCTGGATTGTGTGGCGTGTGATTCCACGTTCGGTACCTTTTCCTCCTGCCTGGTGGCCCACTTCGTCATCATCCAAGAGCGTTTCGAGGGGCTTCGCTTTGACGAAGGTAACCGGGAGCTGAAGAAACTCATCGAACACCACAAGTACATACTACGTATCTCCGATCGTGTCATCAATGCGTATAAAAATGTCATTCTGAATCAATTGCTCATCTCATCGGTACTGCTCTGTATGCTCGGCTTTCAGCTAGTCATATCGGTGGGTACGAACATTATGGTGGTATATGTGGCGTACGGGATGGCCATTACCATACAGGTTACCTACTACTGCTACTATGGATCACAGCTCTACTACGAGGTGCACACATATCCAACCAATCTGTGGGAAAACTAGAGAAACTAAATCCCCTTCTTTGCTATGGTCAATTTCAATTCTAGAGTACACAGGTGCATGATGCTGTCTTCAAAAGCAAATGGTATGATGCGAGTGTTGCCACCCAAAAAATGTTGATCAACTGTATGATGAGAGCGAAGAAACCGGTGAACGCAAAGTCGGGCTTTACGCAAGCATCTTTGCCCGCGCTGAATGCGGTATGGTGGCAATACGTAATTAAAAACGATTTTGAGTAAGTGACCTTTTGTGGTTGGTGTTATCTCTTTTCAGATTTTAAATTCAGCTGGATCGTACGTAGCTCTACTGATGTCTCTGATGGAGTAAAAGATTGTTTCAATTATTAAAGCAAAAACAACACTTAATAATCTTAAACGTGAAATAGATGATGTTGGATGTAGCTGCACAAGAAACACTAACTATTCTAATGGAACTATCCAAAATCAATGTTTAACTTAGTTTGCTATCAATAATTGCGAACATAGATGCAATTCTATTTGTCTAAAGTCTAAACTGCTCTGCTATGAAATGTACACAATATTTATGTTACTCTGTTACCATTTCACCACACGCTATCCACTTCCATCGTCTATTGGCTTTTTTGCTGTTTAAATGTTGTAGAGTTATAGAAAAAGCAATGGAAATTTTATTCTGCGTTTCAACTAAACCCAAGTAATTCTGCTTTGTAACTGTCCCGCCGTCACCATTGCATGTTCGAACGCAAAATTCAAAAATCTCCGCATGTATCACCTACATTCCTTGCGTGTTGTGTTCCCTTTTTATCATTGCATTGTTCTAACGAAATCTCAGGACACATCAGTACAGTACAGTAAAGCTTAATAACTATATTTGCACATGTATGCTCAAATAAAATAATACACAGTACGGATATTCCCTCGAAGTCTTTCTTACACGGCGGCTCACAGGATCTGTTGACGTGGACGGCAACAGTGCACGCGTATGTGTGTATATATAGTGACACTAAGTTTCGTATGTAGCAAATGAAATAAATAAAATAAATGGTCGTATAAACCATCATCATTGTGTATTGTGCTGGAAAATACATCGAACAGAAATCGTACCTCTTGCTTGATTGGAATGTTCATGGAATAGATACCTATGTTGTTTTTTTTTTAATATACCCTTTGCACACGACGTCATTATTGATGTCGCCATTCAAGCAATGGATTGTAACGGTCACCTTTGTGGTAACGCTAGACGGCAATTAATATGCAGTCGTGTCGCTGATCTGTTGCTCTCTTTACGTTGTATGATGATATGATATATGTGGTGAATTGTTACCACTGTACACTTATCACAAAGTTTGGTGAAATTTGTGTTGTTATAAGATTGTAAAGAATGAAACATTACACAATTGCAATTACAAGTCAACATTGGGGTGTTTTACGATACTAGCCAGCTTTTTGTATGGAGTTTAACTCTTGGCGGCGGAAATCATGGCAACACCTCATGTAGACTTCACAGGAATCACAAAGAAGATTTATAGTGATCATTGTTATCCATTGAAAGAGAAATAAACAACAAATTGTGTAAAATAAAAGCTACATAACGATTATCTTAAAGTAATCTTATAATTTATTCTAAAACATATACAAATTGAAAAGTCTGCAATAATAACCAGAGCTATAAAGATAACGAACAAGAAAATAAAATTAAAAATGAAACAGAATTGGATGAAAATATTCAGAGAAAATGAACCGGAATAGCCAAACAGACGCATCTAACCATGTGTTTTCTTTCAACCACAATCTATAACAATCTTGATGTATGCTGCAAAACAATAAATTGCGTTTATTTTGAAAATAATCAAATGAAATTTTATAAAGTTAAAGTGTAGTAATCCAATCAAATGTGTCAGTAATCGTTTGCCAAAAATAAGTATCGTTTAACACGTATTCACTTGAACCAGGTTTAAGTTCTGGCAATGACAGTGTTGGTGAAACGGATCTGCACCTGCGACGTTGCCATGTTGGTGTTACCGCGGGTAAAATCGGTCAAACTTCTCACAGCGGTTGGCATGCGGCGATCAAACGGATAACCCATCGGGCGTCGGTCAGGGTACAGCTGGTCGCGCAGTCCACAGAACGAGTGCGAATCGTTGCAGTTAACATTCCTGGTAAGAGAGAAGTGCAAAATGATTACTACCTAAGCAGATACAAAACAACAACCACAATTCCATACTCATCAAACTCCTGGTTGACCGTATCGTCAGCGTAGTTGGAGATCATGGCGAATAGATCAAACTGCATGCCTTCGGGAGTGCCCTTCGGAATCAGCAGATGGTGCGGCCAGCCGCAGTTGCAGAAGCGGAACTGTTCCGTGCTTGGCTCGTTGATGTTAGACAGCGCGACTTGACGGAAGGTTCGCTCGTACGGAATGGTTACACTGGATTGTTCCGAGCGGCGGACGATGTTATTCGTACCAGGGTTTACTGCAAATCAAATAAACAATAGAGTGCTTCTGGTGTTATTGCAAGTATAGACTATTGAATATACTTACGGTTAACGGTGAACTTGTCCAGCTCAATCATCAACAGGCGTTGCTCATCCATTGTCAGACCAGTGTTGCGTTCATCCACCTTCGGTCCAATAAAGATACGGCACGTTCCACGGCGTGTAGCTCCGCTAGTGTTGTTCACCGTCAGTCTGAAGGTGAACGGTGCGTGCTGCAGATGCGTGAACGATGCAAACACGTTTCCTTCCGGTCCAAAGTCGAGTCCCGTAGCGAGATCAACCTGCGATCGTTGCCAGTACGTCAGCAGCACATTGGCCGGCGCATTGGCACGGTTCAGCTGCACTCCAAGCGATTGGATTTGGATGCCATTGTAGTTCAGCTGATTAGCATTGTACGGCTGCAGCGTGCGCTTGTAGCGATGGAACATGTTGTCCACCTGGGCGTGCAGACGGTAGAACGATGGATCACGCATAGCGGTCTGGAACTCGCCCACCACACCGTATCCCTCCAGGAAGCGATTATCTGGGTCATGGCTGTACGCGATGATGTTGTGCAAGTTTCCGTGATAGTTTCCATAGAACTGGCTGTTCACCGACAGTGCCGACGGTTCCATGATGTTACCCAGCACATCGATACCGGTGCGCTCGTCCAGAGGAATACGATTACCACCGGGCTGCATACAAGGTAAATCATTATTTTATCGAGCGATTTTTTTGTTGACTAATCTACTTACGCCCACGACGTATCCACCGTCAATGCTTTCGGCAATGCGAGATTCCGAGCGTTCAAGATCGCTCACCGTAAAGGTAACACTATCATCCACGCGATTGATATCCTGAGAGCGGTATAAAATCATCAATGAACATATGATCCGTGGATCATGGTTTTAAGTACCAACCCTCAGAACGGTATTCTGTGGACGCGGTGGGAACGCCCGGTTATTCAAGCTGCGAATAATCTTCGGGAAGTATCCTTCCGGCAAAGGCTCACGCAGGTTCGTCAGTGGTCGTACACGAGCGAGACGATTGCAGAAGCGCTCCACATTGTAGCGAGCAATCAACTGCTGGTGCATGTAGTAGAACAGCTCACCACGGCGGTCCTTGTTGACGACACGGTCGGGACCCTCGCCCGGATACACCAGATGCCAATGCCAATGGTGCAGGTTCACACCGATGTCCTCGCGGAAGTAGGCCAAACGCTGCTCATCCTCCCGATCGGAGGCAGTATAGTTCATCGGAATATCAATAGTCATCTAAATCGATGTACATAAAACGATACAGTGTTAGGTCCGATTGTGCAACATCTCTACCCTCTACTCTACTTACTCTGTTCTCGGCCTGTACGATGGCACCCTCCTCACGGAGCTTAGGAAAAACGCTCGGATCAACGAACGAGTCCGGGAACAGCTCCAGGAACGAGGGAATGTTCAGATCCTTCGTATCCGGACGGTGCTGAATCGCAACGGACAGCGCGTACTGGAACAGGATCGGATTCAGTCGATCACGCGAGTAAGCCGCCACGCTCATTAGCGTCTCAACGTCCGGCTGGTTCATAAACAAATTGATAAGATCGCCCGCAATTTGACGGTGCTTTGGGTTGAACAGCGAAAAGCCTCCCCGGCGCGGTACGGCCTCCGCGAAGGAAATGGCCGGCGGCGACACATTCCTTACGGGAATGCGCGTATCGGCATCGTTTCCGAAGCGGCTCTGCAGTGAGGCGCCGATCGGACGGTACCGCTCAGTCAGGAAGTTTTCCGGTAGATCGACCACGGTTTTGCCATTGTCCTTTGGGTAGAACGTTGGCTCCAGTGGGCGCTGCAGCAGGGCCAGAAGCTTCTTGTTGTCCGACATCGTTGCTAGTATTGGTGGCTAAACACTTTTTGACACTGCACGACACACTGTTAAGAGCAAGCACTCACTCTATTCGGTTGATCTCGTCAAACTGTTGATGATTGTGACGATCTGCAGCGTCTTATATACGAATTAGATTGCGCTCAAACCACAAACTAGCCTAAATATAACGATAATTTAGATGGATATTTTTCGGACGACAACCGCCACTATCGCTCCGCGGTTCGGGTCGACCAAAATTATCAAGATTTTCTTTTTCGTGTGTGTGTGTGTTAAGGTTCATGACAATGTAGCAACAGAAACAACATATTTTGTCAAGCATTGGAAGCGTTGTGGGATCCAAAGAAGTGATAAGCAAGTTCAAAGAAAGATTTAACATGTAAAAGAAGAAGCAACATCAGCTCCGAAGATGATATATCAGACGATAGCAATTGCATAAACTCTGCGAGATTTTTTAAGCTATTTTCTTCCATATTTTCTTGAGAAATGCTTTCATTTTAAGAATTCTTAAACTACTATACTCATAATGGTCGATTTGTTTTCATTAAATGTATTATTTAAATATGTAACTGAACACATTCCAGATTCTGATTTGCACGATGGTAAATAATAACGAAACAATAGGTTGCTTATCACGCAATTTAACCACTACGTTCGGTTAATGACCTAGACGTAAGATAAAAGGCCTGCTTGTACTAGTTGAAAAAAATGTATCTATGCTTATTCGAACATAAAAAATGTAAAAATGTTCCAATGAGCGACTTCTTAAATAAATATTCTTTGAATTGATTGTGACAATTGATGCTGACAAAAGTGTTTTTAGGCAAATGTTTAGTTTTTTCTTTTAATTATAGTAGCATCGTCGATCATGTTTATGTGGGCCGGTCCCGTGGTACAGTCGTCATCTCGAACAACTTAATAACATACCCGTTATAGGTTTAAGCCTAGGATGGTCCTTCCCATCGTAGCAAGGATTGACTATCGGGCTGCGTGGTAATGAATTAAGTCTAATCGAACTACGTCCAATCTTGAAGGAGCCTTTGACGTGTGTGTATTAAAAGAGATAGGATATCCGTATTTGATCTAGCCCTGCCTTATTAGTCTCAAACGTAAGTGCCTAAATCAGAGGTGTCAAACTGTTGGCTCGTAGGCCAAATGTGGTCCGCGAAGACTTTCGGTGTGGACAGCGACCGCTTGAGCCAACATTTATTTTACATTTCAGCTTCTACCGTACATGTCAGTCAATTCCTTACACCTTAAATATAAAGTAAATATTTCACTTAACAACATGTCCGTCATGGGTTCAAGCTGCTTCGTGTAATCAATAAGTCACTGAAAGCCATGCTTTGGCGTTGGCCGACAACGACTGTTGTGCAATTGAAGAAAAAGAGCAACTTCGCAGGTTTCTCTACTAGCTGTCAGACCGTGCAACGGTATAAAACCAAAAATGGTTAAACAATCAATGATAATTCTGTAGTCCTTCCGATGCATAAAATGTTGTAGCATATATTTCATGGACAATTGTTTAAAGAACCAACTCTCGTTTAGGCTGCAAACTCTTACAAAATTTTGAATATCCAGAAGTCTAAACTCTTAACAATTTGTATGCGAGTTTGGAACATCTTTTTTTATTAATCAATCACGGTACTCGGTAACAAAAGAGTAACCAAAGAGCACTTTCTATTATAGAAATACATGGACAAATTAACATAATCGCTCCACCAACTGGAACGAAAAACGCAAGCTTTGACACTTTTTTGTCATATTGTTTTGGGAAAGATCGGACTCATCTTTACCAGTGGTTGCAGCGTAGAACATTATACTTTTCCAAAACGTTTCAATATCAGATGCAATCAGATGTCAGTACAAACACGTGTTAATTTGATAGGATATTACCAGTGATCTCAAGATTTCCAGAAGGCAGCTTACCAAGACCAAAGCGAAAATATAAAC
Organism: Anopheles coluzzii; assembly: GCF_943734685.1. NCBI lineage: Eukaryota > Metazoa > Arthropoda > Insecta > Diptera > Culicidae > Anopheles > Anopheles coluzzii. The sequence continues at coordinate 83,707,016 of NC_064670.1, forward strand.
CACAAGTGGGCTTATGAATCTGATTTTGATCGCCATAATTAATAAGGATTTCAATGAAAATTGACCGGAAGGGAGTAACGGTTACTATGGACTTGTATGACACTTAGCATTCCTCGACTGTCAACTGAAGATTTGTCTAAGGCTCGACTAGACTGGACGATCCGAACTGTAGTAATTTATGGACCTTGGACGACATCAAAAGTAAGATTTCTCTGTTTCTAACGTACGTAAATGATGTTCACAACCAATATCAGCTCAAAAATAATGATTATCAAAATGACACTAATATCAACATAAAATTTACTGTTCTGTATTTGATAAACGAGTTTTTGCCATTATTGTTACGTACTAAACCTTGTTACTGGACACAAAACTATTCAAATGTCGGAAATATCAGAAACCTATTGCCAATTTAAAATAATCGTCTGCAGTTTATTTTTTGTTTTTTACATCAAATTTTAATATATTGTGACGTAACTGTAATCCCAAATGAAATGAAAAAAAAAACTGCTAACGATCTAATTTTTTTTATTATTTAACATCATATAAAAACTAGGCAGCCGCCAGTGTTACTATTTGCAGTAGCATTATAGCCCGCGGGATTAAATAAGTTTGACATCGCTGGCCTAAATTATAATCGTTATTTACATACATTCAGTCTTCCTTATGACAATCTCCATTTTACTGTGCTTGTTTTGCATGTCAGGTATGTTTGATTAGTAGTAGTATTGCATTTAATAGAATTGTAGTTTTAATATTAATCATTATTTCTTTGGTGAAACGATAAACCAGAGCTCTGCTAAACTCTTTTCAGTTTGTTTCATGTAAGAGTGGAATAATCTGTTAACATATAGTTTGAAATTGCAATATCACTTCTCTTGTCAGGCTATTGGTCGTGGGCCCGGTCTAGTAGAGTCGGTTCAATTTCAGCGCAATAGAAATATCGAACACGAAATCTGTATCAAACTAGAGCTGAGATCGCCAGTCGAGAATAAGATATTTAAATTTGATTCTAAATTTAGCATTATGAACTTTATAAGTTATTTCTGAATGATAAAAAAGGTAGTTATGACTAACGAATCAGTTAATATTGGAACATCATTAACTGGTACGCCAAACCATAAATATTCATGTTTGAGCATTCTGCGTGTCCCACCACAGTGAACAATATGTTTTATTTGCTCTTCTAAATCACTTTCATATCATTTCTTTCATTTCATTTCATTTCATTTCATTTCATTTATTAATTCAATATCCGCCATCATGGTTAAATAAAACAGAATTAAAACTAATTAAACCCTAACAAATAAACAAAATAATTCATGAAAAACTAAGCCTAACTAAACTAGTCTTGACCTAGCAAATAAATTAAAGAAAAAAACGTAGGTAGAGCGTAGAGACTATCATAAAATTAACGAAAACTTAGAAGATTAATTAAAGAGAATTAGAAGAAAAAATACGGTTACGGAAAGAGTTAAGAGAGGAGTCGAAATCAAAGAGATGGTAAAAGTGGTTAAACAACCTGAAACAGGATAGAAGAGGATCATTGAAAGTATAAAGAGTATGACTTGTTTCAATTGACAGAGGATCAAGAGGACGAATAGAACGAGAGGGAACATACAACGAGATGGACGAGAGTAAATCAGGAGCATCAGTATCAGAAGGTTCCATGGTTTAGCCGTTAACTGAACGGCTTCGTATCATGATGGTCTTAGGCATGGAATTCAGACTGTTAAGTTCAATCAGATTGGACTAATTTTGAAGACCTGCATTTTTAACAATAAATTAAGGCTGAACGAAGCAAAACGACCTGTCCATTTTTAATGCTATTTTTCTTTCTGTATAGATATTTCTGCTTAAATATGCATTATAAACAATTTGAGATACATATTTCAATTGCATGCTTGTTAAAAGTTTATTCATAAATCGTTATATTTTGTTCGTTCATTACATCGTTTTTTTATTAGTTTGTGGGACGATCGATAATAGTATTCATGAAACGTAAGGTCACAGTCGCCAATCGCATGTTTTTGTACGGTGCAACGAAATCTGCCACTGATCTAACACCGTTCGATGCTCTTCTATCGAATGGAAAGCCCATCGCACGACGGCTAGGGTAAACGCGATCCCGCAGTCCGCAGAACGCATAAGAATCATCGCACCCAGCATTCCTGTTGGTGGTCGAAAGCGATAGCATTATAATATCATAGCAACGGGTGGTCGGCACAATCTGTATGCCACTTACTCATCGTAGTTAACGTTAGCGTTATCGTCTTCAAACCGCGAGACCATTGCAAACAAGTCAAACTCGACGCCGTTCGCATTCCCTTTCGGCAGTAGCATATGTGCCGGCCAACCGCAACCACAGAATCGCGATTGTGCATTGCCTGCGTTAGCCTGCTCCACGTTACCAAAGGTCCGCTCGAACGGAATCGTAACGCTCGAGTTGGACGACTGCCGTACGATGTTGTTCATGCCGGGGCGCACTGAAAGCAACAAATTCGTTATTGGTTTAAGCCGGTCAGCATATAATGTCCCACAGATTCATACAATTTACACGGAAGCTGTCCAGCTCGATGGCCAGCAGACGACGATCCTCAAAAGACAAAGGGCGACCCTGCTCGTTTTGGCGCGGCAAGAGAAAGATCCGTACCGTGTCTTGTCTGTTTGAGCGAGCAGTCGAATTGATGCGAAGCCGATAAACGAATGGAGCACACTGAAGATGCGTGAAGCTAACGAAGGCACTGCCCGCTGCAGAAAAGTCTATTCCAGCACGCAGATCAACTTGCGAGCGCTGCCAAAAGGTTACAAAACTGTTGACAGCGCCACCAGCGCGATCGAGCTGCGTTTCAAGCGCTTCCAGCGTTACGTTGCTATTAGAAAGTTCGGCCATGGTGTACGGAGCGAGACGAGCTTTGTTTCGGAGGAAAATATTGTCGATGAACTTGTGCCAGCGATAAAAGATCGGATCCCGCATAGCGGTTGCTACACCTCCCATCACTCCGGACGATTCCAGATACGTTCCGCGTGGATCGTGAATGAAAGCCAGCAGCACATGTCCCATATTGTGCACATCACCGTACAAATTGCGATTGATCGAGATGGCCGATCGTTCGAGAATGTTACCCAACACGTCTATACCTCTTGTTTCGTCCAGAGGCACTCTTACACCGTCATCCTGCAAAAATCAATGCAGGATCGCAATCAGAACATCAAACAATCCCATCCCACCCAGTACATACACTAACTGCAAATCCAGCATCGATCGCCTCTAGTACGCGGGGAAGCCACGATTCGATATCAGCTATTCTAACCTCTAATCGGTCGGCACTGCGTGCAACGTCACTGATCGTCATCCCGGGATATCGGGGACAGAAGGTGCGATTGTTGGATGTACGCAACAACTTAGGGTAGTAGGCTTCGCGCACCGGTTCGCGCAGATTAGCTAAGGGTTCGATTCGTCCCAGTCCTTGCGCATAACGATCAATTTGATAGCGGGCGAGCAACTGCTGGTGCATGTAGTAGAACAGCTCGCCCCGTCGATCCTTCCGCACAACATCCGGTGGCCCAGAAGCGGGATAGACCAAATGCCAGTGCCAGTGGTGCAGATTTACTCCAATATCCTCTCGGAAGAATGCCATTCGCTGCTCAGGCTCTGCATCCGTAGCGGTATAGTTCATTGGAATGGGAATCGGCATCTGTCCAAGAGTGTTGAGGTATGGAAACACTATCCCCTTACAACAGTTAAACACACCCAATACTTACCCGGTTCTCATCCAGCACGATTGATCCTTCTTCCATCATCCTAACCTGGGCAGCCGGATCAATGAACTGATCTGGAAACAGGTGTAACAACGACGGTACGGACACGCTCTTCGTGTCCGGACGGTGCAGCAACGCCACGGACAGTGCGTACTGGAACAACGGTGCATTCAGACGATCGCGAGCGTAAGCGGCCACATCGACGAGCCTATCCGCATTCGGTTGATCCAAGAACAGCTTGGTCAGCTTTCCTGCCGCTTTCCGATGTTCCGGATTGAAAAGGGAGAACGAGTCCCGGCGTTTAATCCACGTGGCGAACGTAAGATCCGGCAGCTCGTCCAAATCTTTGATGGTCACCACCGTTGGCGGCACGCCCGTATCATTGCTGACTTGCGACGAGGCAGGTGAATTTGGTCCAAAGCGATTGGCCAAATTTTGCCCAATCGGGCTATAGCGCGAGGTAAGGAAGCGCTCCGGAAGATCGTAGAAAAGTGTGCCATCGTTCTTGGGAAGAAACAGTGGCTCCAGCGGGTGTTGCAGAAGTCCGTGAAATTTCTGTGTTAAAGTGGCCATACTTTACACTTTGAAAGATTGAATATGATGCGAATTAGGCTTTCCACTACAAATGATACGAATCTATTTCGCAAACGGAGTATATATACTAAACAAGTATGGTATTTGATGCATTTGCGTACAGCGATCTGTGCATGTCTGTGTATGTTTGGCGGCATTGATAGATATGTACCGAAACATGCAATAAAAACCGCAGAATTTTTTGGTAAGGTAACAATGACCTCCTAAAATCAAGCGTTTAGTTGACCTTGAGCCAGCTGCGTTTTACACTACTGTCTGCACTGTTATTATAGGTTCAATGACCAATGTGTTGTTCAACCCTGCGTCAAGATTACACAACCTATTCAGCAGCATATTGCGGCGATGATAACAGTTTGGCACGAAGCGATAAGCCTGGGTATGTAAAAATGTAAGCAATTTTGTTTTGTAGCTTACATTGCGCTATATTAGACTGTGTTAAAACAACATGACATCCACAGGATAGTATTTTCTATAATTTTTCAATCTCGTACATAAACCTTTATTTAGATCATTAATTTCAAACACGACGATAAACAATGAAAATTATTGTAACAAACAATTTGTTGTTTAATTTTAAACCAACTTTTATTTTAAATTCCAAAAATAATAGGGCACTTTTTATGACAATTAAACATTATTTTGTATTTAGGAAAAATTATGTCTCAAGTGTTTTACAATTCAAAGTTATAAAATAAATGACGAAAAAAATATCCAAAATAAAAAAAATTCTGCCGTGGCCACAGTGAACTGCCATACAAATCTTGATTTTGTTATGTTTATTTTTTTGTGTACTGTTACCCATCTTAATTAAGCCATATGGCCCGTTGGAGATTAACCAATAAATAATAATAATAATAATAATAAAACTAAAACTACTTTAAATATAAAAGAGAACAAAAGAAATGTTTAAATAACAAAATACGAAGTTAATGAAAACATATTAAGATATTTAAACAACAAGAGTTCTTGCTTTGATAAATGCGGTCTTATTAATTACCCATACCAGGATAGTCATTCCAACGTATAGCGAGCACGACATAATAAGCTTGAACCCACGACAGACATGTTGATAAGCCATACGGGCTGACAACTGTATCACAGACGGGCCTGTGGGTTCCAATATATTTATCTGCACAATCTTCATCTTTAGCTCAATTTGTGCAATGTTGGTAAGCTCATCATTTAACCTTTTCCATAGGCTTATCAAAAATGACATGACAGATCGTAAACATAAACAAAAATAGGGCGAAATCGCAAAAAAAAACAACTAAGAAAGTGCCATTAAAAGAGAATAACTAATGAGATAACAGATCACATGGTCAGAGCATCAGTTGCACAACAAATGCGATTCTACAGCAAAAAATATTAATGTAGCTAAACAATCAGTCTTTGCTGCTAAGGGATTGTCCGGATGATAAAATATCCTTGTTAGCGATTTAAGAATATAATATAATATCTGATCTGATCTGAGGGAACCCTTATTTAACGTTACGTTTAAAAGTTTTAACGTTAAGCATTACCGTTCCCTCAGATGATATTACATAAATATCATAACATTATAATACATTATAATGTATATAATACTAATAACATCTTATTAAAAACCGCTATGATAAAAGCACACACCTTTTTTTGAAATGCAACACTTTATTAGATTATATTCAAACATAAGTCATGAGTAAAACAAAATTATTCACCGGTCGGCATCTTTTTGAACCGTGCCAAGAGCCTCGATCGCAGAATTAACCCGTTTTAAATCGGTATTCGGAAATTAGAAACGGGAATAACATTGCTATGTTTCCAAATCCAACTAAACGATCACCCTCGCGATTGTGGCGTACTTGGTACATATTCACGAGTTGAGCAGGAGAGGCACTCATTTAGGTTCGGGCAATCACCGTATTTGTGAAGCGAATTTGTACCTCAATGTTGGTCATATTACTGTTTGGGCGTGTAAAGTCTGACAGCGTACGCGTGGCCGTTGGTATACGACGATCAAACGGATATCCCATGTGACGCTTATCGGGATACAGCTGATCGCGGATGCCACAGAACGAATGGGAATCGTTGCAGTTTATGTCCCTAAAAGCAAACGGAAAAGTTGTACCGAAATGAGGTAATTGAGGTGTGTTAACAACCACAGTAAAGCAAATTCATACTCGTTAAACTCCTGGTTGACGGTATCATCGGCAAAGTTGGAGATCATAAGGAACAGGTCGAACTTCATTCCCTCGGCCGTGCCCTTGGGAAGCAGTAAATGATGGGGCCAGCCGCAGTTGCAGAAGCGGAACTGTTCCGTTTCGGGTAGATTAATGTTGGAAAGTGCCATCGGACGGAAGGTTCTCTCGTACGGAATGGTAACACTCGATTGTTCCGAACGACGAACAATATTATTCACACCGGGAGTCACTGCGGAAGTATGTACAAGGTTAAACTCCATTTCTAAAGATACAATAAACAGTAAATAAGCTTACAATTGACACGGAATTTATCCAGCTCGATCATCAACAAGCGCTGCTCGTCCATTGTCAGCGGAGTGTTACGTTCGTCCGTCTTCGGTGCTATGAAGATACGACACGTTCCACGACGAGCCGCTCCAGTAGTGTTGTTCACCGCGAAACGGTAAGTGAACGGTGCGTGCTGCAGATGCGTGAACGATGCAAACACGTTTCCTTGCGGCCCAAAGTCGAGTCCGGTGCCCAAATCAATCTGTGACCGCTGCCAGTACGTCAGCAGCACATTGGCCGGCGCATTGGCACGGTTCAGCTGTACACCGAACGATTGTATCTGCACACCGGCGTACCCGATTTGATTGGCATTGTACGGTTGCAGCGTGCGCTTGTAGCGATGGAACATGTTGTCCACCTGAGCGTGCAGACGGTAGAAGGCGGGATCGCGCATAGCGGTCTGGAACTCGCCCACCACACCGTATCCCTCCAGGAAGCGGTTCTCCGGATCGTGACTGAACGAAATCAGATTGTGCATGTGGCCGTGATAGTTACCGTAGTACTGACTGTTGACCGACAGTGCCGACGGTTCTATGATGTTACCCAGCACATCAATGCCAGTCTGCTCATCGAGCGGAATCCGATTTCCTCCGGGCTAGTGTAAAGAGAGATCACACGTTATTGACCAATTTTTGCAAATCCATTGTAATTATAAAATTGTAATTATTATATACAATTGCAACATACGGCAACAACGTAACCACCATCGATGCTCTCAGCAATACGGCTGCCCCATAGTTCTATGTCGGTAATTGAAAGAACGACATCGTCCTCAATTCGATTCAAGTCCTGGAAGTAACGGTTACAAACACAATCAGTAGTCAGAATCTAATCGATTGCGTGCAAATAAATCTTACCCTCAAGATCGTATTTTGTGGACGAGCAGGAAAACCTCGGTTTGTTAAGCTTCGAACGATCTTCGGGAAGTATCCTTCCGGTAGGGGCTCTCGCAAGCTAGTCAGAGGACGCACGCGGCTCAATCGATTGCAGAATCGATCCACATTGTAGCGAGCGATCAGCTGCTGATGCATGTAGTAGAACAGCTCACCACGGCGATCCTTATTGACTACGTTATTCGGACCCTCGCCCGGATACACCAGATGCCAATGCCAATGGTGCAGGTTCACACCGATATCCTCGCGGAAGTAGGCCAACCGCTGCTCATCCTCCCGATCGGAAGCAGTGTAGTTCATTGCAATGTCTATTGTGATCTGTGGGCGAAAAATAAGCGTTGATCAAGTTTGTTAATCACCTGCGACACGTCAAACGTGTGTTACTACTAACCCGATCCCTTTGATTGTTTACGACGGCGCCTTCCTCTCGAAGCTTTGGAATGACCGTCGGATCGACGAACGAATCCGGGAACAGATCAAAGAACGATGGAATGTTTAGGTTCTTCGTATCCGGCCGATGCTGAATGGCTACAGCCATCGCGTACTGGTACAGGACCGGATTCAGCCGATCTCTCGCGTACGAACTAACACTCATTAGCGTGTCCACATCCGGTTGGTCCAAGAACAGTTTAATCAAATCACCAGCAATTTTGCGATGTTTCGGAATAAACAACGAAAAATCGCCCCTTCTAGGCAGCTCCTCGGCAAATCTAATGTCGGGCAGAGTAGTAGCCCGCACAGCGATGCGCGTATCCGCTTCGGACGAGAAGCGCGTCTGGAGCGACTGGCCAATCGGTTTGTAGCGATCGGTGAGATAGTTTTCCGGCAGATCGACCACCGTTTTGCCGTCATCTTTCGGGTAGAACGTTGGCTCGAGGGGGCGCTGCAGCAATGCCAACAGTTTAGTGTTGTCAGCCATTTGATTATCCGTTAGTGCTTCCACTTAAAGGAACGATTCGGTGTTTAAAGACGCGCGAGAACGAAACGAGAACCACCAGTCACTGTTACAGTCACGTTTGTGATGCTACAGAAGTAGTTGGTATAGTTTATATATCATTCTGATTTGCACTTGACGTGCCGGTGCCTGGTTGTATGCAATTTCTTCCAATTCCAATCGCCATTTTTGCGGTTTACGACCACTGCATCTGCGATAATGCTATGGTACAATGCAATTGTAATCTGCAATTGTTGCAGTACATGGGAAGCAAATGTAAACCACGCGTATGCACATGCATGAAGCTTTGATAAAACATATCAATCCGTTCTATTTTTGTGGATGTTTGCGGTATTCCAATCATTTGGTAAGCGTTTACGATAACTGGGAATGTGTGTCCCTTATCCATATTGCATATCGGTGGTTGAGGAAAATAAAACGCATTGTTGAAAAAAATCATAATACTTGCAAAAAATAGAAATAACTTTAAGAATGCAATGAAATGCGGTATATATTTGCTTGATTATGAATATATTTTATTGCTCATTTTTCCATTGCATTTTAATATAATGTTCCTCGTTGATAAAAAAAAACGATCATACGGGTCAGCCACAAGTATCGTTCATCGATCGGTTATCGTGATGCCATTTACGTGCGTGAAATGATAGTGTTGGTGAACATAACTTCCGCTACGGTACGACTCATATTGGGGAACCTGCCCACAAAGTCCTTCATCAAGTGATCCTGGGCAACCGGCTGTCGGTCAAAGGGAAAACCCATCGCACGACGGTCCGGATACAGCTGATCGCGTAGACCACAGTATGAATGTGAATCGTTACAGTTTTCATTCCTACATGAGCATAAGATATTTAAAAAAAACTCAAAAGTTAAAACCGAGTTCATCAATACTGATTCCGTAATGTACTCACTCATTGAATCCGGTGCTTACAGCATCGTCCTTGTAATCAGAAATCATGATAAACAGATCGAACGGTTGACCATCGGGATGTCCCTTAGGCAGCAGCATATGATCGGGCCAGCCACAGTTGCAGAAGCGGAAGCTCTCCGTGCCCGGCATGTTGGAAGCGTCAACTCGCCGGAAGGTCCTTTCGTACGGTATGGTTACGCTTGACTGGTCTGATCGTCGAATGATCCGGTTATCGCCAGGATGTACTTGAAGGAAACGCACGATACGATTACAGCACCATAACAGTATTGCTCAACTTAATGTATACTTACACTTGACGACAAATTTGTCCATCTCCAGCATGTACCGACGCTGCTGGCTCAGTAATAGTTGCTCTCCGTTCGCATCGTAGATCGGGGCGAGGAAAATGCGAACAGTTCCCTTCTTTTGCTCCGCCGTTTCGTTTTGTACCATAATTTGGTACGCAAACGGTGCGTGCTGGATGTGGGTGAACGTTGCCAACACGTTACCTTGCGGTCCGAAATCTAGCCCCGTTCCCAGATCAACTTGCGTCCGTTGCCAGAAGGTTAGCAATCTATTTCTGGCCGCCTTACCGCTCGTAATCTGCACCGTTGCGTCCGAGATGGATACACCTGGGAAGGACAGTTCGTGCGCTTTGTATGGCGAAAGCTTTTGCTTGTGCATATCAAACACATCGTCCACGTGGCCATGGAAACGGTAAAACGTTGGATCACGCATTGCCGTCGTAAAGTCACCCATCACACCGTGTCCCTCGAGGTACAGGTTGTCCGGATCGTGGATAAAGCCGATGAGAACGTGGCCAAGCGAGTGGTAATTACCGTAGTACGGTACGTTGACCGAAAGGATCGAGTTTTCCATAATATTGCCAAGAATATCGATGCCTTTCTTAGGATCCAGAGGAACACGTGTCCCGTCCGCCTGTAATAAACATTAGCTTAGTTTTTCCAAAAGGTACAATGTTTCTTTTTATATTAGCAATACATACTGCCATTGCGAAACCGGACTGAATGGCTTCCTTTATTCTTCCCAGCGATGATTCAAGCTCCAAGATCGTTGCAACAGCGTCATCGTCGGGACGGTTGACATGCTGCAATAATGAGACGTTAACAACATCGTACGGTTCTTTGTCTGCGCGTTTTCTCTGCTAACTTACGCTCAACACCATATTCGCATGTCTGCCAGGGTACGTTCGATTCAGTGCACTGTTCAGCAGCTTCGGGAAGTATGCCTCCGGAATGGGTTCGCGAAGATTCTTCAGCGGTTTCACCGCCGGCAACCGATTGCAGAACCGTTCCACATTGTACCGCGCGACGGTTTGACGGTGCATATAATAGAACAGTTCTCCGCGGCGATCCTTATCGACGACCTCAAGCGGACCTTCCTGTGGGTACACTAGATGCCAATGCCAATGGTGCAGGTTCACTCCAATATCCTCCCGGAAATAGGCCAACCGCTGTTCGGGATCTGTCTCAGAAGCGCTAAAACTAGGTGGCACCTCAATTGCCACGCGTTCACCCTGCTGCACTACAAATCCCTCCTCAACTAGCTTAGGGAACAGTGCCGGATCGACGAACCGTGTGGGAAACATTTCCAGAAAAGAGGGTACCGGTACGTTACCCGTATCCTTTCGATGTACCAACGCTACGGCAAGTGCGTACTGGAACAGGGTTGGATTCAAACGATCGCGGGCGTAAGCCGCCACCGAGAGCATTGCTTGGGGATCGGGCTGTGAGAGCAAATCTCCTACCAGCCGCCCTGCCACCTGCCGTTGAGCCGGATTAAATAGATTAAATTCACCGTGGCGTGGTACATGAGCGGTGTACCCAAAGTCCGGCAGCTCCACTGGCTTGATCGAGATGTGATGCTTGGCTGTCGATCCGTGGTGGGTTTTGATCGAACCAGCTATACGTTGATAGCGTTCGGGAAGATACTCGGAAGGAAGATCCATAAACACTTCTCCGTTGTACTTCGGATAGAACAATGGTTCGGTAGGGCGCGTCATAAGACACAGGAATCCAGTTTGGAGGTCCGACATGTTGTGGTCCGAACGGTTTGATACAAGCAACAATCAAAAACTTTACTTCAGGTTGCAACTTGATGCACTGCCCGGTTCAACTGACTGTCTTAGCGAAAGGCCGTCATATTTATACGTCCCGGACCATGGGTGGGATATGGGCGTCTAAGCTTATGCCAAATGGCACAGATTAGAAAGCAATTAGTAACAGAAATTACAGCGCAAAAGTTGAACAACTTTTTATCGTACTCCATGCTACCGCAAACGAGTGCAATGCACTTCGGAAGCATGAGGCATAGGGCAAAACGATAAGCGAAATGCACATTTTATTTTACAAGATTATCTTTGCTAATGTGTTAATGCTTTAGAAGATACTTCATATTAAGATAAATATTTAGCCGTAATGCAGAAAGATCATTGATTGTCTATATTTTCTTATGATAGTAACCACAGACCTTTCAATCAATCCAACAATTGAACAATTGACAACTAAATTATTAATAAACTGCAAAGTGGGGTGTCCAGCTTACCGAGTTTAACTTCAGGTTAGTGTAAACTAGCTAGAAGAAGAATAACCACGAACAGAAAGATGTGAGGTGGCACGAATATAAAGTCGTGTGCGATTTTGGTTCACTGATTTGCGTAGCTTAAAACAGTGTTGAACAATTATATTTATAGCAGTATAGATTGGAATACCACAACTACACAGTTGTTGTAATTTCATGAGGGAATATGGTATCCGTTAAAATTTCATGTTTGGCGCAATAATAACAATTGTCTCATACACAAATACCAATAGCACACTTCAAAACCTGCTTCAGGTCGATAAAATGTCAATGGAATTTTTGGAAATGATCCTCATAAAATTTGCGTCTGGGAACATTTACTTTGAAATTGGTCCATGCACCTATTACTTACTATCCAACGTATGAAACATAAGTAAAAAAGGGTAGAAATGGCATTCGAATCACGTGCGATATCATGTTTTTGTAGTTGGATTTTTAATTTAATGGCACTAAAAATATTGTATAGTATTTTTGTAGTTGGACCTTACACTACTGTTTAGCTATCCTCTAGCAAAAATCACGCCGGCAACTTAAAAATAAAAGAATCATACATTCAAGTCAACAAAGGCAGGGAAATGTATCAGATCTATTGAAATTCTGCATCATCAAAATGGCCATAAGGCTCGCAATTCGTGATGATTATATTTATAAAATTTAAAGTTATTGTCATTACTTATAATTTTATGTAAATAAACTGCGTTGGTACTTTATGGCCGTGTTAAATAACTTTATATTTGAATATCACTCACAAAAAAAAAACAAAATGGCGTGGCTTGGTATTGACCTAATTTTGGCAACAGCATAGCCCAAAAGTAACATCATCGATATAATGATAAGAACTGTCCAAGAAACCACAAAGTTATCACATTTATGGTATAATGCGTAAGAAAAATTAGGTAATCGTCAAGTTATGGTTACTGCCACTTTACGTGTAGCGTTTGAAAACATTTATGTAAGGGAATTACCCGCTGATTTTACCGGGCACCTTGCCTTAACTAGTGTGTTTTAAACTGCATTAGCTACGCGCCTGATTTTTTTCAATGCGAGGCAAATGCATGTCATCGAGTGTCCGTCCGGTAGATTTTTTTTTCTAACCGTATACAATCTTTCCCCGAGTTCGAGTTAGGCGAATTTTTAATGTTGACAGTTCAGATGTCAGGCCAGTACAGTTTTCTCCATCAATTGTCAAATGAAAAATAATTTGCATTTTTCCAAAAGTTTTTGATCACTAAAAAGACAGAAATAACCGAATTTTCAACACCAACTGCATCAAAGAAGTAATAAATTACATCAATGAACTAAATTAAACAACAAATAATGATTAATTAAGTATATTTTGGCTGTAAAACGTAATATTCGACATACGCGAAAATCCGAGTTACGCGAATGTCCCCGGAACGCATTATTCGCTCTCGAGGAAAGACCGTATATAAACGAAGCACATATACGCATATATTTTCTATCAAACGGCTCGATTTGATATGTTTAATTTCCAAAAAATACACAATCCAAAAATGTAAGGATATGCCATATATTTTTTGAAAAAAAAAAAAAATGAGATTGCGCATCGTTTATTTATACGGTAAAGATACATATTTTATACAATCAGTAAACCAATCGACAATAATGTGTTTGTCATAGTTGTTTTAACTAACGACAGGTTGTAACAAGGGTATACATGGATCAATTGATCGTCCTGGATTAAAATCGTTAGTTATGACCACAGTAGTTTTCATGTGTTTTCACCTACGATCATCAGAGTGTGTTTTATTTGAGTGTACACTAGTGATGTGTTCTTAGGCGCGCAACAACGGCTCCGGAACCGGCTCTAGGACTAACCATCCCCGGAGCAGATTCCGCAACCGCAACTCAACGAGCACCAACCACAACAATACAAAACCAAGCGGTGGGCGGGGGGGGGGGGGGCTGCGGCTTCCATGAGTCGTTGATGATGCGGCGGTGCCTGCACCAGAAATAGTTAAACCTAGAGCCGAGGACTTCCAGAGACATTGTTGCGCTACCAAGAATACATCACTAGCTCATCAATAAACAACTCCGATCGTAAGAAAACACATGTAGTAGAATATGGGGTCTTGATCTAACCGAGATTAGAATCCAGGACGATCAAATTATTATGATTCCCTAACACCTGCAGTTATCAACTATGACAAACACATTATTGTCAAATGATTGGCTGTTTGTGCAATATGCACCATACAAAAAAATTCTACTGGACAATCAATCACATACATTTGCCCCGCATTGAACAAAATCAGGCGCGTAGCTACGCGGTTTAAAACTATTCCGACTTTGTCCTGACTCAGCAGCGAGTGACATCTTGGTTCACCCATATCGCCCATGAAAATGTAACGGTCGTGTAGATATCGAACCTAATCTAAACTTTTTTCGAAAATATTTATACTCGTTCCTGCAATATTGCTATAGAGTGTAGTGAACTTACCTTGATTCGAAATTGCATGATTGCGTGTGGTGTTTAGAGTAACAGCTACTGGTTTTACGCAAACTTTCATATTGAAATCTCCCTTCCGTAAACCCTTCAACACCTTGCCCTCTCCCCTGGCTGGGGCCCCAAAAGTTGGCCGGGGCTTTTTGTTAGTTCTTAGTTTTTGTGCGAAAACACAGGCAAGCCAAATTCAGGAGCGCACACATCGATATCGGAATAGATTCTTGAATGAAATCTCAACCCACTGGAGCACCATTGGAGATACGATCATCCTTTTTTATACAGACAAAAGAGCGTGCTTGGTGTCGGCCAATCATTGCTGTTAATTTCTCCGGCTAAGAACCGCTGTGTTGAGATTGTGTTTCAGGGCGTTTCAATGCATTCGCTTTTCGCAAAAATTGTTTCCGCGTGGTTCGGTGCTCGTGCACCGGCAAAGCAAGGAATCATCGTTTCTCGATCTAACCAATGCTTAGGGTTGGCGGTGATGTAATGGTATCGGTTTGAGCTGTGCGCGTGTGTGCAGCGTTCTGCGCTTCCGACTCGGGTAAAACTTTTGCTAGAATTCGTTAAAAATGGGGAATGCCAGCGCCGCCGTTTGACAGCTCGTGTGCGTGAAACTGCATTAAAAAAAGACAAAAAAGATTTTTTTTCTAAAATTCTATTCTATTTTTCCTCTAAATTTAGGGGGCTTTTACGATAATAACAGCCAAAAAAGCCAGCCAGACGATGCTGCTCTGTACAGCCTTCCATCTCTCTCTCTTCCTCCCTAAACTTTATTTTACCCATTGAATGAATCAATCTATCACACTCCAATTGTCCTTCTCCCCCTCCCCTCTCCTTTAAAGTTCTCTAGTTCTATATTTAGATCTCCACTTCCATCGACGGCGTGTCGATGTGACCGATGATGTATGAGTGTCGTCGTGTGTGTTGTCGATTTGGTCCGAAGGAAAAACTTTTTTTACACACCAATTTGGTGTGCCGGCGTTCCGATTGGACCATTGCGACTTTGAACAGAGCGAGCAGTTATTACAACCTTTTGTATTGTGTTGTTCGTAGGCTGCGCGCCCAAATTTTCAGAGTGTATGTGATTGTGTGGGGGTGGAGGAGTGGGAAACAGAGACAAATTTCGTTGTTCATAGCGGAACTATGAACTACGCTGTTAGCCAAGCGTGCCATTGCTTAAGATGTCTTAAGTTCATGTTATAACTCATTACAACTTGTTTATCAAAAGCCGATTTCAAACTCGTAAATATTGGCCATCTATTTCCTCAATTATGAGTTTCGCTGGAAATAAGTGTAAACAAAACTATTTTTGAAGCGTTTTAAAAAGGGTCGAAAAAGACGTTGTTTTTTGGGCTATGGGGCAAGAGTGCCACCTTATTAAAATAAACGTATTTCTTAGACGATTGGAGATTTTTACATGTGTGGTACTAATGAATGTATCTCTACATATCACGAGAGCATACATATCTTGAGTCACCCATTAACCCTTTTTGACCACAAACTGTACCGCAATATGGAAGTTACAGGTCAGTTTTCCGAGGTAGAATCCGCTCATAATAGCGCACTACACCGCTGCACGCTACAACAATGTTTACATTTTTGACAGCTCTCGCCTATGAAATATGGTGGCATACTTACCCCAAATAGAGGTGGCTCTTTTTACCCAAAGATGTAACTTTTTGAAATTTGATTTTTTAGCGAAAAATAGATTTTTTTTTCAACTAACCCTACAAAAAATGTCACGTTTTCTCAGCTTTACGTTGGTATTTATAAATATGTTCTCGATTGATTGTTCCTATGTTTTTTTTAAGCTTAGTTGTTTTGATTAAAAAACTTTAATTTTCTGGCTCTGGTTGAGCTGGTCTCGTAGTACAGTCGTCTACTCGTACGACTAAACAACATGCCCGACATGGGTTCGATCCCCAAATAGACCGTGCCGCCATACGTAGGATTGACTATCCTGCTATGGGGGGAAGTCAATTAGTCACTGAAAGCCAAAGCCCACTAGTGGTACAGGCAGGCCTTGACCGACAACGGTTGTTGAGCCAAAGAAGAAGAAGAAAAAGAAGATTTTTTTGGTCAATTTTGATACTTAACATAAAACAGTTCATAACAATGGAAAAATCGATTAATCTATATGAAATTCGGCACAGTACACCTAGTCATTGGAACCCTATCTGTATAGCTATCTGTTATATCATTGCCATTGGAACCCTATCTGTGTATTGGTAACTATCTGTATACACAATTTGTTATTTAACTAAAGTTTTTTAATGGAAAAAAGCTTGGTGGCACTCTTCTCTTGCCCCTATGGCATACTTGCCCAAAATTCCGCTTAATTCTCAGTTCAAAGGTTGAACTGCGAATACATAACATGGTAAGAATATACTCTAGCGCTCGCGCATGAGCAAGTGAGGTATAGAAGATAGAGAAAGATCTACAGGCTTTCTACTGTTATCCAATTGGGCACTCGGAGCTGTGGAACAAGATCCTCAAATTGTTGAAGGTGGGCGGGCAATGATATCCCTTCCTTAAACTTAAAACGAACAATCTGGTTCTTTAAAACTATTTGCCTTCCGGAGGACTTCGTGACGAATGTATTCTTCAGAGCTTCCTATATTTCCTTCGTAGTGGATTTTTCTCGAATACATCCCACATATTCGTCTAAGATGAAGCTCACCAGCAGATACATTGCCTTGGCATCCATTTCCTCGAACATGGGCACTTCTCTGCTACTGCTGGAACATCCTTTATCTTTTTTAACTACTAAGATCTATCTTTGCATTTTGCCAATAACACACGATTGCTAGATCTACAACAGAATCAATGTATACAGAGGAGCTTTGAAAACGGTTCAGTGCCTTACAGTGGAGTAGAAAATTGATTATTTGAAGATTGGCTCAATTATACTATCTAGTAAAGAGAAAAATTGAGTCTTGTAAGCCTACATCAGCCCGCTATAAGCGTTGATGGTGTCCATAACAAGAAGAATTTATATTTGCTTCTTGATTTTATTCATCCAATTTAAGTGGCTAGAGAAGTTTTTCCTAGATAGATTACTTTTCCATGTAGAAAGACGATATTTACGTCAAATTATTTCAACTTTTTTTCAACAACCCCCCATATGAATTGATCAATGAATAATCTTTCATAATGTTATTGATTGTTGCTAGCATTCTTTTAGTGGATTTGGTAAGATAGGTGTGTTAAATTTGGTAATTATAATACCGGGTGTTGCAATGTTGGAATTATAGCCAGTGATCTCCTATTATCGATAAAGCGTATGGCGTACTGATACTGCAATACAATTGGTTTCTCTTAATATCATTCAAATGAAAAAAAAATACTTAAACATAAAATCAAATAAAATCCATTTATTATGTTCTATTGCCAGTACACTTTCAATTTCGTTCGCCTGAAAAGTCACTACCATGTGACATTTTGTTAATCCATACTCCACATAGAAATAATCAAGTTCTCTCCACAACCGTATTGGTGAAGCGAATCGTTATCGTCGCGACACGCATGTTCTGATAAGGCGCAACGAAATCCTGGAACGATCGAACCGTGTTCGCTACACGACGATCCAACGGAAAGCCCATGTTGCGTGCATCTGGATACGTACGATCCCTCAAACCACAGAACGAGTGTGCATCATTGCAATCCGTGCGTCTAGAACGATCAAAGGCAGATTAGTCATCTGTGCCAAACCCGCAATCATAGTCCGCTTCCTGTACGCTAGCACTACTCACTCATCAAACAATGGATTCACCCGGTCCTGCTCATGATCGGACAGCATCGCGAAAAGATCGTACTCCACACCGAACTGATCGCCTTTCGGCACAAGCATGTGCGATGGCCATCCACAGCCGCAGAAGCGGAAATTTGCATCACCAATGTTTGTGTTAGCCACGTTGCGGAAGGTGCGTTCGTATGGGATGGTAACACTCGAGTTTGCCGATCGTCGAATGATGTTGTTAATGCCAGGTGTTACTGTAATAGAAGGGAGGGAAAATCAATGTTTGACGAATCAAATTGCGAGAAGAAAACGCTTATCGCTTTTGCTTACAATTCACACGGAATGTATCCATCTCGATAGCCAGCCGTCGTTGCTCTTCAAACGTCAACGATTGTCCTCGTTCATTACGCTTCGGTGCCAGAAAGATGCGCAGTGTCGCAGGCTTGGCCGTACCAGAATAGGCAACCTGCAGCCGATAGTTGAATGCGGCGTGCTGTAGATGAGTGAAAGTTACGAACACGCTGCCCTCTGCGCCGAAGTCTATACCAGCACCCAGATCGAACTGCGAACGTTGCCAGAACGTTAGCAACGTGTTCTTGACCGAATCGCGCCGATCTAGCTCCGTTTCCAGGCTCAGCAAGTTAACGCCCGGGTTTCTCAATTCGGCCGGCCCGTACGGTGCGAACCGTTGCTTGTGGCGCTGGAAAATGCTGTCGACGAAGGTGTGCCAGCGGTAGAAGACGGGATCACGCATTGCCGTCGTCACATCACCCATCACACCGAAGCTCTCAAGAAAATCTTCCCTCGGATCGTGCACGAGCGAAAGCAATACGTGCCCACTGTTGTGCGTATCGCCGTACAGCTGACGGTTCACGGATATGGTCGAGCTTTCAACGATATTGCCCAATATATCGATGCCGCGGAAGTTGTCCAACTGTGTGCGCTGTCCGCTTGGCTGCAAAAAAAAAGATCGTAGGATAAGACCGTTGCTATACGGACACTCTCCACACGTGCTTACCGCAACCACAACACCTTCGTCAATCGCTGCAATAATGCGCTGAAGCTGACGTTCTACTTCCGAAATGATCACACGCAGCCCATCATTCGGGCGTATAACGTCCTCCAGCGTCATGTTGGCATAGCGCGCAGGATACGTACGATTGTTGGCACTGCGCAGAATCTTCGGATAGTAGGGCTCGGGGATGGGCGTCCGCAGATTGTCTAGTGGAGTCACACGCCCCAAACCTTGGCTGTAACGTTCGACCTGATAGCGGGCAATCATCTGTTGGTGCATGTAGTAGAACAGCTCACCCCGGCGATCCTTCCGCACAATCCGTTCCGGCCCTTCTGCCGGGTACACCAGATGCCAATGCCAGTGATGGAGATTCACGCCAATGTCCTCCCGGAAGTACGCCAACCGCTGCTCGGTCACACGATCCGATGCCGTGTAGTTCAGCGGAATGTCAATCGACATCTGGGCGGAAGCAAGCAAAACACCCGAAACCACATCTCAATTACCAACACCATAGAATAAATGCGAGAGCAACTCATACCCGATTCGGTTGCAACACGGCACGGCCTTCCTCGCGAATTTGAGGAAACGCTGCTGGGTCTATAAACTGATCCGGGAAAAGGTGCAAAAATGAAGGCACGGGAACATCACTCGTATCGCTTCGATGCAGCAAAGCACTTGCCAGTGCATACTGAAAGAGTGGACCGTTCAGTCGGTCCCTGGCGTAAGCAGCGACATCCCCCAGTGTATCGGCGTCCGGTTGATCCAGGAACAGCTTGATCAAACGTCCAGCGATAACGCGATGCTCCGGGATGAAGAGAGAGAACGCTCCGCGTCGTGGTACGGCTTCGGCAAACTTTATGTCCGGATCGGGGATATTGTTGAGCGATACCCGATTCATGGTCGGTGTGTCTGCACTCGTACCGGCCGGTGCAGCCGCCGCTGCACTGAACCTATTGATCAGGTTTTGCCCGATCGGGCGATAACGATCGGTGAAGAACTTCTCCGGCAGGTCGTAAAACAGTTGGCCATCGCTTTTCGGTAGAAACAGCGGTTCGTACGGATGCTGTAACAGGCCACGAAACTTGTCCCGAATGTTGGTAGCCATTGTTCACAAAGAAGGTTTTTTTTTGCTTTTACCACGATCCGCACACCGATCTGTCACGCTTGGGGGGAAAGTTTGAATGATACTGCTCATGTCTCTAATTTTGTTCCCTTTTTTATATCCATTGCCGAAAATTAAGTTCCAAATTTGGACAGTTGCGCAAACCCTCTTAACCACAATAGGTTATGATAAGGCTTAGCTAATTAGGCTAATTGTAACCATTCTTAGCAAGTGATGACAGTATATAAGGAAGCTCCACTCTTTACTGTGGTTGTGTGCCACCGATAGCCAACAAGGTCATTCCAGTACTACTTCATCTAAGATATGTAGATGTTGGCAAATAAAAAATAATAATTCCATTTAAAATATGTTTTTGTAATTGTGATCATTATTATGTTTGTTATTATTATTAGTTTTATTATTATTATTATTATTATTATTATTATTATTATTATTATTATTATTATTATTATTACTACTATTATTATTATTATTATTATTTTAATTTTTATTGTTAGTTTAATTATTCTTATTAGATTCATTGTTATTATTATTGTTATTATTATTTGTGGTGTTATTATTATTGTTTGTACTACTTTTATAATTATTTAAAATTTTATCGTTACTTTTACTGTTATTATTATGTCATTAAAAATTTATTCCTCAAGTTTTCAAAATAACAAATATAAAAACTAATCTAAAAACTAAACAGATACTACTTAAAGTTAATCCAATGTCCAACGTTGAGCGCTTTGCGCACGGCTCTGATCAATCAGTAGAGGACAAATAACAGTAGGAAGGCTAAAAATTTGACTAAGGATTATTAGATTTGACCAAATACTTCGGGAATAAAAAAAGGTTCAAAATACAGTTCAAAATTGAGAAAGATTGAAGCCAAAGTAAAGGGAAGTTTGATTGTACACAATACTACTCACGGGCAAATAAAGGAAGTTACCTTTATGCAAAACGCAATATGGTGCATAGAAAGAGATTTGAGTAAGCATGCGTTACATTTGACAGCAATCCACTGATAAAGCTTGTTTGCGCAACCGAACAACGATCTGAACATTCAGTAGGCGACATCGGACAGAGTAAGTAGGATGAGGAGCGAGAGTGCGACCTAGTAACCTCTAGTGGCAGTGCGTATAAAATTTCTCTGTAATCCAAGCATCACTAGTAGGATACCACACGAAGCTAGCATGACGTCGTTATTCGGATGGCTGTAGAAAAAGAGCAGATAATTTGATTCCATGAACATCCTTTAAAAGATAATTATTTAAGCTTACTTGCGAAAATAAATCTACCAGCTTGCGATCTGCTTTCTGTTAATTATCCGGAATTATTGCCATGTGGGACGAAGACATAGGTGTAGGCATGTTTTAAGGTCTACCTTCAATTTTAATCAATTCCTCTTAAGTTATCTCGACAAAATTAATGGAGTAGAACCTTTATAAATAATGTGAATAATGTGAAATAATATTTTCCTCGTGATGATTGCAAAGAAGCTTCACGACAAGAAGGGCCCCAAGGTCCGGAACGACACGTACTCAATTTAGTATAACTGCGTTTAGTTTGTAGTTGAAAACGATGGCGTTAGGAAAGCGAAATAAGTAAAAACAGATACTTTTTCAGTGGATGAAAAGAGAAAGTTGTAATGACAACATTGAGAGAAAAAATCAATCAATGTGTTAATTAGTTATACCATGTGAAATATAGCAAAGAGTACAATAACAAACATTTTGTTTGTGTCGTTACTTTAAGCGTTGGTTTGTGCAGACATAAAGACCCATAATATGATAGATAGCCTGTATTCCTATTCATATTTTGTTATACTGTGCAAACTCAATGTAAATATAAATCAATGATTAGTTTGTTTTCAATATAGCTTGGCGCATCTCTTTGCATTAAGAAGATGATCAAACAAAGATCACGAAGCATCTATTCACTCTAGTGCTTTAAGTGACCTCCGCACAGTTCCTATCTTTTTACCGCAATCTGTTCTAAGCTTTGATGATGATCTTATGTATGTAAGAATATGTAATTACAACGCGAGCAGTATAAATTATCCCAGCTTACTTACTTACTTACTTACTCACTTACCATCAGCTACAATAGCATTTCCGTCAGGGTCTCCTACAGAAGCTAATTGATTTTACTAGACCAGTACTCTCCAACCTTTTTGTTACCACAGTTAGTACCACCGTTGAGTCTTTCATATTCGATTCCACTAGGATTGAGCAGGATAATCTCTCAGCGTTGCATACATTTCTGAATCTCAGGCTGCTTAAAATCATCAAATAAAACCGTGAGTATCATTACTAATTGTAATTATTTAATTTTAAAACTTCATTTCCCGATTGGTTTAGCGTACGTATTTGGTACATATTTAAAATGGTGGACTGAAATGTAACCCCTTGATTAACAATGGTCAGCACTTCTAAAACAAAAAGTTTAATGGTACATAATTAATCTGTAACATTTCGGCACCACAATCCAGGAGCATTATTGTGTCATGTAGCGAACAATGTAGCAGTGCGCTTTGATACTTTGGATAATGTAGGTACAGTTCCATTGATAAAGAAAAGTTCATTCGCTGTGTTGAGTGTGGTGAAGAATGGAACCACTCAACCACACCGCTGACCTTGAGAGAGCTATGCCGGATGCCTAACAATGGAATCGTTCTTTATCATTAGCTGTCATCTACAGCTGGAACTTGCAAGATACTCGAGCATTTACTGACCGACGGTATGAAGTTGATATTGCGGTTTTAGCTGTGCGGGCGAAGTGGGTTTCTTTTTCACACATCTGAACTGTTCATACTTGGGAGAGATTAAAGGGTAAAGTGTGAGAAATAAACAGAACGAAAGACTCTTTACCCGTTTAAAGATGCTGTAAATATGTAGAAGATATGAGTTTACACAGAGCATATCCGGATTTTAAGAGAGCAATATCAAAATGCCACTAAATTAACGCAACAAAATATGAATATAAGCTGAATTGGTATTATAAAAATGAGAACATCTTACTTCTGTCCAATAAGTACAATTCTAAAAAAAGTACCTTGATTAAACTAAACCAACGAGTTTAGAGTGGTCTTTCTGGCACTTGTGATTATAAAAAAAAAACTAAGGAGTCAAGCAGTTATAATATTCCAAAGACATTATTTAAATAAGTTTTAAATTATATGTACGTGAACAAGAGCGCATTTATACAGCATTTCATTGTACCAAATGATAACAAATTACAAGCAATTACCATTATTTAAATTTATATATCGTGTTTCCTCTAACATTAACCACTCAAACTATGATAAGCACGTAACTCATGTTAAGCACATACTAAACAAACATGTTTAACATGCCAGTGAGGCTAACATGTAGTGTAACAATTGCAGTTCTTCTAAATTTAAAAACGCCCGTTGATGCATACAGTTATATTAGACGCACTCTACGAGATTTTAATAATTTTCTTATTTTTCTACTTGATGTAACATAGTTTTAGTTTTAATCATTTCGTGAATTTTGTGAAGCAGCGTGAATAGGAAAAATAATATATCTTAAAGCTGAAATACTTTTAAGAAGAAGCAATGCCAAATAAATTATGTCAAAGATCCTGAAACAAGTCTGGAATGCCAGAATAAGGCATATAAATTATTATATTGGTGATATATTTGTTAAAAAAAATGCCCTTTTAGTTGAATGTCAAAAACCACTTTAAAAGGTACAAAAACTATAATCTTCAGTTAGAATAAGATCAAACATATATCAAATGTATAATCAAATATATTTTGTGGCTAAAACTTACGACTACAATCGAAATTATACAAAATTCGCTATAATTTCACTGAAAACCTTGAAATTCGATATACTCGAGTATTCGAGATACGCGATTGCCTCCTGGCCGCATTAATCGCGTATATCGGGGAATACCTGCGCATATGCACAAAAATGGTTTACAATTTTAGAGAATTTTTAATTTTACATAATATTTTGAAAGTTAACAATAATTTAAAAATGTATAATTATATCATTCTGAAGGATACAATTAGTTTATTAGGCATTAAAGTTCTAAGTGTTCCACGTTGCGTTGTGTTTATCCGTTCTTCTGTAACATAAAATATGCATAACTTGCATGAAAAAAGTTCAGTTATTTTATTTTCGAGTAAAATCGTTTGCAAATAGAGTATAAGTGTAGTGCGTTTAGTCAATAATTTCAGGAGAACTTTAAGCACGCGCTATGACCGTATTGGTGAACCGTATCTTCACCGGAGTGACCAACATGTTGACGTAAGGTTTGGTAAAATCTAGCAAACTGCCAATCGTTCCTGGCGTGAAGCGATCGAACGGATAGCCCATGCTACGTGAATCCGGATAGCGTCGATCACGCAGACCACAGAATGAGTGAGCATCGTTACAGTTAACATTCCTAGCGTGGAGTAAAAGAAAATTGATTGATAAGAGTGTCCTTTTTTATAGCGCTTAGCCTTCCCATCGCCCCATTTGCACTTACTCGTCGAAATCCTCAACGCGATCCTGTGCAAAATCGGACACCATAACGAAAAAGTCATACTCAATACCGTCGGGAGAACCTTTCGGCAGAAGCATATGGTTCGGCCAACCACAGTTACAGAACTGGAAGGCTTCATTCTGTGTCAGCGATGAGGCAGCCACATTTCGGAACGTTCGCTCGTACGGGATCGATACGCTCGATTGATCCGATCGTCGCACGATCGTGTTAGCACCGGCATTAACTGCAAAATAGATGTGGAACGTTTTATTAACCACAAACAATGCCTCACCGAGATCGTTCAGCAGAACACATACGTGTGACGGTAAACTTGTCCAACTCCACCATCAAACGGCGCTGCTCGCGGAATGGCAACGTTTGGCCACGTTCGTTTGTTTTCGGTCCGAAGAATATGCGTACCGTGCCGCGTCTAGTGTCCCCGGCACGATTGTTCACCCGTATGCGGTAGCTGTACGGTGCGTGCTGAATGTGCGTGAACGTCGCAAACAGATTGCCCTCCGGGCCGAAGTCGAGCCCGGTGCCGAGATTTACCTGCGATCTTTGCCAGAACGTTAGCAGAATGTTGACGGGTGCGTTCGCTTTGTTCAGTTGAATTTCGAAGCTATCCACCGCCACATCGTTAAATGCTAGCTGTAAGCAGAAAAAGAAAACCGTTAGTAGGAAGTAATACAGCGATCAGTACAGTACCTCCTGTCCCGTGTACGCCGGAAGCCGTTGCTTGTGACGGACGAAAATGTCATCGATGTGCTGATGCCAACGATAAAACACCGGATCGCGCATGGCCGTCGTGTTGTCTCCGACCACTCCGAAACCCTCCAGGAACGAGTTGTCCGGATCGTGTATGTAGCCAAGGATGTTGTGCCCGTTGTTGTGAAGATCTCCGTAGTACTGCGGATTCACCGACAGGGTGCTCGCTTCCACAATGTTCCCCAGCAAATCGATCCCGCTGTCATTGTCCAATGGAACACGCTGATTGCTCGACTGTTGTGGAGGAATGGTGTGTGTCGTTCAGAATATAGATAACTATTTCCAGCACTCGCTTACTTACCGATTGAGCGAAGCCGTTATCAATTGCTTCAAAAATCCTAGTCGTCCATAGCTCCATATCAGCGATCGATACTATTACACCATCCTCAACTCGTTTAAGATCCTGTGGGAGAACGGAAAATAGTCTATAAGCAGCGATCAGCTCAACAAGATCACTTGTCACGGCAACCTACACTCAACGTTTCGTTGGGATGCCGAGCTGGATACGAACGTCCATCGGAGCTGCGCGTTATCTTGGGAAAGTACGCCTCGGGGATGGCTTCGCGGAAATTTCGGAACGCAACCACCCGCGGCATTCCGTTTGCAAACCGCTCAATGTTGTAGCGAGCCATCGTTTGCTGGTGCATGTAGTAGAACAGCTCACCCCGGCGATCCTTGCGCACGATACGATCCGGCCCGCGGGCCGGATACACCAAATGCCAGTGCCAGTGGTGCAGGTTCACACCGATGTCCTCCCGCCAGTAGGCCAACCGCTGCTCGTCCACCCTGTCCGAGGCGGTAAAGTTCATCGGGATTTCGATTGCACGGCGATCACCCTGGTCCACAAGTGTGCCCTCTTCGCGCAGCTGCGGAAACACAGCCGGATCAACGTACCGATCGGGGAACAGCTCCAAAAAGCTCGGAATCTCGACATCGCGCGTATCGGTACGATGCATCAGCGCGACCGAGAGCGCGTACTGGAACAGCGGACCATTGACACGATCCCGCACAAACACAGCCATTGCCGTCAGTGCGTCCGGGTTCGATTGTTCGAGAAACAGCTCGATCAGTTGACTGGCCACGCGCTGATGCGATGGATGGAAAATCGAAAATCCACCCCGACGGCTAACGGCATCCGCGTACGCCAGATCCGGTGCCGTAATGTTTGGCAGTGGAATGCGCGTTTGAGCGTTCGTGCCGAACCGATTCTGCAGCGCTGCGCCGAACGGGCGATAGTGATCGGTTAGGTAAGTGTCCGGTACATCGAAGTACAGCTGGCCATTGTTTTTCGGCACGAAGGTCGGCTCGTACGGGCGCTGCAGCAGCCCACGAAAGCGTGTATTAATATCCGTCATGCTGAAAAACGGTAGGGAGAGAGCACACAACCGCGAACACTAAATTCACACGATCAACTGTAACGTCTGCAGTTGCGCACTGTAGACTGCTAAGCAGAACAACACAGCCGCATGCTTTTATGCTAAATTCTTTCCCCTCATCCCGGGTCGGTAAACTTTTGCAACCCATTGCAACGATAACTGCACACACCGCAAGTGTGGACTAGAATAACAAAACCTCGTTTATCGTGGTTATACGCCGGCCAACAAACGGGATGTTTGTTTGTCTTGAAAAGAGTAGGTCAGAAGTAGAAGAAGGAAAGAAGGATCTGTAAGAAAATGAGCTGATAGCGATGATGCAATGCAATGTGAAAAACGATTACGATAACTCGGTACACTAGAACGGGACAGTAAAGAAGCCGTTCTAAATTGAGTAAAAAAATCGCGACACAGTTTTATTAGTTTCCTCATCTATTGCATTCCACTTTCGGACACCAAAAAAGAGTGAAAATGTGATCGAAGAGTGAAGCATGGTAGTTATTTTGTCTTAGTCTTAATTCCAGACACCTTCACACCATCTCATTTAGTGCCAATCTCGACTGTTGCTGCTGTAGATAATAGTGTTGGGTCATAGGATTCATTTCACGATCTGGCCGGGAGTCGGATGCAAGCCAGGTATTGAACCTACCTTGCCTCAACCTACCTAGGTATTGAACCTACTGACGCGAACTCGCTGCACCATCGGGTCGGAGTCGCGTATGCTTTCTTGCACTTACCGGAGTTGTTACCCCTACTGAACCTACTTGTACTTGTACTTGATAGGTTCGGGTCGACCCACCCATAATAGTATAGCTTAAGTATGCATTATAAGTCAAATTATAGCGTGTGTCTAGTCTAGTCTAGTCCCTCAATTGTGCACCCGTTCTAAAACACAAAATGTTTGATTTGTTCCACGACAGTTTCAGTAGTTCAGAACACAGCTTATCGTTATACTGGTTACTTCAATGTCCAGAGCAAGTAAGTACACTTCAAGAAATGAGGACGGGTATCTTATTTCATGGCTAAAATCCTATCATGATCTTGATCATGGGTTTGCGGCATTGATCGATCGAGGATCAGTGGATCGATCGAACTCTCTTTAAAACAGTATTCTAGAATTCATCGTTTGAGCCTACGATCCTTATTTTTCTTCTTGTTTACAAAGATAAGAACTCAATAAGAATTAGCTCCAAACGATCAATATAGCTTCCTTATGAAATGTCGGACATTCTACAATTGAGAATCACACATACGAAGTAAGACTGCCCAAAATAGACTACTACAACGCAAATTCACAAAGTGGACCTGGCTCCCCAATCCATGAGTGAACTATATCAACATTGAGCGGAATAAGAACGCTGATTTTGTTTCATGAAAATGGTGAAAAATAATCCCGAAGTTGCGATCATGATCAAGTTTATGTGCATTATTATGTATTGTCATTTTCGTTTGAATATATTCCTTTGTATAATGTTGCACTTATAAAGTTGATATAAGAAAAGAAAACAAAATCATGTCATCATCCGGTTTGATTACGTGCGTGCAATAACGGTGTTAGTGAAACGGATGGAAACGGGCGTAGTGGCCATATTTCTATACGGGCGCGCGAATTCCTGCAAGCTTCCCACGGAATTTGGCGTGAAGCGATCGAACGGATAGCCCATGCTTCGAGCATCCGGATAGCGACGATCGCGTAAACCGCAAAACATGTGCGCATCGTTACAGTTGTCATTCCTTGAGAATAGAAGTAACACAAAGAAATGGCTAAATTTGCAAAAAAGAAAACCCCAACACCACCAGCCTGGAACCCAAACTTACTCATTAAATTCCTCCACCCGGTCCTGATTGTAGTTGGAAATCATAACAAAAAAGTCATACTCCAAACCGCTGGCAGATCCCTTCGGCAGGAGCATATGGGATGGCCAGCCGCAGTTGCAAAACTGGAACACCTCCATGCCCGGCTGGCTCGAGGCGGCTATATTGCGGAACGTTCGTTCGTACGGAATGGTCAGGTTCGATTCGTCCGAACGTCTTACGATGGAGTTTTGCCCAGGACGCACTAGACAGAAGTACGATAGTTTAATTTAGACACCCTTGCGACAGCCCAGTTGGCAAAGTAAGCTTACAGTTCACGGTAAATTTGTCCAGCTCCACCATGTGACGGCGCTGGTCACGGAAAGGCAGGACCTGTCCACGATCGTTCACCTTCGGCCCAAGGAACAGACGGACGGTACCGCGTCGCATGCTGCCCCCGTTATTGGTCGCTTGGATACGATAGCTAAACGGCGCGTGCTGAATGTGTGTGAACGTCACGAACAGGTTACCTTCCGGCACAAAATCTATCCCCGTGCCGAGATCGAACTGTGATCGCTGCCAAAAGGTGAGAAGCACATTCTTTGGCGCGTTCGCTTTGTTTAACTGCACGTCGAAAGAATCCACCGTGATGTCGTTGAATGAAAGCTACAATGAAGAGTGGTGCAGTTCACATTAACTCTTGATTGAACGGGCTTAAGCTTTACCATGGTATGCTACTCACTTCCGAGCTTGTGTAGGCCGGCAGTCGCTGCTTGTGCCGTACGAAAATGTCATCAATGTGCTGATGCCAGCGGTAGAACAAAGGATCCCGCATCGTGGTAGTTAAATCGCCCATAACGCCGACGCCTTCCAGATAGGAATTGTCAGGATCGTGAATGTAGCCCAGCATGACATGCCCGTTCTGGTGGTAGTCACCGTAATAGTTAAAGTTGATTGAATTGGTGCTCGCTTCTAGCATGTCGCCAATTAAATCGATTCCCTTCTCGTTGTCCAGCGGAACACGATCGCCATTCGTCTAAAAGCAGAGAAAAATAAACAAGCAATTTAAACAAAGCATGTACCGTGTAAACTGTTTTATCTTACCGCTTGAGCGTATCCATTATCAATGGCTTCAAATATACGCTTGATAGAAACATCCATATCCGCCAAACGAATCGTCGATTCATCCTCAACGCGGTTAACATCCTACAAAAGAAAGTTTCTTCATTTTTCTACACCCAAAACCATCAAACGTTGTACAAAGCATGCACATACCTTCATCACCTGATTCGGATAGCGACAGGAGAACGCTCTCCCGTCAGAACTTCGCACGATCTTCGGAAAGTAAGCTTCCGGGATGCTTTCCCTCAGCTGGCTGAACGATAGCGTGCGCGCCAATCCGTTCGCAAACCGCTCAATGTTGTACCGTGCGATCGTTTGCTGGTGCATATGGTAGAACAGCTCACCCCGGCGATCTTTCCGCACAACCCGATCCGGACCAGTGGACGGGTACACCAGATGCCAGTGCCAGTGATGCAGGCTGAGGCCAATATCTTCCCTCCAGTAAGCCACGCGCTGCTCATCGACCCGATCCGACGCCGTGTAGTTGGACGGTATGTCGATTGCCCGTCGGCTACCCCGATCGAGCAGGTTGCTTTCCTCGCGCAGCTGCGGAAACACGGCCGGATCGACGAACCGGTCCGGGAACAGTTCCAGAAAGCTCGGTATCTCCACATCACGCGTATCGTCCCGGTGAATGAGCGCGATCGCTAGTGCGTACTGAAACATGGGCGCATTGACACGATCGCGCACGTACGCCGCCACTGCACCGAGCGTGGTCGGGTTGGGTTGATCGAGAAAGAGCTGTATTAGCTGGCCAGCGGCCCGCCTGTGCGCTGTGTTAAACACCGAAAACACACCCCGTCGGCTGACCACATCGGCAAAGGACAGATCCGGCGGGCTAAGGTTTGGAAATGGTACGCGCGTTTCCGCATTAATGCCGAACCGGTTCTGTATCGATGGTCCGTATGGGCGGTACTGGTCCGTTAGGTACGCATCGGGCAGATCGTAGTACAGCTTCCCGTCCACCTTCGGCACAAACGTCGGTTCGTACGGTTTTTGCATCAAGCCGCGGAACAGCGTATTGTTATCAGTCATCGTTCGCAGCGGTCGCAGGGATTGCTTAGCACTTGGCACACTTCTAAACCTCTGGCACAAACTGACCCACTGCACTGATTGGAGCGCCTTTTATACCAGGTTAGAAATGCATCATTAAGCTCGTGAAGACTATCAATCCCTGTGGTTTGTGGTCTCTACTAGTCGAAGGCCAGGTCGCAGTTGTTTTTATCTACATGTGAGCGCTATTTGTGATGTGTGTGGTAACAGCTTCATCTAAACGTCGTTTCAAACACTGTAGGCATCCATTTTATCAGCTAATGTTACTAGTTGTATATGTTTATTTATTATTTGCCTCAAGCAATACACTACATTTTTCAACACAGAAATACTGTTCCTCTGAAGACTCAGTTGGCACCATTCCCTTGCATTCCTCTCGCCCTTGAAGCAACGTTCTTAGCCACCTAATATTGGTGTTACATGCGCCTGCCTAAATCGTGTTTGGTGTTTTGTTCTTTTTTTTTAGGTAATTGAAGCGCAAAAAAACGGTGTTAATGCAAAACTTGTGCAAGCTAAACCAAAGATCTCGATCCTTTTCGCGTGTTAAGCCGGCTAAAAGGTTAATAATACTTTCGCTAATAATACAGCCCCCTCACCGTACGAGAGCGGAAGGCGAGCAGAACAGATACTGTGTGTCCGATGCTTTAGTTTTCATCTTTACGTAACGCTAACGACAATTAATACTGGGAAACTAACTTTCCAATTCGTGCCACAAGCTACGAAGCTCAAGTAAATGGTAACTAAATTTTGCATTACTCTTTTCTCTCTATCTCTCCTTTGCTTTTGGGACTGGAACACGACTTAGAATCTGACTGGAACACGAAGGTCGCATAGGAACTGGAAGGTTGTCGTCTGTCTGGTCCCGTCTAAAGTTTAAAATGACCGAATTTGCGCTACTGCGCTCGCTTAACGCCTTGCCGAACTCATGCAGCCAGTCTACGAATAAGGATAAATGCATTAAAACTCGCCTACAACACCGGGGGAAATAGGTTTTCTTTGCTTGTTGTTGTTGTCGATCATCTTTCTTTGGTTTCTGTTCAAAGCGCTTGCAGGAACTGTTTTCGGGACAGCTTCACTCGCACGTTCTCGCATTGGCCAACTTCGGCATCCGACGAACGGTACTTCCGTCACTCTAGTTAAGCGTGACGTATTGAATGAAGTCCGAGAACAGCTCCATCGAATCTCATAATGAGAGATCATCGTCCGGCTCTAGGCAGCTGAAGAGATCGTTCAGCTGATCATCGCGACGCTTCGTTTTGATGACCGTGGTCGGTGGTTTGTGATCCTTGCGTTTCTGTAACAAAGGGACAGAGATGAATAAGAAGTTAGAATAATACACCCCTTTTTTACATCTGCCATTGCAAAAGGGATTTTAATTAAAGCGAACAAAACAATTCGACGGGCGTAAGACGGGTTACGGAAAAAGGGTGCCCTAATAATCATTTGCTCTGCGGAAAATGTTCCTCATCTTCCCTCCTTCTTTCTCGGTGAAACAATTCACACCGAGAACAGTTTCAGCAATCGAAAACAATCGTAAGCCCCCTGCAGAAAAATGCAATTTAACGGATCACTGAATGCGAAACTTTGTATAAAGCCGCCGGGTTGTAAAACCGCAAGATGTTTGGAGCGCCTAAACCGTCTGATTGGAATCGTACCCTTTACGTGACCGAAATTGAGAATCCTGGTTAGCGTTGTAGATTTTTTGTTAAAGAATAAAATCAAACTAATTTTAGAAGTAAATAGTAAGTACTGGCATGGCACATGCACAAAAAAGGAATGGCTTTTCCTGAGCCTTTATTTTGCTATTACGACATATACAGGACCTTGAGGTCCTTTAACTGGGTAAAGACACCCATTTGTTCACGTAATCGAAAAGAATCGGGTTCCTTTGGGCTGTTGCACGGATGCGTCTTTCCTTTTCAGGATTTCAAATTTTTAACTGTGCGAATGTCACATTAGCTCACAATATGTCCGATAATCAACATTTTTATTTTACATTAATTTATAAATAATGATAAAATCTTGATTTAATAATAAAATACTACAAATTGTAGATTCAATCATAATTCTAACATAAAAGTGTTAAGAAATACGTTAACAAAAGATATCATGCTTTAAATAAATTAATAGTGTTACTGAGTAGACAGAAAAGCCTTGTTACTCTATACTAGTGCACTCCAACCTTTTTAGGATTACAGACCACATCCAGTGTTGTTTTTACCTTTTTCGTTTTTACTCGGGTAAATATTGGGTATTTTAGTTTGAATGGAATTTTCAATTATTTTTTTGTGATTTATGTACAAAATCTGTTCGAAAGCTTATTTAAAAAAAAATCATATACTTATATGCAGTTTAGGGAAATACATGGTCTCTTTACCTACACGTTTAATAAATGTTATTCTATTTTTGACGAGACTATGATTCAATACCTGTATTTTCCCATTAAAAATGTTGTGCTATCAGATATTGGTTTGTTAACGATTTGTTCAAAGTTTCTAAAATCTTCAATCATTGAGAGCACTTACTTTGTCCTCAAATTGAGAACTCTAAGATTTTTATGGGTTCTAAAAAAGCGAGTCGTATAAAAAAGTTGAATACGCGATTAATCAAAGCGTTTTACCTGGTACATTTGGCTTCTTCTAAATTAGATTTATCAGATCAAGGAACGTAACTAGCATCTGGTAAAAAAGGACTCAAACGAGTTTATATATAAGTCGGCTGTTAAAAAGGAAATTGACAACTGAAATAATCTTTATGCAAGTTTGAGTGGTTTTAAAAAATACAACATTTAACCTAAATATTTAAAATAAATTGGCAAGACACAACACAACACTCTATCAAATTCATAATAATTGTAACTTTAGTCTGATTCCTTTTTTGGAAGTAGGCAGATCGTTTGTCGATAAATGTACAAAATCTAGGCTTAGCCGGCTTCGTGATACTAACTTAACAACATACCCATCGTGGGTACTGAATAAGTCTCGAAAGTTTTTAAACGACGGCATGTCCGCGTAGGATGTTACGCCAAGGAGAAGAAAAGACTTAGTACAGTAAAAGAAAATACAGTAAAAAGAAGTTCCCCTGAGGCATCCCTCAGAATGCCTAAGAATTATATAATTGTATTTAAGGGTGGTTATTTAGAATACATAAATGTTATACATAGCCGGTCTCATGGTACGACTCGTACGACTGAACAACATGCCCACCATGGGTTCAAGCCCCAAATAGACCGTGCCGAAATTCGTAGGACTGACTATCCTGCTATGGGGGGTAATGAAAGCCAACTCCACAAGAGGTACAGGTAGGCCTTGACCGATAATGGATGTTGAGCAAAAAGAAAAAAGAAAGAAAGAAAGAAAATGTTTTATAATCTCATGTTTTGTATATACTTTTTGTACTTGATAAAAAAAACAAGAGTAAGTGAAAAAACACTCAATAGTAGTTATAGAATTTAATACTAGTTAGTTAAGTAAATTTAATACTTTTGAGCACTATAATAACAAAAACTGATAATACTTTATGAGTTTACCATACCACAGCAAAGTGCAGTGTTAACAAGGTTCAAATTCAAATTTGGACAGTGTGTGGTTGTATCTGCTGGTTTTATTTATGATAGGTTTTAGAGAAGCCGATTTTAAAATCTCATATAAGTTCGCAGTATAAGTTCATCATATTCTCTTATTCAAAATTGTAGTAATTAGTTGTGAGTCGAAAATATTTCCACATAATCAATAAAACCCGCAATAGATAGGATTTTTTTTAAATTTACCTCATATTACACTCTCCCGAGGGGTTAATGCAGCCAGGACGTAATAAAATCACAAACAAACAAAAAGTTGTAGGTCCCGTGGTACAGACGCACAACTTAACAACATGCCTGTCATGCGTCATGGATCAGCGGCAAACATTAGACCTGGACCACTGGTCCACAAACTGTTTGGCCAAAACCACAAAAGTCTACAAAAATGTGCGTAAAATTCTAGTGAAGAGCCAAATTGATGAAAACCATAAACATTATGAAAATACTATAAAATTCATTAAACAAAACAAAACAAAAGCCGCCATCTAGGCATCAAATCAGGGCATATGGCTGGCGAGCCGTACTTGGCTAATCACTGACCTAGACCGACAACGGTTGTTACGTCAAATAATAAGAATGAGTATATTAGCTGTATTATTTTTGTAGATTTTGTTTTTTGTGTTTTTAGTGCAGAGTCTTGTGCATGAAAATGCCAAAATTACTTATTAGGCCTGCGGCCTTAGTAACTCGGTAGCTTTCTTAATAACTCGGTAGCGGTTGCAAAAAGGTTTCAACATAGGTGTATGACACCAAACATAAACCATGTAGATTCAGGTGAAAATGTTGGTTCCTCGAACCAATTTAAATATTTTATTACGACTGCCGTTTGCAAAACAAGCAAGCAATCTAAACCCCACACTTATTCTGGCAGTGAAATCGTATTTATCATAATTCGTTCACACCATTCGATTCGGCACCGCAGCACGCAACCACACGCTATTGGCTTGGCCGTAGTACCGACTGCCGTACGTACGTGACTCGTTGAACTTT
Source organism: Anopheles coluzzii (assembly GCF_943734685.1). Lineage (NCBI taxonomy): Eukaryota > Metazoa > Arthropoda > Insecta > Diptera > Culicidae > Anopheles > Anopheles coluzzii. The sequence goes on from NC_064670.1 coordinate 83,742,744, forward strand.
CGAACATAAATTTCGCATTGGCGGCTTGATTTTCTTCGATACAAACCACCGGACAGGCCAGGGGTAACTTTACGCAGTGCACAAGGGCACAGTGGTGATGGTGGTGGTGCTGGTCGTAACGCGTGGTATAGCTGCAGCCGCATATGCACTGCATACATAACATTTTGACCTGTCCCTTGCTCCGAAAGGCGGGCATCGCAATTGGCATGCACTAGAGCTTTAGGTTGTTTATCGACTAAACAAATTAAATGCTATCATAAATACATGTATTTCCAAGGGCGGCACCGATGTGTCGATGAATGCCGGGCTAATGAATGCACATCCAGCCAATTCAAACACGATAAGACAAAGAAATGTGCAAATCGACTCACAATCAGCATGGTAGAGGTCGTTTTGGTAGCCGATTCCAGGTCCTGTTCCTCGTTCTTCACCGAGCCGGATCCATTGTCACCAGCCGCGTTACGGCGCAGCTGCTCCAGCGTCCAGTAGTTCTTGCCAAAACTGTCAATGTCCGTATCGTCCTCTTCGCAGTAGTTTTCATCCGGATTGATTTCGTCCAAATTGAGGCCCTCCTCCTCCTCCTGCTCCTCCAGAACTGTGCGACCATGCGCGCGGGGCATGCAAATAAAGAGAAAGAGATGGGAAGGAAAAAAACGAACACAAAGTCGATTAAATAAAAATCGCTCAAAACACGTCCACATAATTATGCTGCACAGATCCACCACCATACTGCGGGGCGGTTGCAATGGGGGTGGTTGTGGTGCACTTTTGTTTTTTTTGCACCACGTCATGCCATGAGATAAAGAATTGCAAAAAGATTGGCGTTTTTGTGTGTCCGCCCACAACAGTCCCTTACAGTCCCGTATGTTGTCAACGTCCTCCTCCTCCTCGAGGCTGTCCTCGATGTCCGTATCGTCCGGTTCGGACTTGATGACACACAGGGGACCGCCGGCCCCTTCGTACCGCTTCACGTTCCTGCCCACCGGTGCACCGTCCGGTACGTCGTCCTCGTCCAGTATTTCCGTCTTGATCGTGCTGAGCGTACCGGAATGGCCCGGTCCGGCGGCGGCCGGTACCAGGCTGAGGCGCTTCGGCCGCTGCTCGACCGACACCACCAGCTGCGGCTGCTGCGGCTGCTGGCCGCCAGCCTTCTGGCGTTTGGGCGTTTTCGGCGTGGTCGTGTCCTCGGGCAGCGCGATCGGCGCGTTGTGCCGCCGGAAGCGAATGATGATGTTTTTCCCGTCAATGACCTTGTTGTGATTGGCTTTGAACGCTTGGATCGCTTCCTCCACGTTCGTGAAGCGTATGAAAGCGTAGCGGGTGTGCTTGATGCGCTGAGCGTGACCGATATCGATGCGTTTGGCAGCGGGAAACATTTGCTTCACCGTCTGCACCGTCACCACGTTGGGCAGGTTGCCAATGAACAGCGTGTACGGATCGATGTCTTCCGGCTGGACCTGTGGGGGGGAACCGAAGCAAAGAAGGAGAGGTATGGTAAAATACGCCCGAACACCGCAGCAAAACACAGTCACAGTCCTTCCCGCAACAGAACAAACAGAAAAATCTATCCCCTATTTTCATACCACCCAAATGTCGTTGTACACGCGCCACCCTTGGCACAAAAACACCGATTCGCATGAAAACAAGAGCGAATTGGGGAGGGATATCCCAGTAATCCTGCACACGGCACCCGGGCGATAACCAAACACAATAAGGCCACGCACGTTCGAATAAAAATTTACATAAACCGCTCGGAATTGCGATATGATGAGCTGCAGCAGCATACGCGCGTTATCCGCGTGCAACCGTAAAGCTCCAGCTCCATGAGCAGCGCAACGGTCTCGAAGGTCTCGGAGCAGCCGGAGAGTTCATTTCATGCGGAGCCTCCCGGAAAAGCTACTGCAAAGATTACTACTGGCCGTGAAGCTGTGGCCGGATAGAAAGGGGTTTGCATACACAAACGAAATGTAAACACACCGCGACAACCGAGGACAACACAAAATGGTTGAGCGGTGGCCCAACCGGTGTTTTGGGGAACGGGAGGTTGGAAGGAAAAACAAAAATAAATGTCCAACATGGCACGGTGGGAAAGCGGGGGAAGGCATTTCCCGGGCCGGAGTGCCGGAAGCAAGATTGCCAGCGGGCCTGCAAGATAACGGAGCTGGCCCGGTTTTTTGGACGACTTCCAAATAATTTAACGCTCTGACATCAGAGACAGAAATCGGACTCAGCGACTGTATGATAACAACTTGGTGCTGTCCGTCCGTTCGTCCGTCCGTCCGCTGGTGCACCGTGAAATGGGAGGGGAGGGTTTCGTGGTTTTTGTACCGCTTTTTCGGCCAACCGAAATATACAGTTGCCCGATACAGCCAGTGACTAACAGAATCAAAAGAGTGAACGAATGAGCGCAGGAAGGCCCGGTGAGGGCGGGAAAATGCCGTTCAAAAACTATCCAGCACGTGGGTGATTGGGCACAGCTTTTCACAGCTTCTGGCAGAGGACAGCAAAAGGGAGGGTTGAGGGTGTAGAGTGGGTTAAATTATCCGGGGAGAGCAAAAAAAAGAGACAAAAAAAAGGCCAAACAAAAAACTAACTAATCCTGTCCAGGCCCTGGAACAGAAGCCAGCCAGCGAACTAAACGTTCGGAATTTTTGAACGCTTGCCATGGTACTCGACGCAAACGTACACGCTACAGCGAGGACATCGGACAGAAAAGGAAAGTAGGAAAGAGGAAGGGGAAAAGTGAGAGCCTTTTCGTGCCTTTTCCACTGTTTGCTGGCTTCTGGAGGCGCTGGATTAAAGGACACTTGCTAACCTTGGCATGGTGGCAGTTGCCAAACGATGGATAGTTACCGGTTGGTTTTTTTGTATGTATATGTTCACATTCTCTGCCATTTTTGCCAAAATCGGCAAAGGACTGGAGGATTTCTGGGCCGGCAGAGGAGAAGTGAGAAGGATACCGAGCAGTGGTGGTGACACTGTTACACATTTTATGCCGAACATGTTGAAACGCTAACCACCCCGAGGGCCACTATTAATTAACGGTATAATAAATCAAACCCGAATGGACATGCCCAAACCACCGCCGCCTCCTCCTCCCCGTTAGTGAAAAGTAGTCCACCGGGATTACATGGCATATGCACTTATTGGCTTATAGAGCAGAGCAGAGAGCGAGCAGGGGGAAAGATCGCATCCAACCCCTGATTTGCATCCGATTCGTATGCAACGAATTTGCATATCAGCTTTCGCAATGTGCAATTTAATTTCCTCCAGGTAATCCGTACCTGGATGATGGTGGTGGTTCACTGCGGCCTGGGAAGGTGGGAAGAAAGCAGGGTTCTGTTTTTGTCAGTTCAATCTCCTTTCCAGGATGGTGTTGGTTGGTGTGTAAAACGAGGTCAATTGAATTGAGCACCAACCTCGGTAGGACCAAAAGTTACTGATCAATACAAACACAATGCACACCATTCACGGTTGGTGTGCCGTTTGCTGCAGCATGGTGACGCGATTCACACATACGAACCACCGTTGCTACAGACGGAGATGCTGGGGATGCTGTCGAACCAGTTAACCTACATTATGGACGGTTGACTGCGATACTGCGAATGGGGCGTAAAACTAATGATGGGAATTTGAGGTGAGATTAGACAACCTGGTATTGGGGATAGTGATAGAGAAAAAAGGATGTAAAATGTTTCCTAAAAGTCATGTTTTAGTCTCTTTTTTTGTTACGCATGTTGCAGTGAATTTTTAGCTTTTGCTTTTAACTGAAAACAGTATTTAAACAGTAAGTCTTGTCAGCAAAATTCACAATTAACTGTTAAATTCTTACATAACCATTCAGGATTTTATCTCCAAAAAGGAATATTACAATGCATAACTCTATTGCAGGATTACTTCTTTATATAAAATTGCAAGTATCAGAATTGAGTAAAATCAATGCTTGAGTAAAATGCGCAACACATTAGGGCCGATTATATGAGTCAAACGGAAACCGTTAGTGTAGAGTGATTTTGTTTGACACTTTTCCGTTTAACTCACATAATTGCCGCTGTAAAAAGGTTTCTTAATCGTTGATGATCGTTGGTTATTATGTTTGAATGCACCAATATAAAAATGATTAATGAGGGGTTTTACGATACTACCCAGCTGTTTTATATAGAGTTGGACAGTTGGCAACTGGAATGATGTCAACACTCCATACAAAACCACACACAAAACTAGCCTCAAATTTTCTGCCTTGATTATTTCAACCTGAAAAGTATGTAAACAAACGCAGATTTGTCACGGGCGCGTTCAGGCCAGCTCATAAACGGTTGAACGGTTTTTTTTGTTCTCAACATGATGCTTCATTGAAAAGCGATCATGTAAACAACTTATGTTGTCATTTAGATAATATTTTAAATAATATCTGCTGTATATCAGATGTTTTGAAGATTCGCATTATAACTAAAATATATGTGGCTACACTATATTAATCGAAGGAATTGTTATTTTGCATTTATATTCTCGCATTTCGACTATTATTGGGTATAAATGAATCATTATATAAAAATTAACATAACAAAAAATTGCAAAAACCATATATGTACATGACAAAGTTACTTTTCATTTTGTTGATCTTTTTGCAAAATTTCATGACAATACGCTCAATCTGTTACAAGATATTAAGATTTGAAGTCAGTTTTCCCTGGCTATCATATATGATAACCATGGCACCCCAGGAAACATAACTGGCTCTCATATATGATAGCCATGACACTCAAAGTGTTAATAAATAAATAAAAGTACTATTTGTACGCATTCCTAACAGAAACAAAGAAAACTGAACAATTTTTAAATGTATCTTTTTTATACACAATTGCTGAAATCGAATATGGCGGACCTTAACTGTCAAATAGATACAACACGATCAAGGTGCATTAAAAATATCAGGTGGTGGAAAGGGGTCTTTGGGGCGTTCCCATAGTTGAGGGGCTTTACGTCATTTTAACACCGTTAACCATTGGTTTCCGCACACATTGGTTTGGAGCAGATAAAACAGATTTCTTTATTACTACGTGCATTTTTATATGTTTATTGATTTTATCCAAAAAATGAGATACATTAACTAAAGAGTTGATGATTTTTTTAGTTACGAAATTTAAAATCATGTGAGTAACAGTTCTAATATCACTTAAATCGTCCATATGTTTCATAGATAATGAGGAATAAATGTGAAAATAGGAAAAATAAATAATTTTTTAGTTTTTATGCTCAAACATATCGAAAACACAATGAATTATACAAAAAAAAAAAATCACGAAATAACGCGTAATAACACACTTCAATTTATTTTTTAATGTTAAATAAGAACTCATGTACCGGTTTCGTAGTACAGTCGTCAACTCGTACGACTTAACAACATGCCCGTCATGGGTTCAATTCTCAAATAGACCGCGCCGCCATACGTAGGACTGACCATCCTGCTATGGGGGGGAATCAATTAGTCACTGAAAGCCAAGCCCACAAGTGGGTACAGGCAGGCCTTGACCGACATCGGTTGTTGAGCCAAAGAAGAAGAAGAAGAAGAAGAACTCATAATGCCCAAAATATATTTCTATAGTATATTGAATAGCAAAAATGTGGTAAATAAATTATATGAACAAATGAAATAAATGTAAACAAAGTTTGAATCTCGGGGATCTTACGTCAAGTATCGAATTGTCAAAATGCTCTAGATTCCACCACCTGATCTTATTAATCCACCTTGAACCCGGATGATGAATACTGTTCCACTAACAGATTAAAAATTTCTGCTTTCTGGCTTAAAATATAGAAGGAGCCAATATTGGTACATAACAATATTCAACTAACGTTAAACCAAAACATACAAAATTACTTCATTACCGTCAGTAAACGCCGAATCTTAAAGCAAATTGTAATGATTTGACTTTTGATCTGTCAAATTCAGAAAACTGCGTATCTCCGAATCCGCGTATATCGAGAACCGCGTACCTCGGAAACAGACTGTAATCAAATTTCTGATATTATTTCTGATCCGATAGAAAATAAAAATAAAACCCGACTAACAAAAAAAAAAATCCTTTAAAAAGACAATAAATGAGATATTTAGAACGAAAAAAAGTCAAGTTGAACCGAAACATTGAAAAACTAAAGTTAAAAAAAAGTGATCAAAAAACATGTAGTCGTATAATTGTGTGACGCACTGTATTCAACCCATGCGATTGAAAAAAATACTACGAGGCCCGGTGAAATATACAAAAAAAATTTAATCTTTGCCTTCAACATTCCGTCCTCACTATTCATAAGATGCATATGTCGTGTTAGTTTGTGTGTTTCTCTTTGCCGACTGGAAATGAATTTATTAGCAGTGAAACTGTGTTACACTAAAACAGATCAATTGTGGAGATAAATGTTCCCATACTATTTTACATACATATATACATCTGGCCGAATGAACTGTCTAACACTAACGCCGGCTCTCACTGTGACCGAATACATAAATTTACATAAAAATACACACATATTCCACATCTCGGGGCTCATGCCAATGCCAATCGTACGAGAAAGCGATTACACAACCCTCCGTCGTCGTACCTACAGTGCAAAAGGTCTTCTGCAAAGTTCAGTTGCAAAAACGATGCTGAAGAAAGTTTGGCTTCTTGTTTTCAGGTTGCTTTTTTTGTATTATTATTATTCTGGTGTCGGTTGGCCTTCCGGGTTTGCTCTCCACCGAATGGAAGAGGACAGTTTAGCTGTCCGGGGTTTTCCAAAAAAGGAAGAGAAAAACTTTTAATTCCATCCGAAAACTTTCGCATCCAAGCCCACCCCAGGACGTTAACAATGGTCGTCCGTGGTCGTTGTGCCCTTCTTGGCAGAAATTACATTTCTGCATAAGCTGAATCGATAAAGCAATACTCTCTCGGGCTGCCCGAAACGAGCGAAAGGAGGGCTGCGTTCTTCCGATCCGTCCGTCCTTGCTTGCCCTGCCATACCCAACCGTCCAATGTACTGCGCCATTGGAGTGGAGTGGTGGATTTTGGATAAAATGGTTCCCATATGTTTAATGCATCGAATCATTTATGCTCATAAAAATTAATAAGGCTCGCTAAATGAATTAGGTCACATTTTGTGTCACATGCGGCTTTCCAGGATGCTGCTGCCGGCTGCTGCTCTGCCGCATGTGTTAGCATAATTTGGAACGAGCAGTCTTGTCCGTGCTCCTGTGCTTTCATTGCGTGCTGTCGATTGCGAGCAATATTCGATTGACATGGCCCGTTGACAAATGTGCCAACAGTTTCGAGATGGGTTCCGGCTTTGGTCCCGAGAGCATGGACATTTGCTGACAAAACGATAAGCCCGGCGCGTACCCCCTCGCTATGGACGGTCATGTGTATGTGTGGATTGGTGGTGTAAAGAGGGCACCAATTTTGCTCCGCGCTTGTGCCCTTACCGGGCTGCACATGAAATCAACAGGGAAAAGCACCATCAAAAAGCATCGATTCTGGCTCTCTTTCTCTCGCTGGGGAACCACTGAGCTGGTGTCCGGATGTTTGGTGAAAATGCGTACCAGTACCGCTGGGATTATCCAGTGAGCCGAGCGTGAAAGGATGGCAACACGTCTCGCTACATCCCTAAACACGGGGATGCCCCGATCGCAGGCTAACTGCAGCGCAACGGAAAAGTTTACCGCTTCGGCAGAAAAGTGCAACCGCAGCTGCTGCTCCCGTAACCGTATTATACGCAACCACTCACAGCAGCAGCAGTAGTGGCAGCAGTGGCAGCAGTGGTAGCGAATGGCTTCAGGCCAGAATTATATATGATGCCCCTGACTGGGGTTGTTTACCGTCCCATCCCTTATGGATGAGCGGCAACCGCATATTGGCGCATGTACCGGATCAGCCGTCCCATGCGGTAGCCACACACTGGAGCGAAAGCGTGCTATACGCACACATAAACACACACATAAACATACATACACACACACTACAAATGAAGGCCAGCAGTCAATCCTGGGTGGATGTAGGCACCGATATGGCACCGCGTGTGTGTGTGTGTCTAGGCACAAGAGATTGGGTACAGCAGGTTTCTTGATTCCTTTCGCAGTGAGCGGGACTAAGGAAGGGGAAGGACTAACATGCTGCACTCCCATTGTTTATGGCAATCCGCTTGATGAATGCACACAGGCCGGCAAAACTTTCCAAAACTTTAACCGGAGGAAACACTGTTTGCACACAGTAGCCTTTCGTAGATACAACTGCTGTGTTCGCTTTATGTTCCGGGTGTGGTGTACTCGGGTGCGCTGATGTTTTAAGTATGATTTAGGAAATGGAAAGTAGTGGAGTACTTATGACTGTTTTTGATTAGTGTTTCTTTTTTTAGAATTTTAGTTTTTGTTTGTGTTTTTTTGTTGTTGTTCCTTTCGTTACTTTAATTTAATTTCGTCATTGCTTAATGCACATACATCATGCAGAATAAAATCAAAATTTGGTTTTGTTTTGTGTTTTAAACATTGTGTCGTTCAAAAAGTGACTAAAATAATATATTTTTAAAATTATTTCTTTAATCTATTATTACGGCCCTTCCATATTGTCGAGTTTTTTTCCGCAGAACTTTTTTTACTTTTACTCTTGCAATATTATTGTAACCATCCACAATTAGATATGTAATTTTTATTTCAAAACAATGTATGTTTAAATTTGGAGGACTGGGAAGCATTTTTTTTACAGTTGTAACGAATTTTTTTAGCGAGTTGGAGAGATTGGTAAGCTCCTTTGGAGTTCCCGCGAGTATGCCGCTCATCTTCACATCTAACGTACAGTGAGTGTCAAAACATTAAGAACAAAAAATAAATAGAAACACTTTTAGAATTTGTCCCTCAATTTATTGACCGTTAATATTGTTCAAAAAAATGTTTGAATAATTTCTTACAAAACTGTGGGTACTATGCCAATAAAGAATGGCAACAGTTCAAAAATACAGTGGAACCCTAACGAGTTTGATCCGTTCCAATGACTCACTCGTTATGCGAAAAACTCGTTATGCGGGAGGCTCTTTTGTATACAACTGCACAATTGGCAGTTTAGAACAAATTTCGGGATAAAATTATTTTTGCAGAAATTGTTAGTTTTTATCGTTTGTAGTAAAGTATTATGATAGTAAAAAACATTTTACATGTAGTTCGCATCCATACCACCAGGTGGCGCTTCATAAAATAGTGTTTTAAGGGATCTTTGCTTTTGTTTTTGAATTTTGTGTGTTTTTTTTCTTGTATTTGTTGTTTCTAATAGTATAAACTATTTTAAAATATACTGTAATGTTCCATAATATATGAACAAAACATAATAATTTTGAATAAGATAATTTTTTCTGCTTTGTATAGGACAATTGTAGCTAATTCTCATCACTTTTACTCACAGGTAGTACGAATATTAAAAATTTACATACACAACTTAGGTAGATGCTATTACAAGCTTCTGACGTCTAGTTCACATTTCTAAAGACATGAATAAATCCATTTAAATAATTAGATAGAGCAGGTACATTGAAATAAAGTACTTCTCAAATTTGTAATGAAAAGCAACCCATATTGTTTGTCTTTGAATATTCATCCAATACTTTTCCAAGTCCTGTACTGCCTTCAGAAGGGGTAATAAAACTAAAAATCCGATGTTCTTGGTTTTACAACTATCCAAAATTCAACGATAGCTACAAACAAAGTAATTACTTCATTTGTAAAGTTAAACTCTGTCTTTGTTTTAGTGCGTGTAGCTACTGATATTGAACTGGTTAACGAATCAGAGGAATACAGCTCATTATACAAAATGTCCTTCTGGATGCATTTTCTTTCTTGCAAAATATTCTTTGTAGCATACTCCCCTCTATCCTTATATTTAGTTTGTCATGACTTTTGGGAGTTCCTTCTCCCACATTCATAACGTTTTCCTGTTATGCGTATAATTTTAGAATTACTTTCCTTACATCCGTCTATAATCTGGAGTAGCACCAAAAGGTATTTGGCTTCATTATATCTAATAATAAAGTTAGGATAGAATAGAAATTTACATATTATAGAAGTACATGAGCTGAAACTAAGATACACAGCTTCGTAATCGAAATTAAAAGTGATCAAAAGCACGTAGAATATATTTTTGTAGAATACACTAAATACGCTCCACTAGGCACCTATGGAGCCGCCTAGTTACGCATGTGTCTGTTTTTAGAAAAAGTTGATGTGAAAAAACTTCAATAAAATTCGCGTTCGCAAACTTTCGCAGAATATTTCTTCCCAGATTGATAGTATATATATTACACTATTATGTGACATATATGAGACAACACCACTCTACGCCACTTCCATAATGGCATCAAGTCAAAAATTAAAATGATGAAAATTTTCGGGAAATTTTTTCAGTTATTATCGTATATTTTTGCATAAAATTAACTTAACTCAAAATCTTTAAAATTTATAAAGCTGGCTAAATATCCTTTTTAAAATGTCTAAATTTATAAAAACGGTTCATATTTGAAAAAGTTACAAAAGTTCAAAGTTTTCCAAAAAAGTGAAAATTTTTCTGCGTTTTTTTATCAAGTCTCGACTTTGAGAGGTGTTTTCTAGAGAACCAGAAAAGATAAAGAGCTCATATTTGGTATTTTTCTTAGTTTAACCCTTAGTATTAAAACCTATTATTTGGAATTGCGCTATTACAAAGTTGATTTTTTGAATTTCATCCCGGCAAATGCCCATTGTGAACTGGTATGAAAAGTGCAATTAATTGGTTCCAAGTCAAGAAAAGTGCGGGTATATTGGGAATATATGCATCACAACCATACTAAACACTTCCATGTGGCAACAGTAATCCATTGATCAATTCTTAGTATCGAAATTTTCGCCTTCAGGAGAAAGTAGATGAAGAATGCATGCAAGAACACAGTCATCAATACTCCTCACATTTGTGAAATACACGCTTCTTAGGGAGGTACACTATACACTAAAATCCACGTCCTGCCCACTTCCACGACCCAAGAGAGTCTCCAATATTGTCAAATAAGAAGGAAGGAAATGGAACAATTAAACTGAAGACACTACTTCACTTACTCCACCCATCGATAAGCGCAGCAAAACTCTCAGTTCCGCTATCTGATCTGAAAAGAGTTGGACGTGGAGTGAACGCGCCCACGGCACGCTCCGGCTTTTTTCGATGTTTGTATGACTTCGTGAGTTTTGGGCTGGCGGTGGGAGTTAATGTGTCACCTCCCTTTCCACTTTTCCTCCACACTTATACCTGGTATTTTTGGAAAAAGCTTGATATTTAACGATTCTTAGTATTGACATGATCACGATTTCTTATCGGGAACAAAAATTAAATTGTTCGTTATGCGAGATTTTACTCGTTAAGAGGGGTATTCGTAGAGCGTTTAGATTTGCTCGTTATGCGAAACATTCGTTATAAGGGGTAGTCATTATGAGGGGTTCAACGGTATGTTAGTATGTATGATATCAAATATGTCAGTACAGTCTGCTCCCGAGATATGCGGTTTATGCGTTCCCGAGGAATCCGCGTAACTCCAATATTCGGTATTTTTGATTAAGTTTAATACTTATAACATTTATTTGATGATTTGATGATTTGAAAACATGGTATTTCTAGCTTTAAGGCGGGTTGAATTTTATAACAAAAATGCAATTTATACTGCTTTCGACAATTCATGAAGCAAATTGTACTGATTTGACAAATTTGGAAAACCGCTTATCTTTGAATTCGTGTAAGAGTTTAATCAGCTCTATTAACATTTTAAACATTTTGCTGATAATTGGAAATTCAATTATCACAAAAAAGCTACTCTATTTTTTTTATTTCGACAATTTGATAACCCTTTGATATTTGATAAATAACCGCTTCGCGATCGTAACCTATAACTGTTTTCCTGGTTTCTATGACGGATGCCTCCATTACATCTTGCCACCTTATCTTGAGCCTACCAAATGGGGCTCTGTCCTTTTTTGTAGTATAAAAGAATGAAATGAGTTGGGTCGTTTGGGTGCCATACGTATGATATAGCTAGTCTCTTGCTTATCAATGTATTAAGCTCTAGTTACCATACACCATTTCGATGGATTAAAATATTCTACAATCAAGCGAAGCGAAAGCACGTTTTAATCCAAGTATCACATTATCACAAATGGGTTTTTTGTGTGTGTGCCGATGTATTACGTATTGTGCAATAATGTAACAATTACCAACAAACAACTGCAACATTGTAATGGAATTGTTACAACAATTTTGCCATCAAATTGCCATCATAATTTTGTCATTAACATGCTATACTCTTGAGATAAAGTAAAAACCATGAAGATGGCCTTATTTAAATGGACACCTCTGTATGACATCTTCATTGGAGGCATACAGGAGCAAAAGAAAAGGGATTTAAAAAGCTTCGAATTGTTAAACTGACGTCTTAAAATACTTTGCCTTTTCTTACTTAAGTATTAGGCACTGTTGTAAGCTTATGTTATATATGTATTACAGAAGTATTCAATCCACCAATGAGTGTGAAAGAGCAAATAAATTTAAACCGCCCGCTCTGTCTGAACTGGTCTGAACAAAAATTAATTAGATTTTTCTTCTGAACAAACACGTGCTGACTGTTCCGGACCAAACGTGTACACTTGATTTTAGGACCACGTGTGCCATTGAAAGGCTTATGTGAATGTTAGATTCCTTTCCACACGAATCGCACTTTCATAGAGCCATTGTTGGGCGTACTCGTGCATTACAGATTGTTGGATATGATCGATTGATTGTTGTACGACGGCGGGGAAACAATTAATAACTATTGTAAAATATTTCTACTTCTTCTTTCAGCAAAGAATCACAGTAGCTCTAAGTTTCCTTGCCTAAATCAATATAATAAAACTGTTCATTGACTAATTGGTCCATTCCATGGCATAGTATAGTCGAGCACATGGGAAAGCTATCGGATAGGGGCTTTGGCATTCTGTCATCATTCGACACTAGGGTACTCTCAGTACTGATTTGACTGTTTTGCATGGTCGTCCCATTTTTTTAGTTTTATAGCAATTTGATTTAAGCGAGTTGATTAACTTAACACGCTTAAAGTATAAGTTGAACTTAACATATTTGTCTTTCTAATGAGTACGCCAGTATGTGAAGCTCTATTTATGTTAAAAAAAAAACATACATAATATGAATATTGTAAAGCAAACAAATAATAATTTGACTTATAACATAATATTACGTTATTAAAAAAAAACCTCTCATTGAAATTGTTTTGTTACTCATATAACATAAGTTTTTAAAATCTTAAAGTGAGTGAATTTTCGTCCTATAGGCCACGGGTTGTCCATTCAGACCCAGCAAAAAGCAATTTTCCCAATATTAATATTTTACCCATAACTCAAACTCTACCTGAATAAAATACAATTTAAATAAGAAACATGTCCTTGGAAAGAAAATCGAAAACCATTCTGGGCAGAGTAGCTTTAGCAGGCGTACAAACTGTTATCATAATGTGAGTGAGCATTATCTCGCACGCTTGCACGTGGTCCTCTGGAAAAAAACACCCCAACCTCTCCACAAATACCCCATCCCCGTACATACATACATACACCCACATAAAGACAGGACACTTTAAAAGGGAACACTCGAGCGAGCGTTCCCTCCCATTATGGTTGCTCAGCAGAACTGAACAAGCTGCTCGATTATATTTCATCACACTTAATAGGCATGTGCTTGCGAGTTTATGGCACTGCACAACATAATGATAGTATGATTGCGCCTCGGAAAGGGACGCTCGATTTGTTATCGCGATCGTGGCGTAGGCAAACACGTCGTAAATTCTCCTCTCCCCTCGCTCGCCCCAGATCAAACACGGTACGAACGTTTTGGGAAAGTGAATTTGAAGTGAGAAAGAAAAAATAACCGAAACACCATTTCTATTTACATTGCCGCTTTCACGGGACGGAGCAAATTTAAACATGCAAACACAGAAAGCACACACACACATACAGATTTACTCACCACGGGCTTCTGATCGGCATTGCGTGTCTTCCGTTCGACCATGATTTTGCCAGCACCGAACGGGATCCGTGAAATTTGCTTCATGACGCTGTCCACGTCCGCTTCCGGTTTCAAATGCACCACACAATACCTTTAACGGACGGAAATGGGCACACAGAGCAGCAAACAAAATAAATATGTACAAAAAATACTGTTAAAAGTGGAGCAACACACAAGCATTGAATGTAGAATGGGAATGGGTCGGATAAGGTATCCAAGCGTGAATAGGATTTTAGACCCGGGAGCGATTTCACGTTTTGTAAAACGCCAACGATAGCATCATTTGCACACAGGGCAGCACAGTTGCTACCTGTGCAGGATGCATTACACCGGACTGACCTTGGCGTTGCTGGACGATGGAAAATCACATTCTCGATGCTGGCCGAGAAGCCTTGAACGACTTCCTTGCTAAGGTGCGGATCCGGGAAGCGTAACAGCAGGACGTGCGGCTTCCGCAGCTGCCCGACCGCCTCCATCTCCACCAGTATTGCCTTGCGGGCATCTTCGAAGCGCCAGTTCTTGTTCGGATGCTTGATGGGGGACGTTTGCACCGATTTTTCCGCCTGGTGAAGATCGTTGGAAAAATCAAACGATCTGCGAAAGAGGTTAACGATAATAAGCCTAATGAGCAAACACTTCCATATCTCGGGACCAGGATCGTCCGATGTAACACGAGTAACAAAACTGAACGAACAAGCACACGCATTTTTTGTGGAAATATTTCACCGTTCTGTTTCAAAAACTTTACACTAATTCAAAACACTTCAATTTACATTAAAAAAAAAGTATTTAAATAAATCCGTATGCTTACATGCGACTCTTACGACGATTTTTGGCGCCATGCAGCAGATTCAGCATACGTCGAGGACAGTCGGACATCCTGCGTGCGCTCAGCCCGGAGCAACGTCTGTCGGCCGCGCCGGTTCGAAACGGAATGCCTCGGCCATCTCCGACGAGACCGTCCTGCTCGAGCGAAAGCGGTTGAATGAAGTCGCGCGACGGCAGCATCTCCTCGGCAAAGTCGGTAAAATCGAAGTCAGACGTTTCGAACCCGGAATCCACATTAAACCCCTCGCCCAGCATTCGCGGCACCACCGACTGCTGACAGCGATGGGCTGATCCACCAACACCGCCACCACCACCACCGGCGCCGCCACCGAGAATCATCCGCTTGGCGGTGGCGTGCGGCAGCAGTGAATATCGACTCGAAACGCTCGCCCTGCACTGCATCACTTCGGGGACGGGAAAACGGGGTTTTATTGGCACATTTTACAACAGATAAATCACCTTTCTGGCAAGCAGTGGCCCTTTTTGCTTCTTGCCCTACGTGCTTGCTGCGATTTTGCCTTTTGCTTCCCGTGCACCGTGTGTCTACTACGTACCGTTCTGCTGATGTCCTTTCGTCTTCATACAACCGTCTCTTCGCTTGCTGTACTCACTCACACACATACACACTCTCACGCACGAGCGACGGTTTATCTTCCCAGCGCGCTCGTTCTTCCCTGCAGCCAACCCGATTCGTTCTCTGTCGCACGCGTCCTTTGTGCTTATCCGCCATACGGTTGGGGTAGGTTTCAGGTTTGTATTTACCACCCACTCGATCGATAAGAACATAAACATCGAAAGCGTCTCCATTGGGGTGAGGTAGCCGTCGGAAAGGGGATGGAAAACATCCCCCCATTCGTGAAAGCTCAAGCGCAAACTCCGACTCCGTCTACCCGACAGTTCCGACAGTTTCTTTCTTTTCAAACTGCAATAATACGCCAAGGATGACCGTTTTCGTTGCGATTGCTGTGTTTATGTAACTCGAACGCCATTTATCGACTATTATTTACGCTACCAAAACAACAAGACGGTTGGGTTTACTCACTGTCCAACTTTTCGGTCATCATCATCGCGTTCAATTCCGACGGAGTGCGAAAGTAGTCTTCTAATAGTAGCACCTTTTTGTCGTTGATTTTATACCTCGACTCTTGCCATGGTAAAACACCACCCGGAGGAACTGGGGTTACCTCTCCCTGTTGAAAGCTGAACTGCTTTGTGACTAGCGGTATTTGTCCCTCGAATACGGCAATATATCTGGAAATTGTGAGATGCAAATAAACTTAAAACATGTTTTAAAATTTCTACCACACATCTACGCACTGCTTATCGTTGCGATATATTCTCAGTGGATAACGGTTCACCATGACACGGATTACAGCATTTATGAGAAAGAAAAATCCTAAAAAGTACAACAAATCCGTCTCGTTTGCCGTTAGTGTAGCGTACTCAATCTCGAACGGAACCACAATGTGATGGAAATCCTTCAAGTAAGTGAACGCACATATTCCACCGATGGCCAGAAAACTAAAAGATGTAACAATGTTGCATGCTGAAAATAAAGAGAAAAGACAATATTTTAATTTAAGAAATAATAAAGGCAGGATTTTTGGGTTATGCTTTTGAATCTGCTAAAGGCGAGCTTTTCCACCGTTACCAAACACCTGCGTCAGTTACAACTTTGCAATTACGAAAAGTAAAGATTTCCAAGATTTCCGAAAAGTAGAAAACTTCAGCCAATTAAGCATTTGAATCTGGTTTTGCTTAAATAACAAATTAATATATTTTCTTTTATTTTTTAAATAAAATATTGTAAAGCAAAAGATTGAACAAAAAAACTCGTTCTGGCGTAGCCAAACAGCGACGTGTAAATGCGGCTTCATCTTTTTGACAGTTGAAGCTTATTTGTAAACAAACTAAACTAATTCCAGCCATTCGCACGGGCAGCAAAAATTCTGCAAAATGAATATTTTGCCAAAAAAGAGGTGAGAATTATTAAATAATTGCTATGTACCTATAAAATTGGATCAACTATTTACTGAAAACTCCTCATCCATGGTTTAGATGGCACGTTCGCACCAAAGACAACATTGCTCGTGTCAGGCGAGATGAAGCTAAGGCAGCTGAGGAGGAAAAGGAACGATTACGCCGTGTAGCGCTAGCCGATCAGGAGGCACGGATCAATTTGCTTCGCCAGAAGGCCCGAACCGGTTCAGATAAACCGATAGAGTCCGAAACCGAGGTTCGCGTAACGGCCAAAGAGCACGTTAACTTTTTCAGCGAACTCGAGGAAGGAAAACACGACGGTGTCAAGCGATCGAACGCGGAACACGAGAAGGAAAAGAAGGAGGAGCAGGAAAAGTACGAAAAACAGATTGGCTATCTGACCTATCTGGGGCAGGATACGAACGAAGCGCTCGGCAAGCGGGACTGGTACGATACGGCCCCAAAACGTGCGGAAAGCCTCGATGAACACGGAAAGCCGATAGAAGTTGGTTTAAAAACGAAAAACTATCATGATCCCCTGAACGTTATTCGACGGTACGTACCGAGTGCAAGTTTCAAACTACCCTCGGCTACCTCAGTCTCTAGGCACGCGGAACCGAGCGTTCCATGTCCGGACACCTCTCCGGCAGTACAATCGAAGACCCAATATACAGCACTGATTGGGCAAACGGGTCGTAAAGAATCAAGAAAGCGAAAGTTAAGTTCGAGCTCTTCAGATACATCACGCCATTCGAAGAAAAGAAAAAAGAAACATAAGAAGCACAGCGATAAGAAGAAGAAAAAGGAAAAGCGGAAGAAAAAGAAACATAAGAAATCCAGTTCGGACGAGGACGAAAGTACCGAGGACGAAGAGGTCGCGAAGGCAAAGAAAGCACAGCTAGAACAGATGCGGAAGCAGCGAATTGCGCGGGAGCGAGAGGAGAAGGAAAGGACGGAGAAGATGCTTGCTAAACTGCGTGGTGAACCGGATCCACCTCCCAAGACACCGAAGGAAGTAGTGCCACAGCATTCGGTGCCTCGTCAGAAGTACAATTCACAGTTCAATCCCGAACTGGCAAAGCAAAATTACGAATAAACCGCTGCTCAAGGTTCTGTCTTGTGTAACTACTTTAATAACCGATTTATTTCCCATTCCGCACCATCTACAGATACTTTCCGAACCACTTGTGATCTACCGGAGACAACCATCGGTGGCAACCGCCGAGATTGTTCTGGATGATGTACTTAAAGTTCCAAGGGTTTAGATTTTCTCGTTCCAAACGCTCCTCCTCCGCTTTCATGTTTTCCAACATCTCCTGCGAAACCACCATTGCCTTGAACGGCAGCTTAGGACACACGATATCGAGAATTTTCTTCGCCTCTACAAATTCTAGCTCTCCCGCCAGCTCCACAATGACGCGCCCACTCTTCACCGGCGTAACGTAGTGATCGATGGCACCTTTACCACCACCCATGCGCTGGCCCTGGCCCTGCTTCGTCACCGGTTGCCACGGTGCCTCGACGCGCCAAATGGCAAACATGCGGCTCGTATCCATCTTGCGACCGATCGTCAATCGCAACATTTCATAGTGGCCCCATCGTAATCGACCTCCCCCCGTCGCTACTATGCCGTACTGCTTGTGAACGAGCGAATTGTGCACCAGCTCAGGGCCGCGCATCCATTTCAGCTTCTTCTGCATCTTTGGTGCACGGAGATTGCTCGGCAGCTGCGGAACTTTGTCCATAAAGCGGAGTTTGGGCTTTTCTGGGATCTGAATATCTGTGGCAAATGGGTAAGCAGATAGTATCAAACGCCCTGTCAGTTTGCTGCAGATAGATCGTACGCTACTCACTGTCATATTTAATCGGTGGAGCAAAAAACTTCATGCCGGCAATCTGCTGACCGAACTGACCATGCAACAAGCCTGCCAAAAAGGGATTGTTTTGATAAAGTTAAAATGGACGGCGTACATTTGTTAGATTTGTATCACCTACCCGAAAGCAATGGTCGCAGCTTTTCACAGTTGGCCAGCATTTTGGACCCAGACTTGCGGGATAATAACAATTACAATTCAATCTAAATGCAGTACAAAAATTGCGTAAACACTCCCGGCCCCTAGCGTGTTTTGATTGAGAATGTAATTTCCCGACTGTCATCTTTAGTTCCATCCCCAGCCACTAGGGGCGTAGCACGTGCATTTGCGCACTGTCAATTAAGGCAGTGATGCCAAACTCAACCAAAACAGATTTGTTTACATTTCATGTAACTTTCGTTGCCGGTTTTTTGTACTTTTGTAAGGATTTTTAGAGTAAAGAAATATTATTGTAATAACAACGGCCTCCGAAAATAAGAAAAAAAGACATACATATTTCTCGTGCTAAAGTTCGCGTGCATTGAACGATCTCTCGTTTGTGGGCGCATTGGGTAAACAAGCGAATGTGTACTAACTTGTAAGATAGTTCTCCATCGGAGCGCGGTAAATGATGCTAAATCCGGCAGGTATGTTATCTTTCTTCAGGAAATATTCCTCACGTTTTATCACAGCCTTTCGGCATAGTACGGAAGAGGTGAATAAAGTTCGCTGTCTGTCGAAGAAGAAGAACGTGATTTTAGACGATTATTTCAGTGTTCAAATAACATAACTTTTGAAACTTACATCGCCGGTGATGTTATACTTGAAGTTCGTTTGCTTAAGCATAGAATTGGCCACGCTTTGGTCCGTAAACTATGCCCTAAATGCTGAAGAATCATTTTTTCGTCCCGGCTGGTTGCGATTTGTACACAAATGAAGATGCTTTTATTTACGTTTGGCAATTGTCATTCTGACAGCTGACAAAGCAGGAACAACTGATTGTTGTCAAAGACCAACTGTAAACAATCTCTTTTGTACGTGTAGCATCATCACTTGCTCGCCCGGAAAGCCTAGCGCATTAATTTTATCATCAAAATGCGACTCTTTGCCATTACGTGTCTCTTATTTTCGATTGTAACTGTGGTAAGTAGCCAGTATACTGATCCAAATCTATGGCACGTTTCTTAAATCGAATAACATTATGTTCTAGATTGGTGCAGAATTCTCCGCCGAAGATTGCCGGGAGCTGGGGCTTATCAAATCGCAACTGTTTTGTTCGTCGTGTAGTAGCTTAAGCGATTATGGACTGATCGAACTGAAGTAAGCACATGTAGATATATGATTGAATCGTTTATTATATATTTTGCCTGTTGCCTTGTATTACAGGGAGCATTGCCTAGAATGTTGCCAAAAGGACACTGAAGCCGATTCAAAACTGAAGGTGTATCCGGCGGCAGTGCTGGAGGTGTGCACGTGCAAGTTTGGCGCATATCCACAGATTCAGGCGTTCATTAAGAGCGACCGACCGGCCAAGTTTCCCAACCTAACCATCAAGTACGTGCGTGGTTTGGATCCGATCGTGAAGCTAATGGACGAGCAGGGCAATGTGAAGGAAACGCTTTCCATAAACAAATGGAACACCGACACGGTGCAGGAGTTTTTCGAAACACGTTTGGCGAAAGTTGAAGATGACGATTACCTTAAAACGAATCGTGTTTGATGATTTCCGCAAATAAACACATCTCAAACATTCTTCATGCTTATCTAGCCGGGGGGAGATAAAAGCTAGATAAGCGAACAAAAAAAAAACGTTTTACAAATTGAGCTATTGTCACCTTATTACCATTTATTAAGAGAACTCCTGACCTATAATGAAAAAAGTTTACCACTTACCCGAAACAGTTATTTGATACCGATATATTTACCAGAAAAGATCGTCTAAAAATGGAAAACATTAGATTGCCACGTACGTGTCGCGGACTTGCATGTACCCTGTGACACTGTAGATTGGAATTGTCTGGGAATGATCATGCTCTAAAATGGTCCTTACTACTCTGAAGTAGTGTTGCGCACTATAGAACGCACCCACGATTCCGAACCGACTCCGGCAAAATCGGAACCACTAGTTCCACCAGGAGTCTCCTGGAATTGGAGTCATCTGAATTCGTTCAAAGTCGGTCGGAGTCGTCCGGTGTCGGGCGAAGCCGGTCGGTGCAATGTGTTTGTGGTCAGGCATTTAATTTCTTCATATATTTTTTTCCATTTTCGCTTTGCAAGTTCTCTTCTTCAAACAATCCTTGCTTAGATTGCACGTGAAGGGGTCAGAGGTGGCTCATCATCATGATCATAATCATCACAACGCTTGTTTTCTAAGAATAGCAGTTTGAGTAAACAGGATTCGACTGAAATCGGAGTCCGTATGAAATGCTTGACCAAAAATTCTCCGAACAGCCCGGACTTTGGACGACTCGGAGTGATTCTAGTGGGTTGTAGTAGGTGTCCCTATAATATTCTTGAAAAAAACATTAATGGCTCCGGAACCGGCTTCGCACCAACAGCTCAGAACCGACAGCTCCGAACTAGCGATGGGAAAAATGAAGTTTTTGTCGGAATCGATTCCGGCTAGCTCTGAAGTTTTCTAAAAACAATCCAAATAGTAGGTCCGGCATCAGTTTCCTGAATCGTTACAGGAATTGTCTCCGGAATCAGAATCGGTTTCGGAATCTGAATTGACTCTGAAAGCAGTATCGATCGGAGTCGGTTTCGGCACATCGATCAAAATAATCGTTTGGGTCTAATAATGCTACATATTGGTAGTCGCAAAAAGCCCAAATGTACATGTAAACTGGAATAAAACTTATTTTAATTCAAGAACTGATTCTCATTCCGGATCCGATTTCGATTCCAGATTGGGATTCGACTTCGGTATCGACTCCGAAATCTAATCCCGAATTGGTTCCAGAACCAGAATTGATTCCAGCATTGGAATCGGCTCCGAAATTGATTCCGAACACGGAATCGGAATCGGGTAGGTCAAATTCCGAGCTCCCACCACTACTCCGAACCAACGGCTCCGCACTAACGGTTCAAAGGAGACGGCACTAACGCACTATCGATTCAAAGGAGACGGAATTGTACGATAGCATAAAAAAACGAATCTACCTTTTTCCTTCATTTTCCAACGGATTTACCCGTTTGAAATTTCATTGAAAAGGAATTGTTTCGGTGTATTGTGTTATACTCGGCTCTGGATCCGTTGGTGCAGAGCCGGCTCGGAAGTGTGTCTGGAGCCGAATTCTGGCGTCGGAGCTGCTATTGTCTAACATGGGTTATACAAACTTATAAAATTCTGAAGAATTAGACCACCCATAAGAAATATATCGCACATTTGATGGTCCTTTACAGACATTAATTCTGAACACACGAATGATTGAAAATGAATTAATCCAACGGTTTGGACACGAATCTGGCGAAGGCTGGAAGGATGCTCGAATTATACCCTCCAGTAGAGTGTTCAACACATCTCGGTGACTGGGATCGATTGAAGATTACGTGCAAATACATAGCTGGTCTGAATGGACTGAATAATCTGGAGAGCATTTGGGTATCTGGTGTAAAATCTTTTCGGGGTCTGATATTGAGGGGACTGTAGGATTTTTTTTATTCATATCATTATTGCAGATTATAGGGGATACATTACAAGATTATCCTGCAAAATGAATTAATAAAAAAAACTCCTACATCTTGGTCCATACCCAAATAGCCAGAATTGATTAAGCAGCTCATTTTGGCACGCTAAAGATCGCTGCTCTAATTCGCCTTTTGCAGTAGATAAACAGCATCAAAGTTCCAGGCGGTCCTTCTAAATAGCGCCTAAGCAGCTTCCATAAGCTACGGTGCCGGGGATTATTTTTCTTTGTGTTTTATTTTCAAGCAAGCGTCATCGATGAAATAAACAACAGGATTTGTTTTGTTTGTGTACATGTGTATATTTTTAAATCCTTAATATTCATAAATTACACGAAACGTATCACAATTTACTGTACAATCACAATCAATTCCTTCAAAATCCCTTCTTCAAAGAACTAATCTAACTTGTACAGCAGCAATGAGATGATTGGCGGCGCCTGTCTTTGACACTTTGACAAGACCCACCTTGTACCGATGTCATGCATTAAAAAGCTATGAAGTTCCACCAAGTTCGGTACACGTTCTTAACAAGCCTGAAAGTTCCATCATGAGCCCTACACATAGTGTTAATCAGCCGCAAAGTTCCAAAGAGTACCATGTGCCTGTTAAAAAGCTCCATAGTTCCGCAAAGTACCGTCTATATCTTAATCAGCCACAAAGTACGACATCGGAACGATTTTTCGTTAAACAGCCCTAAATCAGCTATAAAGTACGAGCTGGCTGTTTGGGTACAGGGCTTGATCTCTTGATGCTGTTAAATCGTGCGAGTTGACAATTGTACGTCAAAGGACGGTAAAATATACCGTGCAAGAGGAACAATTTCGTCTTTGTCAGGTTTGCAATCATGATAAAAACATTCGCCGAGATTTGTTTAGATAGAGTTTTATAGAGAAATATAGATAGTCCAGAGTTCCTCAGGAATGGTCATGTATGGCTTTCCAGGTGCTAACGTATGTTTCCATTAGACTACCGTGATCATCTCAATTGTTTGTGTTTTTTGTCCATGATATTTAAAAAGAAAAGAAACATTAGCGATTACCAGTGTAGCAGACATCTGCTTTAAAATATGACCTTCTTCCTCCAAGGTTATGTGATGGGCGTATCTAGCGTTAAAAACATTTACACCATTCAAGGTAGGTAATGAACCGGTGCAGCAGTACCTAATACAGGGTTTCCCACGATTTATTGGTTGGTTCCCACGATTTATTGGTGCGTTCCCACGATTTTTTGGTCATTTCCCATAATTTTTTGGTAGCAACCCACGATTTATTGGTCGGTTCCCAAATATTATTGGTCGGTTCCCAAATATTATTGGTCGTTTCCCAAATATTATTGGTCGGTTCCCAAATATAATATAATATAATACCGACCAATAATATTTGGGAAACGACCAATAATATTTGGGAACCGACCAATAATATTTGGGAACCGACCAATAAATCGTGGGTTGCTACCAAAAAATTATGGGAAATGACCAAAAAATCGTGGGAACGCACCAATAAATCGTGGGAACCAACCAATAAATCGTGGGAAACCCTGTAAAAGAGGAAGATAAGGGAAATGGAGAATAGTGGAGGGGAGTGGGGAAGAAGGTAACCAATTCTATGCTCACTCGAACGCCATGTCCTAAACGTTAGACATGCATGAAAGTCAAATCCATTACGAGAAGACCTCGTGCCTGACGAATTATTCGATGTATCTTAAAGCAGTTAAAATTGAGTCAACAGTATTTGATGACTCATTGCAATATTTACTGTTATGAATGCGGTATGAAAAGGAGCGAACGGATGTTTTCTTTCTTCGGTAAGAAATTCAAAAGTATTGCTTCAAAACCAACCGATCCGTAAGGCTTTGTTTGAAGCTTCAGGGTAACTAAACATTTCAGCAGAATTAACATTGCAAATTAAAGTTTACTGTGAACTATCGATCGTGTGCGACCGGCTGATAGCACTTAACCCTGCTGCTGGTTGCATGGACGAGGGTGGCATTTTCTCCTGGTTTAAAAATGTGTTGTTTATGTGTGCACAACCAATTATCGAGCCGTTCTTAATTTGTCTATCTCAAAACTGTCCGCGTGTGTGGTTCGCGCTTGATTAGGTGCCATGTGTACATATGATCGCGTCTCGAGAAGAACCAGTTTTAATACTAGAAATTACTCTCTGGTGCCATTTTATCGAACGTCGTATAAATATCACCCGATGCCTCAGATAAGCACATCATTCACGTTTAATCCTCCAAACGATAGACAATGAAGACTTTCGTAAGTATCTGTCAACGACACCTTTGGTGGAAGGTAAATCAATGGTGTTTCTAATAAACTTCTTTCATCGTGTTCAGATGATTTTGGTACTGTGTGCGGCAATCGCTCTGGTTGCTGCCGAGGATAAGAAGGGTCCAGCCACCCATCACGATGTTAAGCAGCAGGAAAGCCACGCTCCGCAGCAGCCGAAGCAGCACGACCAGCACCAACAACACCAACAACAGCAGCACCCAGCATCTCAGCAGCACTCGCTGAAGCAAACCCAGCAGCACCAACAGCCACAGCCGGCACCCCACAAGTATAAGCGTGAAGCACCAAAGGACTCGGCTGCGGGACATTCGACCACCGCTGCACCGAAGGCAACCGTCGATCCGAAACAGCCGTCCGTGCTGCCGGCCATCATCGGACAGGCCCCGAAAAACAAGCGTGACACTGTAGCTGCTCAGCCAGCCGCCGCTGCCCGCCCATCCACCAATGCTCCACCAAAGGCCGCTGCTGCAGGAGCTACCACCAACGGCCAGCAGCGTAAAACCCAGTCCGCCCCGCGTCCTACTGCAAACAAGCAGCAGCAGAGCCGTGATCAGGCATCGAACAAGCCCCAAACGACTGGAAATGCAAAGGTACCGGCTACCGTTAACCAGCCCGCCTCGAACCCGACGACTGCTAACCCCGCGAAGAAGGTTTAAATCACACAAAAGTGGAACTGAACGAATCGAATCGATGATCGATAATTTGTGAAGATGTGTTTTTTTTTTATTTACACAATGTGTTTTTCTATTAAAAAAAATCAAATAAACACACGTTAATTTGCAATCCAATGTAAACCCAACGGTTTTACTTCCACATTACTGATCCAAGAAAGAATATAACATTCATACAACATAACAATTGAATTAAATAAATTGGAAATTGATGTTTGTTTCAAAAAAAAATATATATATAATAGCACTTAACATTTAAAACTTTCGTAGATGCATTCCACATTTATGAAGCTGAATGTTATGAAGAAGAATAACGGTATGTCAAATCGTACGAACAAACGACATGCTCAACGTGGGTTCTATGCACCGAGACGTAAATCGCAATAACGTAAACCGACTTTATCTTGATAGGAATATAACTCATGTGAACAAGATGCCAGGAACAACTAGAATTGTTATAAATGTATAAATTAATGTATACGCCGTCAATCTAGCCCTGTCATAAGTCACTAATGTTTAATCTATTTATGCTATATATGTTCAACTGGTGCACCAAACGCAGAATAATGATTCCTGCGTATGAAACTCTTTACATCCACGATTTGAACACATGGCAAGCATTTTGTTAAGTTGTACGACTTACCAATTGTACCACGGACTAAAAAGAAAAAAAAAAGGATTAATAATCAAATTGGATCCAAATCGAACCAAACATATCCATGCTCTCCCTACCTATAACACTAAAGGATTTGACTTGATACTTACAGCCAACTTGTGAAGTCACCTATCATTACACCTCATCTAAATTATTCTAAAGTCCTGTTCAGATAAAATTCGATCACCTAATTCTATATTTTATAGAATTTTATTCTTATCGTACTTTTTTTATACGAAAGTTATTTGAAGGTATTGGAGCACACAATACAACCTTGCAAAAGTTTTTACATGTACGTGCTTGTATTTAATAGTTATTAGCGCTAGAGTTGATCACTAGGAAAATCAAACATGATCCGGGAAGAGACAAATCGAAACTGCTTTAAAATGGAGTTTCCTGGTAAAAAAATGTTATATTAACAAAGCATGATCCCATGTCTCCAACAAATAGAAATACTATTTTGCAGATAAATTTGTCAGCATATTGAAGGCTTTAATAACCAACGAAATAATAAATTCAAACATTTCTAAAGAATAGTGCCTGTGTAAATAGAAATACGGCCATATCGGAATGTCTTGTTAATAAATAAATTAAAACAAATAATAATAATACGCCTTGATAAATGATTTTTTCCTACTATCAAGGTTCCGTGGTTCAGTAAAGAACAGACCAGCTGTCATTACAGTTGTGAGGTGTTAAAATGGTACAATGGTTAAATGGTAGTTATGTGGCAATAATTCATCAAAAAAAGGAGAAAACTAGTAAAAGGCTTTTACTAATTGCATACTACTGAAGAAAGAAGTTAGATAAGACGATATATCAATTGTGTGAAATCTAATAAAAGGCATCGAAGGATAAGTCGTTGCATTCATCTGTACATCAACATTTGTTTTGTATTTTGCTTTGAAATGGAAATAAAATACCTTTCTTTTGATGTCCAAATCAATTTTCTGTGTTGAAAATTGCTTGATATACAGCATGTACCAAGTGACCAAATTCTAAAGGAAAAGGTCTTAAACAGCGTGAATTTCATCCAACACATGTCTTGATCCTGGATATTAAAGGATCTTGCAGAGATCTGGACCGAATTTGGTGTAAAGGTCTTGACTATTCAGAACTGTTCAGAGTGTGGTCTTATCCGTTTTTTAAGATTCTCAAACTGATTTTGTACCAATTCTACATACGTTGAGAAGTAAATTCTGCAAACGTAAGTTTCTCAAAAGCACTAATGAGTGCTTGAGAAAATGAGCGTTGAGAATGCTTTGTACCTTCTCCCAACTTTGAAGTTTTCTTCTGGTTAGCTTAGCATCTCAGCAAGCATCTTAGTCCATCTGAGATTGTTTTGGCCACAAATGGGTTTGACTATCGGTGACTACCCCCCCCCCCCCCCCCTCGATAAACCCCCAAAATCAGGATATAGTTTCGATACATACGAGATGATCATTGCAAGCGCATCTGGAGCTCAATCCACACAAAAATTCAACCCATCATTTGCATGATCAGTCGTACATAGGTACTGTCAATCATATGTTTATTATTTTACTTCCTTCCCCTGATCATTAGCAGAGCCCTTGGAGGGAACCTCAGGGCTGACATTGAGCCGTTGAATATTGAAAATATTTCTTTTCTAGAGGTGTGAATTTTACACTTCGTAACCTTCACGAATTAAACACTAGTAACGACCCACGAAGCATCATGGTATTGTCAATAGCAGTGTACATCAAAATAATTGTGCATGATGTAGCTCTAAACTAATAGGAAAACTTGGTAAGAAATAGGAGCTATTTGTAGCTGCCTTTGACCAACTGAACCCGAAATAAATGACCACTTCGGGAATGGATTTGAGCGGTGTTGACAGCGTAAATTGAAAAGAATGTAGCATTTATAGCATTATCTTTTGTATTTATAGCTTGAATAGGATTAATAAAAACATATTTGATTAAGTATTTGATGGTCTTAGTTAGCCGGTCTCGTAGTACAGTCGTCAATTCGTACAACATTAACAACATGCCCGTCATGTGTTCAAGCCCCAAATGGACCGTGCCGCAATACGAAGGACTGATTACTATCCTGCTATGGGGCGTAATCCATAAGTCACTGAAAGCCAAGCCCACAAGTGGTATACAGGCAGAGGCAAGCCTTGACCGACGACAGTTGTTTAGCCAAAAAGAAGAAGATTTGATGATGAATTTGATTTTTTTAATCAATCAGCAAAAACATGATTTAATAGCCACCACGCGGTCACGTCGGTCTAATAATACATGCTAGGCATTTCGAGTGAGAAACGTTCAGCATTTGGCTTTGTTAGGGAACGGTGCTTCTCTACATTAGATAGTTACAAATGTGATTATAAATGTATACATAAATATAAACATTTTTTCAGCAAAATAATTTGTTTAAGCAATATCAACTATCTATCTATCGCTGCACATCAAGAAAGTAACGTTGACAATTTCGAAAGATTTGCGATTCGGTGAAGCAACATTATGCTGTCGCAATTCAAACACGAAGCATTTGTTATCGTAAACCATTGCATAACAATAAAGTATGTCAAAGCGATTTTTGGTTGCCAAAAAAAAACACACTCAAAACAAGAATCGTACTCACGAACCGGCATTGTGACCTCGCGCTTCGGACGAAAACACAACAAACAGTCGGCATTGAGCAGATTTGAGTTACTCATCGATTACCACTAGGCAAGAGGAAGTGATAATCGGCCGTGTTTTACTCTTTCACTTATCTGCCGTGCCGTGAACACCTACGGGGAGAAGATGGGGCCGCCGGTCCGATCGATGCGCCGTTGTCAGATGCGAATTAGTTAAGTACATATCAATTCAGGGTAATTCCTCGGCTTCTATTGCTCCACTGTCTCCCTCTATACACCCGTACAGTAGTGGAAGGTGCAAATGGCGCGTTGGCATACGAATGTGTAAAAAACCGCGCGATGTATATAAGAGCGAACATTGGCATCATATCATCGCTCGCTTGCTATCGAACACATTGCCACCGGCGTTACCATACGTTGAACTGCGAGAAAATGATTAAATTTGTAAGTAATGTCTGTCATTTAAATTAACAGCAACATAATTCAATTCATGTGTTTTTCTTTTGTTTCTTTTAAAGCTTTGCCTATTTGCATTCCTTGCCGCAAGCTGTCTAGCTTTGCCGGTAGAAGACCATCCTAAATTATCTCGCCCTTCACCCATCAATCCGGATGTTGCCAGCGAACCAAAGCCAACCGAATTGAAGGAACTTTCCTCGGCGTCCTCCTCGACCACCGAGAGTCACATCCAAAAGGTCCCAGCGTCTGGAGTAAAGCTTAGCATTGAGGTAGCAAAAAATGAGGCGACAACCTCCACTAGCCCCAGCACGGACACTGAACAGACCACTAAGAACAATCCGAAACGTTCGGTAGAATCGGATTCAAGCGCATCCACTACCACGGCCGCAAACCATCCAGCGTTCCGGCGCAATCAGCCTTCTACCACGACGGAACAGCCCAGCAGTACCACCGGAAGCAGTTCCACCTCCAGCCCAGTTTCAGTGAAAACTCCGATTGCTACGACGACGTCCAGAACAAAGCGTGAGGTCGCCGTCACTGCCGCCACTGCCAGCAGCAGTGCAGGTACTACTGCGGCAAAACGCACAACCACTGTCGCCCCAGCCACATCCAGTGATGATAAGGAAGGGCCTCACTTTGTGCGACCGGTCCCGGTGGATCAGATACTGAAAAATTTCAACCTCTCGGAAAAGTCTACCGGTTCGGCTGCTACTGTACAACAGCCGAAACCGGAGCAGTCTAAGGACGAACAGAAATCGGATGAAAGTTCCGAGGAAGCATCCGAGCACCGAAAGGAAGAGTCGGAGCAAAAGACGCACCAACAGACGCATCCCGTCATCCGACAGCAGGGTGCATAATGAAACTGTATAGTATTGCTTTAATCTGTTGTTCTCTGTTTATGTTTAACGTTTTAATCAAATAAAAAGCTGCAGCATGTATGCTTAACGATTTAAAAATTCAAGTGTTATTTGTTTCCCTCTTGCTCAATTCATATCTATCTATTTATCTATTTATTTCATATATATAACCGACGGACCATCGTGTCTAATCGGCAACCTTATAATTAAATTAAAGAGTATATAAATAGACCTGTAGTTCTAAGCAAACATTAAATGTGACTTAGACGCAATTTCTCCTTGAACGTAGATGAAGACATACTAAAATCGAACAAATCTAACACTTCATTGAACTCGAGGGACATACGTGTAATAGGGTGTCCCTGGCTATGGTTGTTGCGGGTACGCGGTACACGGAGATGGAAATTAGATCTAAGAATCCGACAGGGAGCGAACAAATTGATGCTGGCCAGTAATGCCGGAGAATCGATCTCTCCGTTAAGGAGCCGGAATATAAAAAGGCATTGAGCGTTTTTACGTCGAGAGCAGAGTGGTTCAAGTCCGAGAAGTAGACACCGCTGATGGTAGAAGGGCCGAGCGTGGTGGGATTACCATGGAAGGAGTCGAACCGCGTACCTGGTGATTCTCCGTTGAATGGCTTCGAGGCGATTGATGTCACCAACGCCAAGCGGGCACCAGATCGGGCAGCAGTACTCCAGGCACGACCTTACGATGGCACAGAAGATCGACTTGACGCACATGGGATCGGTAAACTCACTACAGGTCCGCGTAATTAGACCGAGTAGCTTATTTCCCTTCGCAACAACGCTATCAATGTGAGGGCGAAATGACATCTTCTGATCGAGTAGCACCCCCACATCACAGATACAGGGTTTACCAGCATAATAAGCAACTGTCCACTTGTTTTTAACAATAGTCGTTTTGAATAGACACCGCTGTCTGCCACTTGCTCACACGTCAGATGGTGTAAGCTACTCTGTCCATTTCAATAACACAATTTTCGCCTTCGATAAGCAACTGTCAGATTCGGCACAGTTTGTTTTGTTTTGACAAATTTTGCAAAAACAAAACTTTTCAAAAACGTTTCTTTTAATCAAGCAATTTGCAGTATAAACCATAAATTTCAATAAATCAAAACATTAATTTTGCCGTGCCCCCGTGCCGAATCCGACCGTTGTGCAATCGAAGGCGAAAATTGTGTTATTGAATTGGACAGAGTAGCTTACACCATCTGACGTGTGAGCAAGTGGTAGACAGCGGTGTCTATTCAAAACGACTATTGTTATAAACAAGTGGACAGTTGTTTATTGGACTGGTAAACCCTGTACATGTCGTGCGAACCAAAGCCGTGTTGAGCATAGTGTATGTAAACGAGATAGGGTAAATTCAATCGCAGAAGAAGCACATTGACAATACGGCACGTGCATTTTTAGCTTTCTTTCACATAACGGAAGTAAAACGCGCATTGAATGACATTTGATACATTTTACAATTTGTTCGCTAATCATTGTTTTTCTTCATTTATCAAGGTGTTTGTTTCCACTGTTCCATATTTGCTCATTACAAGTTCCTGCCCTTTACACGCACAAAAGCTTGTCCTTTGAAGGAGTTTTAAGATTGTGTTGGTTGTTATTCTTGTTCATGGATGAAGTATTATTATCATAAGGTATTCAATATGCATGACATGTCTTTAATGCGTGTGATTTGTTTCAGTATGTATATATAATGTGTGTATATATATATTTACTTTTGTATGAATATGAATGTAGGTGTGTTTCGAATGAATGTGTTACCTATCTCTGGTTTTAGCTCATGCTTTTTTGAGTGGTGCAGCACGCTTTCTAAAAATATAAGAATATATTGTATGTATTTGTATATGTTATGGTCTTATACGTTTCTCGCCACATGTTGGCGATTTGCTTTTCTCTTTTCTTTTTTTTTAATACAACTCTGCCGTTCTTCGGTTGCTCCTTTTGACTTTACGTACTGCTTGCTTGCTTTCCCGATGTTGAGATGTTATTGTAATTCTAAGTAGCTTTGAATTTTACTCTCGTTTTGATTATGGTGTACAGTTTTGCATTTTTAAGTTATGTTATCTTTCGTTTTTTGATTTCGCCACTATTTGCACATCCAATCACTGGCGTTAAATTAATTATCGTTCTCAAAAAACAAACCAAAAATGCAAGTAATACGTAATAGTGTGATTTTGCGCCCGACCGACACACGTTCTATTGGGGAGGGGTACAGTATTTACGTAAGTTTTGTTTTACTTCTTTACAGATAGCTTGGAAAACATCACCGGACAGAGTAACACACCGAATAAATCACTAGCGCACATATGTTATTATGACTGAATGCTCACCACTCCCGTTGCTTTATCACCTTATTTTGCAATAAAAGTCGAAATTGTTTGCCCGCTAATTGATTTCTTATCCCTCTGACACACACACATTCGCGCGCTTCATCACTTTCGTGGGTACGGAAGTGCGCCGCATCATCGACTATAGTAATGGTGCAGACGCGCGCGCTTGTTCGTGGTGGTGCTGCTGGTGTGTTGCATAAAACCTATTCCTATTTACTACAATAAAATGGAAGTTTAACGAGATTTTCGATTTCAAATAAAATATTAAAATAAAACCCATTTGGATTCCGCACATCGGTTTACACCCCGTGCGCCTTCTCCATCACACCTCCCTGTTTAGCGTTGTATTCACCACCGCTCTCACACACGCTTTTCTATTTACGAATACGTTAAAATCTAATGATAATAATGTAACCATTTACGACTAGCATTTTGCAGCGTTCTCGACCGTAGTACGGCTGTAACGCACACGAGGAGAGCGATTTTTATAACTTCTAGACAGTACCATTGTTCACACGACATGCTACGGATCCTAACATGCTTCATAGCGGCACACCTAGCTGATCGGAAGAGCATAAGGTGAAGTGTGAACGAAAGCATATGTATAAGTTTCACAACTCACGTTCTCGGGTTGTTTCCGAGTCCCAATCAGACTCACACACAGTAAAAAGCGTCTAGAGCTATCGTAGTTCTACCTTTTCCCGTTCCTGTTACCCAGTGGTAGGTAAATAAGTTAACTGTCAACTTAAAATAAACTGAAACTATTTCTTATTTCCCCGCTGCATAAAATGCAACCAGCGCGCGGATTATCTCATGTTGCAAGCGAATTGTCATCTACCCTTTACAAACGACGGTACGGTTGATGAAAGGGAAAGCGAAAGTCTTAAGCTCTTTGGCTTAACGTTGAATATTAAAATATGTATGATAATCACTTATTGCCCTTTACTGTTGTTTGAGAAACACTTCGCGCATAGCTAGTAAGAGAGAGAGAGAGAGTAAGATGCCTCTCCAGGCGTAGCTGTATCTCTTTTCGTTAATACATCCCCAAATAGTAGATCGTTCCGGAAAAGTGTAACACCACATTTCCGAACATTCCGATGTTTTTTTTTATTATTTTTTGGTATTAGAGCCAAGCACATCTTACTGGTGCTGTAGTTGCATTAAATTACGGCATATATTCACAGTCGCAACAGTGTTAATGTGTTGAAAATTTAACATTTTCAACTATAATGATCAAATGGTCCACCAGCATTTTGCGATCGATGATCGGTCTCTCTCTGTGCCACAGGTGTGCTTGTTTTTACATGCTTAGAAACTTAAACGTTTTACAGTCTTCTACGGTTTTGCCTGGCTTCAAGCCAAAGCAGTATTCAGTGTATGGGTGTTTTCTGGTTTAAAAACTATCACTAACAATGCCTTAAAATTGGTTTCACTTTTGCACACTGTGTTTTGCTTCGTTATCCATATGGTGTTTGCCTGATCATCGATCTCGATCATGTTTTGCAAAACTAAAACATGTAACGGAGACGTTTAAAATCGTTACTCGTACATAAATCCCTGCGTCAACCATTCTATTAATTTAACTCGCAAACAAAAGTACTGTTGGACTGTATACAACCGAAGATGAACATACTGCAAACACGTAACGTGCTCTTACTTCGCCCCTTATGCTTCGTAAACAATAAAACTATGGAAAGCCGGAAATACAATAACTTTCTTCATTGTGGCGTATGCTCTCCTGTTATTTTTTGTTTTAATTTACGCGACTTTTTTGGCAAATTCATTGAGCATAGTAATAGTATCAGTGATGCTGATTCTTGTTTCATAGATGTGTTTTGGTTGTTGTTGTTTAATTACTTTCTTTATAATTTGTTTTTGGAATTAATTCTGTCTCAAACGTGTTTGCATTGATATTTCCGACCAGACAATCAGTACGACTGTCTGTGTTTCATTCGTTGGATTGTTTCGCTCAGGATGGATACAGCTATCCTTTCGTCTACTGCAAAGATCCGTTTTCCATTCCTCTTTCTTCCAACTGTTAACTGCATGATAGTTATCTATTTCAAATGTTTTGGTTGGTTTCAATGTATTTTACTCAATCATACATACACAAATGGGTAAGATATTAGAATAGTGTGTACATATAGACCTACGTTTACATTAAAGTCCTGTGGAAAACCGCTTATTTTGCAATACTTCGCTCCCAGTTAAGAATGAAAACGGTGTTCCAACGCACAAAATCAATCCAACCGAAGCTGATGGACCGCCTGACTAAATCTTACACGAGATGGCTCCCGTTAAAGCAAACATGTGTACGTATAATTTCCATTGGCCAATCATCATCAACTTGAGCTCAAGTTAACTTCGTTGGTGTAAGAAACAGATCGTCACCAGCGAGGATTAAATGTGAAATAAAGAAAGAGAAAAATCAAAACTAAGCTCATTAACCCTTCTCCTCGATTAACGTGGAGGGGGGAATTATGAAGCCAAACCCCTGGTGCGGAATTTGTGCCAATTAAAACCATCATCCCAAATTCCTACGAAATGACTCTTATTAAACGCATTTCAAAAACTGAGGCATCTCCAAAAAAATACAAAAATAAAGAACCGCCTATTAGAATGATTCATCGAAATCAACCAACTTTACTTGAAATTACCTGTGCAAGGCATTTGATATCTGCTTCAGCGATTGGCCGACTTCTTGGACGAGTTTTTCGTTGTCTTGAACGTTCTTGTTACCTGCGGACCGTAACGAACGAGCCTGATTTTCCACCCGTGTGACTAGCTCTCGGAAGTGAAATTTGGCGTGCGGTGGCAGACTTTCGTTGTCGGCAAAGGTAACACAGCTGGACTGTAGCGAATTGAGCCGATCACTCAGTGCTAGCCACTGAGAGGCGGAAATGTTACCGACCGGCTGTTTCAAGCTGGTCTGCAACAGCTGCACTAGCTCCAGGATGGACTCACGCCCACCTGCTGATGGCGTAGCGGAACCAGTCGTCGACGCGGGTTTGTCTGATTGCTGAATAATGCTGCTGCTGTCGTTTGATTTTGCGTAAATATTACTCGTATTGGACGTACCACCACCACCAACACTTGAGCCCGTTGCAGATGCCACTGTGGACGATGCCGTTTGCATCATATTTTGTACCGGTGTCGCGTAAATGGAAGCAAACTTGGATGGCTTCATAGGGACGGCCGGTTTCTTGTTGCTGCCCAATGTACCCGTCGAAACGCATCCCGCCGGTCCGGCATTCGCTTGTTGCAGCTGCTCTTGCTGCTGCTGTTGCTGCTGAGTTGCATCATGACCCCCTCCTACGGAGCCATCCTCCGCTTCCACGTTGTTGTTCATTTTCGGTACCATATTTGCCACGCTCTTTGTTCCCAGCTTGGGGCTGAGCTGTGCGCTCAACGGATCACTCGGCGATTCCTTCGCTTCCCACAGCTTTTTCAGGCTGCTAATACTGCCTGTGCTTTTGCGTTTACCGTCCCCGTCCTCGCCACCTGCTCCGCTGCTGCCTGTTGACAGATTATCTCCGCTACCACCGCCGCTGTCCACCTTGAGCGAGTTCCCTTCCAGACTTTCGCGCTTCCGATCGTCACTCAGCTCAATCTTGATTTCAGTCTTTTTCAGCTCGATCACCTTGTTGCTGTCGATCGGGGCTGTACCCGTGACGATCGTGGACGCGACATTCGTTTTCTTCAGCTTCAGCGAGTTGAGCTCGTTATTCTCTAGGAGTAACTTGTTGCTGGAGTCCATACTGTTCTTGCCGGA
This sequence comes from Anopheles coluzzii, assembly GCF_943734685.1. Classification (NCBI taxonomy): domain Eukaryota; kingdom Metazoa; phylum Arthropoda; class Insecta; order Diptera; family Culicidae; genus Anopheles; species Anopheles coluzzii. The sequence continues at coordinate 83,778,847 of NC_064670.1, forward strand.
AATGCTGGTTCCGTTTCGAACTACCATCGGCGTTCCCGTCTCACCCTTCTTCGCCGACCGATGGTTTTCGTTCTCCGACGAGGAGGACGAAGCCGAATTATCATTATTGTTCAGGATGTTGCCATTACTATTATTGCTGGATGCGGTGGTGTTGAAGTTGTTGTTGTGAATACTCTGCAGACTGTTGCCCCCCGCTTGGTGCTTGTTATTATTGTCCAGATTCGACGTCGGGGGGTCGACAGACTCACCCCCGCCGCTGCCGCCATTACTCGACACCTCCGTATTGTTTTGATCCACCTTGCGTAGTCTGGACTTGAAATCGATAATGCCTCCCGTGCTTTCCTCTTTCTTCGCCGGCTGGGCTGGTGCTCTTTTCGCTGTATCTACTTTCTTTAGCTGAGCTTTGAAGGGCGGCTGCGGTACGCCGGAGGCAGCGTTGGTGGCAGCACTGTAATTGTCATTAGCCGCTGCATTGGTAGATGGCAGGATGGTCGATTTTGACATCGACACCGGTTTGCGAAGCGAGCTAACGTCCGAGGACTTGTAATGGGAGATTGGCTGCTGCTGCTGGTGGTGCTGTGGTTCCTGCGCGGTCGTTAGTGGCGAGGGCGCCTTTGGTAAATGCATCGATTCCGCCAGCTCACTGACTAATTGTGATGCTGGATCGGAGGTGCCGTGCAGTGGACCGGCAGTTCGTTTACCCCCGACGACGTCACCCTGTAAACACTTTGGCACATTCGTTACACGTTTCGGGTCCGCTTTCAAGTCCTTCGCGGGTGGTGGCGGTGGAATGGGAAGCGAGGACGGATCTCCCACGGTATTGATCATGGCATCAGCCGGACTGCCGAGTGAGCTGCACGAATCAGTGGAAGGTTCGCGTTTGCGCAAGCTTACGCCAAAGCGCGTGCTAGCCTCTTCGACGCTCGGTTCCGTGTTGCGCACATCGTTCGAGGGGGCGATCGATTTTTCCAACATGCCTCCTGACCCTCCTGAGCCTCCTCCTCCTCGTTGATCAAGCGGCATATCAAACTCCTCCGGGGGCGGCGGAAGATCCACCGGCGGTGGCGGAAACTCGAGATCGGCTAGCGTCGGCTGGACTGCTCGCTTAGGACTATTGTTTCCAACCGACCCGCGGAAGGAGGAGAACGTCATCATCGAACCGTCCGTAGTCGTTCGATGGCGTTGCAGTTTTGAAAGACTAGCTGTGGCCGAGTTGGACATGGTGACCCCACTCGAGGAGTTGCTTCGTATCATCTGTGGTTGTGCTTTGATTGCCGCTGCGTTTCGCTGCGCTAGTATACTGTTCGATATCGCATTCGCCGCTGCCATTGGCGGAGGCGGCGGTTCCGAAACCAGTGCCATGTTTGGATTCATGCCCATCTGCATTGGTGCCGCACCAGGCGGAGGCCCGACGACATGTTGCTGCTGCGGCTGCTGGTGCTGAGGTAACTGCTGCTGTTGCACCGGCGGTTGGCCCTGCTGAATAACAGTGCCATCGCTTTGGCGCAACGATTCGAGGTACGCTCCTATTCGCGCATCCTTGGGCAGCGTACCGTATCTGTTGATGGCTTTCTTGACGTTCTGCACCTCAAGCGCACCTACTATCGGTGGCTGTCCAGTCCCTAACACTGGCGTACACGGTTGACCTCCCGGGCCGGGCGGTAGTTGGTCACGGCGTGCTTGCTGGGGCAGCCGTTTGCTGCCCCGTGTTTCCAGCCCTCTATTGCCCATGATCGGGGCGCGCTTGAATGAACTTTGCTGGGGAGTTTTCTGAAACCCAACTGGTTCCGGATTGTCTGTATCGGTGTCCGGAGTGACCTCGGTTTGCTCATTCTCGGAATCAGTTGCCCGATTCATTAGGTTTGCCATATCACGGGAAAATCCTAAAATAAAAATTCCGTCAGTTAGTTACGACATAAACGTTCAACAGTGATTATCGCTTGGAGTTAGTTTCTCAACCATCGAAAAGCTTGTTAGTTTAGCATTTTATGCGGTAGTCACAAACATACTGGATACAATTTTAGTTCAAATTTGGTTACCTTTAAAATCATAAAAAAATCTTTAGACTCGTAACACGATTCGTGAGCTTATTATGGTTGCGGTTTAAAATAAATTCCTAATTGAAAGCACAAATATTCACATTGTTTAGTAAAAAGGTTAACACACAATCACTGTTAACGTTTGGGTTAAATTTTTCAATTGGTCAATGCAATCGACAGCTTTTTAGAAAAAACTTATCGTGGTAGCAATAAATACAAAAAAGCACCAAAAGGCCAAACAATAACCGCAATTTTTGTCATGAAATACCTCGAAACAGCTTATCGATAAGGAAACTACTGCAAGAGGACGATTTTGTGATGGGAATAGTAGTACCGTTTGCATTTTGCTCGCCCTCGCCAAGCTTGCAATTGTCATCGTCTCGGTACGTTGAGTCACGGCTGGATGATAGCAGACTGGAACAAGATGATCGATTAAAAATGTTGTTTTCATTCAGCCTACATTGAAATTAGTTGTAGGCAATGATAAAACAATCACCGTACGTACCTTGTCCTCTTCGGAGGCGCCGGAGCCGTTTTGCCACGTTTGTTCGTTGTTCGTCGCATTTGCACACCAGCGGTAGATGGTTGCTTGTTCCCAAATGTGCTGAACTTCGAACCGGAACCGGAACCGGAATCTGTGAAAACAAGCATGTCGCAATTAGCGTTATGCATGTTTCCCATCCTTATATAGGGAGCTTTTTCAGTGCAATACACACAATGCGTATTGCTGCATTACGTAAAATTGCATCTTACGTAAAATAAGTAAAATATTTAAAGCTTATAAAGGCTCTAGTGAGCGTATGAGTATTGCCAAAATTGTACATCACTAATAAACATATTCAAAAAGAAACCTTCAAACTATACAAGAGCACGTACCAGAAATCGGTGTTATTGCAGGTTCGTGCTGTACCGGCTGCTGCTGCTGCTGTTGTGTTTGTGACGGCGGAGGAGGTAGCAGTTGCTGTTGCTGTAGCTGTTGTTGCTGCTGTTGCTGCATACCCATATGTGGCTTCTTGCTCATCTGCGGCGTTAGCTGCATCGGCATCACACCCACTCCTTGGAGTTGCTTCTCTACCGCTTCAGTAATGGAGGATTCCTGTCAACAGAAAATCTATCCGAATAAGACCTATTAGCGCTAGAGAGACACCCTATCTCTAATTACCTGAAACATGTGCTCCAGATCGTGATGGATGCTTTTAAACGTTGGACGATCTTGAGCATTCCACTGCCAGCACTTCCGCATCAAATCGTACACCTCGGGCGGGCAGCCGGGCGGTCGTTCCATGCGATAGCCAGACTCGAGCTTGTGGAATACGTCCGTGAGGTCGATCCCGGGATACGGCGACATGCCATACGTTGCAATCTCCCACAGCAGCACGCCGAACGCCCACACGTCCGATTTGGTGCTGAACTTATTGTACGCCAAGCCCTCGGGCGCCGTCCACTTGATGGGAAATTTGGCACCGGCGTGCGCCGTGTACGTATCGTCGCGCATCAGTCGCGCCAGTCCGAAATCTGCCACCTTTACCAGATTGTTATCGCCGACGAGGCAGTTGCGTGCTGCCAAATCGCGATGGATAAAGTTTCGACTCTCGAGATAGCTCATGCCAGAAGCGATTTGAGTAGCCATGTACAAAAGCGCCACGGCATCTAGCGTTTCCCGGCCGGCGGTGCGCAAAAAATCGAGCAAATTTCCGTGGCTCATGAATTCGGTAATGATGTAAAACGGTGGCTCGCGCGTGCAGACGCCTAAAATGATAATGCAATAAATGTTCCGTTAAGCACATTATTCAAACAATCCAGCAACATTTATCGTCTCGAATTGTTGTCTAACAAAAATATTCAATGAACACATAGGGGAAAGCGGGGCAAAATGGGCATGTTAAGCAATTTACTGAATATTCCTTTGAATATTCCACAAAACACAATTTTTGTTTCATTATGGTATACCTCCACCATTTATCTATGGATTAAAATTGCCACATATAATGAAAACAACTTAAAAACAATAAAATAATGTAAAATAAAAGTTGATGTTTTACGAGAAGCTATTTTGACACACGGGGTAAAATGGGCATAGCCCTGGGGCAAAATGGGCATATGTAAACAAACTGTGAAACGTCAAAACACTGGGGCAATATGGGCCACAACAACTGCGCTTAGGTAATGGTCTATGCTTTTGCGCACGTTTCGTGAAATGTATTTTTCGTTCTATCTTTTGATTTGCTGGTCAGAAAAGCCCTTGAAATTCTTCCAAAAATATGTTATCAAAATTATAACAGTTTTTACACGTTTAAATCTACAAAATCGAATGTTTTGAAGCTGTGCCTGTTATCATTATTGAGGCGACAAATACAACACCATAGCCTCACCACGCGCCGTATGTCAAAAGCATCTGCCCATTTTGCCCCAAGCGTAACTGCCCATTTTGCCCCACGTGAAGCATTTTTGTACTTTTTATTATATTAGTAAAAATACGCATTCAATCGCCTTGCTTTCTTCAGACAAATTGTAAAGAAATATCATATCTTTAAAAATATATCATGAAAAACTTCAACGCATCCCTGTGACACACGTTTAAGCTTAATTTCGAAGTGGCAAAAATTACATCAATATGCTGCTAAACCTTATTTTGCATTTTTCTTAGTTATTTGTTATGTAAGGGTTATGAAACTTACATGGTGTTCATAGAACACTCTAATGAATACATTTTGAGCCTTGGAAAGCATCTTTGTAGTCAAATAATGCTTAAATAGAGGGTGCCCATTTCGCCCCACATGCCCATTTTGCCCCGCTTTCCCCTAAATTCACTGTATTACTATACATTACGTAGCTTGTTACACTTTGTTTCTGAAATAGCTGCTTAAAATCTGACTAAAACGTGTAAACAAAGCCTAGTGTGAACAAAATGATATCGATCGTCTTAAAAATAGACAAAAAGCAAATTAGCTTGTTCATTGCCTGTTAAGCGATTTCGTCACACTGTTTAGCAAAAATATTTCTATGCAGTGACGTTGATAGTGTGGCTATACTGTTCTGCTGGTAAATGGCTATTTTATGTATTCTTGGACCTCGTCACACTCTCTATCTTGCTGGTAAGCACTCTAAAATCACGTTTGTTCGCTGTTTCCTACGCCTGTTCGGGTGTCACTTACCTATCAGTTGCACCAAATTCGGGTGTTTCATTTCCTTCATGATGGCGGCCTCTTCTAGGAAATCTTTTAAAGCCATCGTATCTTCTTTGAGCGTTTTAACGGCCACCGTGTTGCCGTAGCGCTTCCACACAGCCTCGTACACCTCGCCGTACTGCCCACCGCCCAGCTTGTGCTTCATGACGATGTCCGTCCGGCATATCTCCCACTCATCCGGCTCGGGGCTGAGCGGGAACACGGTCGGTTTGTTTTGCTTCGGGGCCGGGTACAGTAGGGGCGTAATCAAACCGTGGCCCTCGTGCAGCGCACTGTGATGGTGCACCAGTTCGGCCAACGTGTTAAACTTGGCGTCGGCCGTGACGTACACCTTTCCGTCGGAGTCCTCCGATATTCTGTAGTGATAGACGCGCCCATCATACCGCAAGCTGATGCTGCGCTGGCCGGGCGAACTTTCGCTTTCACGCACCAGAAAGCTACCGTTGATGCCGGAGCTCAGCAAATATTCGGCCGCGTTGCGCGAAATCGGCCCATGATACCAGGAGTGTTTCTCCAGCGAGTTTAGCGGCGTCACGTAGTTCGACGGCACCCACCCAACATGGCCCGAGTCGGAGTGTGCCTCGCACCATTCGCCCGACTTGTTGTAGGACAGTATCCGCACCTGTTCGCCCTTTCGCAAGCTCAGTTGGTTTTCACCGCCGGCCTTGAAGTCGTACAGCGCGACAAACAACTGCGGATCGTCTTCCTCGGGTCCGGGTGCCAACAGGTTCTCCTTCGACGTCCATCGGTGAGCCGTTTCGAAGCTGGACTGTGCCGCGTTGGAGCTGCCCTGCGAGTGCATGGTGCCGGTATGGTTTTCCAACCCATCCTGATTCTGGCCCAGTAGATCCGTTGGTAACAAACTGCCAGGCGGTGGTATGTGAGGTAACGGGCGCGACTGAAGCAGTGCTTCTGTAACGATAAAGGAGATGGTAAAATACGTTAAAAAAATAAAAATCATCAATACCACAATTTACCTAATACCACAATACCTAATAGAAATTGCATAAACACTAAGTGCATCTGCTATGCAAGAAACGATAACTGATTGTGCCAACACCTTTCCACGCGGCAACCAGCAAGAAGTTCATTGCTCTACTCTCCTCCTTTCATAAATCGAGCAATTATTTCAATTTGTTGAAATTGACCGTCGGCATAAATTCCAAAACATCAAAACGAATGGATACATTTTCTGCACTTGCTTACAAAATCTACCACAGTCTGATGGAACACACCATGCAAATGCAAAATGCAAAACGATTTTTCGAGGGACCTTCAAATATTCAGCCCCCCTAAAACACAGGCCGAACTAGATTCACCGACACGATTCAAACATTGGACATGGCAGTGGCGTGTGAAATGAAAGTACAAAACCGCCGCTTGCCTACCGAGACGGACAGTTCCGAACGAAAGCGTGAGTGCGATTGATATGTACTCGTTCCCCCAGTCGTACGACTTTCCCTCTTTATTTTGCGTGCGTACCACCGGGCCCCTGCCTACGACCGTTAAGACGTTATTAATGGTAACGATTATTATTCACCACAAATGCATCATTACAGAAGAATGTGCTTTTCCCATAACGAACGATCCCGGAGTTGCCCGGAGTTTGAGAATGAACTGTGCAGAAAATGGCTGCAATTTAAAAGGGGTAAGCAATTATTATGTAGCGTAGCTTACAATCATATTTGTTCACATTATTATGGCGATTTTCTGGCACTTGTTTATGAAAATTAGTAAAAAAAATTGTACAGCATTTTACAGATAGGGGTTCTACACAAACACAAAAGTTTCATTGCCGTTCTTTTGAGCTCTTTTTAAAATTATAAACATACTTGTTTCAACATCTTATAATTGAACAAGACCTCAATCACAGAAAAGAAGAACAAATGATAATGTGTCATCAAAGTGTTTTGTCGTAACAATACCATTCGCCGTGATGATCGTTTTATTTTCCTGATAGCTATTTAATGAGTTAATATATGATTTCATCAGAACAAAAAAAAACACGCACCGGAAGGTCGCAATAAAAACAAAACTATTCTCTACGACATTGAAACACATTTACCACCAACACACGACCCATTAATGAGACACACGGTCTTGGTCTGCCTCTGCGTCTAATACACTGAAACCTACTCAACCGCCCGGCGACTCAACTGTGTATCACGTTCAAATCAACAAACATAGACACCAGTAGTTAGGGCGTGTGCTATAATAAGGTCGAGGGCAACATGTGCGGGATAGTGATCTTGTACCACACCACCACGAGAGAACCATTTAAGCGAAGGAGAAAATTTTCGCAACACATGTCCGGCTGGCGGTGAAAGTCGTTCGGTAGATGGATTATGGTAGGGCCTCTGTATAAACAAAGTACAGGTATTTAATTGGATGGATGTAAGTGTAGCCGTACCATCAGATGGGACACCTCCTTTAGCTTGAAGACAACGGTGTTACGGAGGAAAATTAGATTGCCGGGTTAACTGCTGCTTGCGTCAAAGTTGTGCCGCCGTGTTTTATCCGCATCGTCGAAGGGGCCATATACGGTTTGCGAGAATCAATATTACTACCTCACCCAGCAGCCGTAATCGATATCATTCAATATTGCCAAACATCGATGTCGACCTTGACACGGTCTAACCTGTATGCCCTTTTCGGGCCTCGCCATCGTAGCATTGTTGGATACTGGCCAACCTGCATTATGTCACAGGCCCGGAACAAACAGATGCAGATGCTTGTTCAAACGTGAAACATAAATTGGATTGGCAATTACTGCTCTGCTCGGGAACAACATGCAAAATGAGTGCTCGGCAGATGCCATGCTCATGCTCTAATAATTTTAAATCGTAAATCACAGTATGGAAAAAATCCATTTCTACTACAAGACCATTTAATCGGGGTTAAGAAATGTTACGTGGACACACGGAGCGTTTGCTTTTTTGGAACTGACTAAGTGTATCTATTGGTGATGTGAAAAATGAAGTTTTCATTAAAATCGATTCCGGATAGCAGGTCCCCAAAATCGATTGCAGAATCAGCTCCGGAATCAGAATCGGTTCCGGAGTCGGAATTGGCTCCGAAATCAGAATCGGCTTCGGCATCTCCATAAGAATAGGCGTTTGGGTCCAATGATACTATGTATTGATAGCAGGAAAGAATCTAAATTTACTTATAAACGATGCATTTTCATGGAGATTCCCGGGCTGATTTCGCTTCTGAATCTTCTTATTTCAATTCAAGAACTGATTCTCATTCCGGAGCTGATTCCAATTCTGGACTCCGAAATCGGCTTAGGAGTCAACTTCGCATACTGCTCCGGAATCGGTTCTGGAATCGGTTCCGGAATCGTCTTCGGAATCGGAATCGATTCCAGCATTGGAATCTGCTCCAAAATTGATTATGAACACGGAATCGGAATCGGGTAGGTCCAATATCGAGCTCCCACCACTAATTTCTATCAGTTCAGACATGCACTTTTATTGGTGTTACTTATGATTAGATAATTAATCCCACGTACATACAGTGAATGTGCCATAGAATTAAAAATAAACGAGGTTTTAAATATGTTTGCGCCTCACAGGCTTTACTGCAACCAATAGCGCATTGTATTTTATTTAATTAGTTGACTACTGCATCAATAATTCAATTTTTGATCGAAATTGTACTACTGGGTAGTCTATGTGCTTATAACTAAATGTTCAGCCTTAGGAAACATGTTTGTTCTCAACGTAGAGTACTAAATTGTATTTGCAGACACACTCATTGGGTTTAACAGCATTGTGAAAAACTAATTACTGCAACGTAGCTCACCCATTTCCTATAGTTCATCTGGGGAAACCATTACACTTCAACCTCCATGGGCACACATTGCGCATGCAATGGGCGAAATAGCTCCAACAACGATAGATGGCAAAGTCAAATAATGAAGCGTTATTCTTCGCCACTGTTTTACCGGCATGCTTAGCCAAGCCAACACAACAAGCCGGCTACATTCTTCCTTTGGCTGATGTGTAAATATAAACATCAACAGAATCCCACCCCTCAAAAACGCTACTACTGTGGGGCGCGACGGCTACTATCGTTGCAACGTCACTAGGGCCAAAGTACACAAACAAATCGGTGGGAACCACTTTATAAACATTGAGTAGCCGGCTCTCACGTCATCTCACTGCACTGCTTTGGCCTGGTGTATGGAGTATGTGCCATTACTACCCGGGGTTGAAATAAGACACCACCATTACTCAATGAGACACACAACGTTTTACCCCGCAGCGTCTCCGCAGAGAAGATCCTTGGTTGTAACTAATTTGTCATTCTCAAATGAGCTATCCAATATTGTTTTCCTTTACCATTTCGAATATTGATCAAGATCTATTAGTTCAACTTGGATAGCTCTACTTGAAGCTCATTGCCGGAAAACGGACACATGATGTAGTCTCACTTCCCGCACTTCAACACAACAACGGAAACCAAACAACGCTCCCTCTCCCTACTGCTGACAAGCAAGGTTGTGTAGCAATTTTGTTAGTTTTTTATGTTGTTTTTTACAAAACCCAAAATAAACCCCCATGTCAGTACTACACACCTCCGGGTACGACGACGAAACGATGAAGTTTCAATAACAACAAATTCACATTCACATTGACCGCTGCTAAAAAGAGCGGCGGGCGGTTCAAACGGCGAACAACAGCCAACACAACAGAAAATCAGTTCTTCCCACCGGGGCAAAGGCATTTCAAATGGTAGTTAGCCTGTGTTATGATACAACAGGCGATAAAAAAGTGCACGCACACACACACACACACACACGCACACAATCCACATGACGTAACCTTCACAAAATCAAATCGGTGCCCCGCGATAGTGGCTTCCTGTGCTTTGGGGGTTTTGAGCAATTGCCTCTGTTTGAAATTCTCACAAGCCTGCTGGGCCTGCTACTCTCAACCAGCCCCGTTCGCCCCGTCCGCCCCGTGTGCAATATTACCGACCCAAGGGATGACTGCGTTTGGACGCGAATGACACGCGATCCACGGTGCGGACGCCGCCGCTGAAGTTGTTATGACCGCAAAGAAACATACGCAACACGTTCCCACATCATCATCATGAGGCAGCGCAGCAGCAGCTGAGGAGAGATTGATGATTTTCGTTTCACAGGCTTCTCCCAATTGGCACATTTGCACATAATGTCACGAATTAGTACACACGCAAGATGAAAATGAAGAAGGCCAGAAATGATGGAACATTGCAGGCGAAAGAAGGCTAGTGTGATGGTGTTCTACAGGGTCGCAGCAACACAGCACAGTATCATTCGAGGAATTCATAGACTTGTCCGCTGTATTCAGGAATTTTGCTTTCCAGACTATTTGCAACACCACAGGCAGAAATTGTTGGTTAATTGTATTTAAAAGTACATTTAAATTGAACTTTTCGTTCATCATTGGCTTGTGCAATAATATAAAATCGTAAATAATGTGAACATATTTTTTTCCATGATATCCTGGTACCATTGTTAGGTCTTCACAAACAAATAACAGGCGTTTGTCGATTAAAAAGTCAGCATAATAAAATTTATTATACAAACATACATAAATAAATTTAAAAAATATTGCAAAATGTTAAGTTATTGCTTTATTCTAAACCTAATTCCCTAAAGAGTAATTATTGCTGTAAATTATATGCTGCACTATTTAATATGATAACGATAGATGAACTAAAAAGTTAAAGCTAATAACGATAGAAACCATGATAAAGCTGACATGATCAAGCAGGTCGTTTCGTCAAGATAAAAAATCAAGAGATACAGAAGCTAAACCAATCATACCAGTGAGAACGATAACGGATGATGTAAGACGAGCAAGGTCACAGCCGTAATGCATGACTCTAAAAGTCCTTATCCATTACAAACGTCATCTTTCGTCATCTCCTCAAAAGATTTAAGCGAGCATATTCGATTTAAATCAAGAAATGCCTTTGTTATCATGCTATTGCTCTGTGCAACCGCATCTTTGATCGCCCCACTTGCTTGATGTTTATTTGAATGAGCAAAAGAAACAACACAAACCAGTATATTCAATATCCTGCGATACTTGGTCCTTCTCAAACCTGTGTTGCGGTATGAGTTGGGACCTATCATCATCATCATATTTGTCAAAAAAGTTCTACAGAAGTACACAAACTAAAGACATTTGTATAATTCAACATACGTAGCTATAATAATTTTACTATAAAGCCTCTACTTTCTAAGATCGGATGATTGTTCCCATTGGGCGAGGAGATATGTTCGATAATAGGCACGTCTTTAAAAATAGACTGTCCTGGTTTTATAATGATACACAAGAATTCATTGTTTGCCGGATTGTAGCTACCATAAAGTGAAATATAAATCACTATGTATATACAAAACTATTCAACTGCTCAAACTATCCCAAAATGTGTTTGCCTTTTTCTCCGTTCCCAGCAAGAGTTGTACCGTCCGGCTGATCTGATTTAAGCTGTACGTTCGTTAAAGACCTCCAACTTTATTGCAGGAACGAACCAAAGCGATGGAATTGTGATACGATTCGACCCTGTTGCTATGTATGTTCCGGTAGCACCCGCCCGGTATGTGGCTGCAGCAGCTTAAGCGTGATTTCCGTTAGCATATTTTACACTGTTTATTTGAATTTCCTCCTCGGAACACACCCATTACCGTTTGTTCAACTGATCTTCGACAACAGCACGCGCGTGTCCAGGAGGGCGGGAAAGAGAACGCTGGAGAAGATTTTCCCACTAACGGCACACAACACACGGTTGGGTCACGGTTCTTCCCTTGGCCGGGTCGCGCCTTCTCCCCGGTACCACCACCATTTCTCGTCAATTATAACACTTACTTCCACACCCGGAGACCCCCACCCTCATCGGATACCTTCCTAACAACAGTACCCACCAACCGTGCTGCCGGCTGGACATGAAACATACCCAATTCAATCCGTAAGAACCGGCGGAAGGTATGTGTAACCGAAATGTGGCTAGCGGTTCGTTCCTCCATCATCCTGCCGGCGGAAAGGAAATTGAACTCACACACACACACACATACAGAATGTAGTGAACGAGAACGAGAAAAGGCCGTAACGAGAGTGGCCACCGAAAACGAAATATTATCCCTCGCACCCTCTCTGCTCCCCATTCTTAACGAAAGTGCCGCCTGCATGTGTGTGCTACAACATTTGTGTGGCGCAAGCAACTCTGGCGTACGTATGTGCATGCGCTCACGATAATGCATTCGGAGCATTCCGTGAGGAAACCATCAATCTTGATTCTCGTCCCGTCCGCTAGACTCCGGGTGGAGGATGGAGCAAGCGTTTGCCGGCCGGCTCCGTTCATTCGTGAGTGGAGGAGTGCTACTGCCCATATGAGAGGGGGTAGGGAAGGCAAAAGTAACGGATTGGAACGAAACTGTAGCCCAACCACATTGATGTTGCTGTAGCCATTGCCAAGAGCAAACCTCATTGCCGGTCGTGTAGCTAGCCTCTTGTCACCAATCAAAACAGATTAATATTTGAAGGAACGAGGGTGGCGAAATACGGAAGGGCCATTCGGAAACGCCAAACAGAAGCATAGAAAGTTGTTACATCACACTTGAGCTTTGGGTCATAAAACGAGAGGAGATGTCTTTCGGCAAACAGTTGTGGGCGAGAATTTTTCCGCCCCCTCGAAGCTGTCATACGGCTAATGATCAAAACGTACAATTCTTATGCCATCCATCTTGCCTAACATGGGTCCGAGTTAAACCATTTTAACAGTTGCCCTCTGTTGGATTTGCAAAAAAAATAGCACCAAAACAGCACCAGCAAACAACACGCTGAAAATCATTACAATTTCAAACCAGCAGCCAACCATCGGAGCAGATAAAAATAATTGATGCACTATTACGCATTCCTGCATTGCCCCGCGGGGAGTGTAAATTATTTCAACAAACATAAAGTCAACGCACGCACAAGTGGTAATGCCAAGCCGCAAGAAGAACAGCGATTGTGCAGCGTAAATTGCGCATGTAATTCGTCTACGGGTTGGTTTATGCTTTTTTGTTTCGGTATGTAAACCTACACCTCCTCTCTGGCGCAATTCTTTTCCCGATCGGATCAAGATTACAACCGAACGATTCCATTGCGTTGGCTAATTGACTGGTGGTATTTTAAAAATGGCTCACCAAAGCATCAACACGACGCGACACCAGAAGGAAACAACCGTTTCTGTTCCCGCACACACATCTGCAGACACGGATTGAGAGCTTCTCTTCACGGTTCGTAGCGTGCCGCGACTGAGGAGAATTTTTTGTTTGTGTAATTAAACATGCTGGGACATATTTCTTGGGCCTGACAGAAAATTTTGGCATCAGAAGAAGAAAAAAAACACACCATTTCAATACGAGGCACGGTGAAAGTGACCAAAGCAGTAACACACTTTGCATGGGGTAGCACACTCACTCGCAGCAGAATTCAAGCAAAGGTTGGCGCTAATAATATTTAAAAATAGGTGCCAACATTTTTACCACCACTTGGGGCCACATCAGCGTATGGTGCAATTGGACAGAGCGAAATTACACTATCGTTGTAAAGTTTAGGTAAAAGCAGGGACTATTTAATGCTAAGGTTAGGTAAGGCAGTTCATTATCACGTTCAATGCAACATTTGTATTACGCAAAATGAAGAAGCCACTGTGAACTTGAATCAACGAAAATAGAGCAGGCGTGTCCAATTGTACAGAGCAACATGCATTAAATTCTCATTAGATTAGCTTTCCCTTTGCAAGGATATCTTCACACAACCATCTTTCATAAAACTGCATTTTGACACCGTTTCAATGCAGCCAGTCCCGAATCCGGCCCTTTCTCTTTAGCGAAGACTTTTGCATGAACATTGCCGGCTGTCCTTGAATGTGGATGATGATGGGCTCTTCCCCCCTGAGCACCGATGCTTGGTCCCGTTGTGCCTTGGTCTTTTTAGCATTCCTGCCTTGGCCGATCCTGCTCGCCTATCGGTCTAGCTGTCTCCGTCGTTCGCAACCTACGCTCGCGTTCACTCCCACTTTTGCGGATTCATTACGTACAACACCACCAGGACGCCTGGAATACCATATAAGGATAAACTCTAGGCATAAACCGACTCTCTCTTTCTCTCCCTTATGTTGCGAGATATGCAAGTGCTGCTGATGTTGTTGTTGCTGCCTGTGAAGCTTTCCTATCACATTGGACAGCTGTTGTCTTCTGCCACTGAAGCCGCTAGCGGATAAAACAGCGGTAAGCGCTGTGTTGGACAGTTCGTTCCGTCTGTTTTCGCAATAGGGGACCCAAGAATCAATATTTAATCAACGCAGGACATTTTATTTGTTAGTGGTTCATTTTATTATACTCACAAAAAAAACACGAAAGCATTGCGGAAAAGTCGATCACATTTTGCAGTGCAAACATTTGGAATTTAAAGGTAAGGCCTCAATAATGTCATTCTGCCATCGTATCGGGTATATCGTAAGTTAGATACTGGAGCATATTTAAGGCTTCACAGGAAGTAAGCAATATTATGCAAGTGAGTGTGCGGTATGGATTGTTTATACAACCCGCCTTATTTCCCATGTAACTAATCCTAGCCACAGGGCCACTGCTTCCAGAAACATGTGACAACAGCTTGTGAAATGCACACAAACCGCAAAACGCACTTCATGTAACAGAAAACGTGTTATATCGACAATATACAGAAACCTGCATCAGAACGGAAAGGTTTCCTTAGTTGAACCAGTCCAACAATCAATTTATTTGAAATATTGTTGACACAATCAATGAAGCGCAAAAAGGTAATATGTTTGATATAAATAACAGAGGTTTTTTTTTCTTTTTATAGTACAATATTCTAGAAAATGTTTCGGGATAAGATAAATGCTTGCAAAAAATGTTAACCAAAGAAGAATGTATTCTTTATACGATGATATAGATTTAAGATACAGTGGAGCGCCGTTTATTCGGGTACCTTTTATCCGGCTTTCCGTTTATCCGTGCTGTTGAGAAATGACAGTTCAATACAAAGGTGACATTGCGTTATGAGGAGGGTATTTAAAAAAGCGGTTATAAGAGCACATCATCATAACAAAAAACACTATAATTCATGGCAAATTTCAAATATTCTCATGGGAAAAACATGAAGTTAATAAAAACTGGGTTATTTTTATCAAAAAATAGGAATTTTTTAAAGAACTAATCAGAAAATGATGATAAAATATATCATTTGACTCATTATTCGTGTTATTCGCTTATCCGGTCGAGGTCAAGTCCCGAGAAGCCCGGATAAACGGCGCTCCACTGTAGTTAAAAGCGAGGAATGAAGTCATTTGGCCCAAAGTATACAAATATTCGACCGCATGTCCTCGGCGCGGACCAGTGTGTTTCGAGAAATGTGCCGCAGATTCAGCATTGCATCCGATGAATTCAGGTATCATCAACGTTTTCAAGCATCATACCGCAGTCTTGGCTTTCGCTAAGACAGATTCGGGAAGGGGTCCCGCGGTCTTGAGATAAAGTGTGAAACCCTGTATTCATCTTTTTCTAGAAGTAAAAGAAGTCTAAGATTATTTCCTTACCCACAGTAATAGCACATTATTAATAGGATTACCTTAGGTTTTGGCATGAAAGGACAGCCAATGCAAAGGTATTAGCCTTTTCCATTAAAACACACTATATTTCCTGATGTTTATTGTCATTTTAAGTTAATCTAGCCTATGGTAATGATTATTACTCAAGCTGTAAACACAAAACATATTGCGTCTCTGAGAACTAGTTACAGCAACAAATCCACACATCCCGAAGAGAATATTGTTCTATTGAACATGCGTGTGAAAGATAGATACATTCTTTTCGGTAGGTTATATCAGAATTAAAGAATGACGTTTCCAACTCGAATCATTGGTTTATTTTTATAAGATGGTGGTTGTTACTATTACCTCACAGTTACTTCAGGCTCTAATGGATAGGGACCTGAAAATACGTATTGAGGCATACATCGATGAATCAGCCATGTAGAACTAAAGGTAATTTAATTATCCAAGCTGTCCCAAGCATCTATTATTGCAATCGAGTCATCTCGACGTCGAGGTGACGAGTTTTTTATTGCGTTGGTATGAGGGGTTTCCTTTGTAAGCTCATTTTCCCGACTCGAAGCGTGTCAAAATCAGAATAGAACTGGTAATATCCCAATAAAATTGTCCAGTGAGCTTTAGTTAGTTTCTGAAATATGATATGGCTTATAGAATTTTGTAGTAAAACTTAGCAACAATCATATTTGTCGCGCAGTTCCTTTTTTCTCGCTCCCTCGCCGAAAGAGTTATTCCAAAAACGCATTTATTCACCGGAAACAACGAAGTACCGGCTGAACGGCACGGCACACCAACACAAGCGTGCAGAAACTCAGTAAGGACCTCTTTCTTGTACAAGTGGCTGCTGCTACAATTTTCCCGAAAATGCTGCTTCTGCGCACAGTTGCTCCCGGTAGTGTTGACGACGACTACGACGGCAACGAGTTGTAACCGCATACGCACGCACACCGTTTCGTATCACACGCACACATCTTCTTTTTCTCCGGTGCAAGTTTACATCCATCCTGGCGTACTAGACGCTGAATTAGGGTGGCTTCAACCCCCGCAAGGCAACAACACGTCCACCACCACCAACACGTCCACGGTGCAACGAGGACAACGACAACAAGAAGTAGAAGGCACACAACCACGGCTACATGACGCGCATGTACACGCGCGGCGTACCAACTTCCCTTGTGAGATGCTTTGTTTCGCCTTTGTCTGAAAAGGTAGCCGGCATTTGGACAACGCACGAAACTGTGGCGTGCTTCAACTGGTGAATCGCTAGCAAATGAAAGAAAATTGGCCGGAAAATTATGCATGCTAAAAAGTCTCGCGTTGACGACAAATGGGGAGGTTTTTAAGCAAGTCATGAGTGCACGGAAGGTTCATAATTTGTGCATTATTTTGCGATTCTAATGGCCATCTGACTAACGCAAAAATTCATTTCAAAGGTAACTTCAGTTTATAAATAAAATCCCGATTTCTGCCCAGCGGAAATGTCACAAAAAGCCCATCTCTTCCAAAGCCATTAAAAATATATCTCATTTTTGTGTTAGACCCAACTGCCCTCGAAACAGTATTTTTAAATCACCTAAACCTTATTTTAAACATTCGAAAGGTTAACGTCGTAGGGCAGGGCAAATCAATCGACATTTCTCCCAGAGCAAACGGTAGAAATAGGATTGAGACGAACAGTCCACCATGCCATATCCACATATTTGGAAACGTTTCAAAAATACGATCGAACGACATCAATATGCCGACAGCATGGTATTGGATCGTCTGGCAGCGGTTGTAGACGCTTCCGCGGCTGTATTACGATACTTTTTATTCCGAAACGCCGATGCCGAATGTTTAATTGGATTCTCGATCCCATTTAACCACGCTCAATTAGGGCGGACAGCGTTACCCAACCATCCCAGGAGCGATAGACGACGACGAATGACCGTCGGGTCCAGAGACGGTTTGAAGATGGTTTGGAGCTGTGAATGAACGAGACGAAGGCAAAAAATGAAGCATAACAAATGGCAAATATTGAGACAATTGCTGTGTATTCTTCTCACTCTGCGGTCTATGGATGGTAGCAGGTGGAACGTACAATGCTTTTTCATAACACTCGCTCTTGAGATACATGAATCTCCCCCTTGTAATGATATAAAAAAGTCTCGCAAGCATTCAAATATCGTTTCCGAAAGCATTGATGACGCGGACATAGGGCGAGAGAGAGCGAGAGAGAGAGAGATGCAATTGGGATGGAGGAGGTTGGCACCTTCAAGGGTACATAGCAGCAGAGCTCTTTGCCGTCGTCGACTTTGGTTTGCGTGGCCAGTGGAGCAGGCAAAACAAAAACGGTCTTGAATGTGACTGTCAGTGGCCCACCTTAGTAAGTCCTCCCTCTCTCTCTTAAACCTGCCGAAGTTGCCCCCGCCAAACAGCCGCACCAACACCGAGCGCAGGTCCCTGTTGTGACCCAGCGGCAAGACATTCAAGCGTGTGATAGTAATTACCGCTGCAGCCAATTGGTACTTGTGTGTGAACCGTTGCTTGCTGCATTCGTGTAGTGGTGTGTCCATGGAACGCGCTGCTGCTGCTATTCTACACCGTTCGGCGTTCTGAGTGCACTTTCATGCATTTGCGCGACGCGGGCAACGAGCCTCAATTCATGCGTAAACAAATCTACAACAAAGATTGAGCACAAAAATGCATCAAACGGCAGGGGTGTAATATCAATTAGACCCTTCCCCATGCGACAGCTAAACAAAAGTGCCTTCAACCCGTCTTTTGCAAATACGCAGAGAGGACGTTTTGTTTGTGATGGAAAAATGTTCTTCCGACGGACAGATGTTGGTACAATATTAAAAAGACTTTTTCACCATCTGTGTAGGCGATAAAACCATAGAAGCGGGACGAATGAGATTCGCCAGAATTGCATACCTTTTATATCCGAATACTGCAGTGATTCATTCCTATGACAATATTAACCAAGCTTTTGGGCCAAGGCTGCTGCTACGTTATGTTAGTTTAGCGATCGAAAATGATAAACGTTAGGTAAATCATAATAAATTAGGTTTGTATGTTTACCGTCCATGTTTTTTTTGTTAATACATTCGCCCTTTAGGGAATTACTGTTAAAAAATTATCTATGCCTAAATAATTCCTGACAGCATGTGGAAATACTTTTTTTTCTAGATACAGATTGCGAGTTTTAATGCAGAGTACTTTCATCTTCTTTAGCAAGATATTTAGAAGAATCATTTAGGTTAAATGAAGTTTTATGTACATGTAAATTAGGGCCCATAGCGATAATGATACAGGGGTTTTCAAGTCATTTTCAAATCTGCACATCATTACAGTGTTTTCCAAGTCACTTTCGAATGTAAACATTGTTATTCACCACGTGAAATATGTTAATCCACATCAATCATTTATGGATATGTCATTTCCATCATAATAATTTTTAATTTCTTCAGAATGATTTTCAACACGACTCAAGCTGTATTGAGTTTGACAGTCCTTTGTTATGTGTTGAAAATCATGTGTAAAAACTGAAAATTCATTTTGAAGCAAATACACAATTTGACAGCTGTTGAAAAACATCTTGAATGCGATGAATAATTATGTGCACATTTGAAGTGACTCAGAAAACTCTATATTCACCGCCTCCAAGATGTTTCTCAATAGCTGTCAAATGATGAAATTGCATTAAAATAAAATTTCAGCTCTTCCAAATGATTTTTAACATTAGAATTCAATGAAATGTCAAACTCAATCCAGCTAGAGTCGTGTTGAAAATCATGTGGAAGAACTGACACATCATTGTGTTACAAATACAATTTTTGACAGCTGTTGAAATACACCTCGCAATCAATGAAAAATGTTTTACACATTGTTTTACGCAATTCCATTGTGGAATTGGATTGTTTTAAATTACACAAATGGGTCGGGAGGTCTAATTTTTCAATACGGCCACCAGGGGTGAGGACGCGTTCAGCTTACTCATAACAAAACCATTATTTTGTTTTACTATTATACATCCTAAATAAATTCCAAAATTAAAAAAAATATCAATCCGATGATCGCAACGATAACGAGAAAAGAAAAAAATGGCTATCAGGAGAAAATTACCACTATCTTTTCGAATCAACAATGTGTGGTGTGAGCAAATACTAACCAAAATTAATTATCCCTCACAGCAGGGTAAATTATGATTTCCTCAAATACTAGGAATTGCTTAGTCCTGCCATAACATGTCATGCGCTCCAGACATATGCTTTTTCCCTACGAGCATGGACATCCTCATATAAACCTACCCATCGATAAACAAAACCGATCCGACATTGGGCAAAGCTGAATAGCTGACGAGAGAGAAAAAAAGGCACAACTGCTTCAAAAATCTATCTAATTCAAAATCCTCCTGAGAAGTGCACAGGGCGCAAACAGGCCCAGCTTCCCGCTATAATGTGTTGAAAGTATTGTAAAGTAGGAGAAAAAAATAACAGGGGGAAGCAGCATTATTTCGCCCTTTGCGTGTGCTCGCCCGCAACTCCTACCCCTACTGCCGTGCCTTGGGCGATGGTGCGCCGCTACCCAAAAGCATCTGAACTACACACCAACTGAAGGCACATGTACGGCAGCCTCCTACACGTACACACACACACAAACACCCGTAGTCCGCGCCCCCGTCCCGATGAAGCACCGCTCGAGGGGCGGGGTGGAGAACGGTCAATCGATAAGCGTGTATTTCGTTTTATTCCTGCATCTTGGCTTCCACTCTGTTGTCGGGTTTCGATTTTTATTCCCCTGGTGCACTGTCCGACCCAACCATGATGATAGCGACAAGAGCCAGTACCCGCCCTGCACTGCCAAAGATGCTGGCGGCTGGGTCCGTGTGTGCGAGCATTGTGATGCTGCTTTATTGCATGATGGTGTGCATCTTTCGCGCACACATACACCCACGTGTAATGTTGTAGGTGTGTTTCCTTCCCCAGGGAACAACACAGCCGTGCCGTTGTTGTTTTCCGGTTTCCCTTCCCTTTGTGCGGTCCAAGGACAAGGACGGCGCGTCGGCCGAGGAGATGCGCACACGGGAACAATCATTCGTTCCGGGAGCGCAGCAGCGCAGTACAAGCAGGCACACACATGTAGCGCTGATGCTGTTCCCCTCGCTGCCGTATCGCGTTAGCTGGTGTGCGTGCGTGCGTGCGTGTATTTACTGTAGGATGAGTGAAAGAAGCAGAGAAAATACACAATTCCAAATCTGAACAGCGTACGGGGCGCTGTCAATGCCTGCTGCTATGCTTCATTCACACTGTTGCTATTACTGTTGCCGCTGCTGTGTCGACATGCTTTATGACGGCATGAGCATTTTTGTCTTCTTTTTCTTCTTCTTTTTCCTTTCCACTATCTGCGATCCTCATTTTCGACATGATCCATTTTTCGTAAAACTTAAACCCGGGCAGTTCGACGACGCCGTGACTCATGCTTTCTTTCACGCTACTCTGTACTCTGAGTCGCTCGTTTACCATATCGGTATCGGTAAAATCATGTTCAAACAGGTCGCAGTAGACGCGAAAATTGCACAAAGGAAATAAACTGCCACCACCAGACACACTTACCACTGTGTTCGGTGAAGATGTTTGAGCCGAGCGTTCGCGCATCCTTCGACGAGCGGGGCTTGCTGCGGCTGGACCGGATCGAGCTGCCGGCACCGAGGGTAGAGATAGTTCCGGTCGGACGTTCCTTCACCTGCTGGGCACCCATTGCCCCGGCACACCAGCAGCCTGCGTATGGCGACGGGCGGTAGTCGGATGCTGCTTTTCGGCGTGGCCCTCTAACAACCGACCACCAACGAGCTGCAGAAGAGGAAGAAGCCGGCGCTTATCTCGGGGCGTTCGGGTACGGCTTGTACGGCTACGCGATTACACGTAATGCCGGCGGACTGATTGTAAGGGCGCACGTCTCTCGCTCTCTCTCTCACTCTTTCTCCTTTTCTCTGCCTGTATGTTTGTGTGTTTTGTATACGGCGTCAAGCATACACACACACATACACACTTTCACACACACACACACTTCACATGTGTCGCACTAATGATTCTATCAGACGCAGACCCCGCATACAGTGATAGACACAGAGTATGAGAAAAACAACACCACCATACCCCACCGTACCCACACACACACACACGCGCGTAAAACCGACGGGAAGGAGCTCTAATACACTTTTCTTCCTCCTCACACACCCTTTACTCTTCTATCTCCCCCTATGGATTTCTTCCCTTTTTTCCTATTCTCACCGTTTTCCACCTTAGCCCCCAACCGAGCGGCTGAGCGTAATTGTGTACGCGGCGCACACTTCCACACACACACATACACACACTCTATTTTGCTCCACTTGCTTTCTGCTCACTTTCGGCAGAGAGATATCGAAAAATCACTACACACAGTGATGCTGTTGCTGCTGTGGGGCTTTCTGGGACCGCCTCACATTCTTCACCGCAGCGGGCACAAAAGAGGAACAGGAACAACAACAACAACAAAATAATACAGGCCCGTTGATGGCCGCTGCTGCTGCTGCTGACTGCTACGACGCTTGCCGAGATGAACCGTGTGCCGCACACAACACCACCATCAACCACTACACTCTTGCGCACATACACTCTCTTTGGCGTTTGTGTGCGCACACACCAACACACTAACTTCGCACACACACGCAAGCGGGCACGAGCGTAAACACTTCCGGTGGTAGGGGGGGGGCAGAAAGAAAAGTGTTCAGCCACACTTTTAATCTTCGGTGCGCTGCGCCTTCACATTACGGTGAAAATTCGGCCTGCGTCTAGGCGCTGTGGGGTTGAACAGTATGCCGCCGCGGGAGAGATGCTGATCCTGCTGGAAGAAGGACGCGACACATTTAGCAATTCTACGCCGACAGATGGTTCGCAACCATAGCGAGCGGTGGTGCGGGAGAGTTTGCGAAACTCGTGCAAAGAAAGAGGGAAAACAAAAGGGGAAAGAGCAACGACGTCTAACTCCTCGCACCCATCGCCTACTGCGCGACGCACGCTCGCTGCAACTTTGCCAAATTCTGTTTGCCTCGTGTGGGGTGGGAGGTGGAGGAAGCAAAGAAAATCACTTCCTGTCTGCTACTATTTTTCCACCTATCCATACGCTTTTCTCTCTTTCGCTATCTCAACCTACAGCTACACTGGAGAGATTGTGTGTCTCCAAACCATTTCCGAAGCTGATGCAAGTAGCGGTGGTGGTGTGGGGTGTTCCCTGGCTCTGCCAAGTGCATCAATTCCAGTAGCCCTGTATGGATGGAGTGTGGCGATGAGGAGGTGGTTTGCCCTAAGGCAGAAAAGATGGAAATACATACACAGACGCACACACACAACTTCATCTGGAGCAAATGAAAACCCACAAGCGAAAGACTGTAAGTCCGTTACTCGTGACAAATTGACACAAAAAAGACTACTTCATACGTTTTCCAGCATTTCTTTGCATACACAACTTCATCTTTTGTTTCTATCCCTCTAGGGATGGCTGCTTTGATGAAGCCGCTTCAATGAATGCCACTGAAACTGGAAATGGAACTGGATGTTTGCCTCACATTTAACTTCCATTCAAACATTTTCTTATCAAAAAACAAAATAAAACAGCTAAAATTCCTCTGTCGACTTGTCGTCCGTGAAGGTAACTTTACATACACACGCACACACACTGCATTTCCTCCTCACTTGCATTTTTGATCGGAATTTCTTTCCCGATTATTGCTGAAAAAAGCATCCGCACGATAAATATTAGGAAGAAGACAACCGTTTTCACACGCCAGCGCCACCGCTTGCTACGTTTTTCATCGCACTTCTTGGCCGCGCGCACCCGGAAGGGGTGAAAAACCTGCATACTTCCTCGTCTCTTCACTATCCCGGTTCCAGGTACACCGCCGTACCCCCCTTTCATCCTCCACGTCTAGTAATAAAAACTCTCCGGCAGAATCTTTCAGTTCTCGCGAGAAGATGCTTTTTTTTTTGTTTTCCAGCAGAATGTAACCAAAGGGCTAGGAAAGGTTTGCTTTCCCGTGCTCTTCTTGTTCTTTTAATGATGCCGATGATTTCGTTTCCTAGCTTTACTTTTCATCTTCCTTTCCTGCCACGCTCCCACCTCACGGTCCCACCACCACCACCAGCTTCCATGATTCTTCTTTCACAAACCACTACCAACACTTACGCTGCACACACTCTGGTACCGTTTTACAGTGGGAAAAAAGCGAATCTCCCTTTCCACTGCCGCACAACCTTGGCAACCAACCGCCACCACCCACCGCTTCTTCTTCGCGCTCTCCTCACTTCACACAGCAGCCGAGTACGACTGTGTGTGACCGGAACGGCCCAAGCGCACGGAGGCGAGGAAACTTCTTGTCTGTCCGTGAGCAACCGTTGCGTTTAAGCCATTCTGAAGGGGCACGCCGTTTAGTTTATGCATTGACCAGATGTGTCACGCAAAAAATAACACGGAATTCCTCTAACCGAACGCGTAGCACGCACTGCGTTCACTTGCTTCTTTTCTTCTTCAGTGTATCGGTGGCCTCTGTGGGCTTGATGTTGAAGCTAGCTGAATAGAAAATTAATTGATCGCTACACAACCGGCAGGTTCGTTCGCCACTTTCTGCTTTGACATTTGAATGCAAACGATATGACAGAAGGGATTATAGCAAGGGCTGTGATGGAACGAGGTCAATTATTAGCCAACATCGATTTGGTCTCCTTGGATGTCATTTGACAGCAGAAAGCCCTTGAAAATTCATCAAACACTCAAATATATATACTTACTAGAGGCATACATAATTTTCCTGTAAAATTTATGAACTAATTAACAAATTACTTGCGATTACCAGCCCGATTCATTATTAAATTCATTAAAATCATTATTAATCTAAAGGGGCTTTCAAACTGATGTAAAGAACTTTAGGGTACTTATCAAATCGTTCTGCATTACTTGACTTCGTTCCTACACAGTCCTTGGGTTTAAACTAGCAACATAGTATAGGAGGTAAAAAACTATATCATAATGATTTTGAGATTTAAATTCGGCTATAAATAAAATATTTCGTAATTTGTAATTGAATCCCAGCTGTTGTTACGCCTGGTAACAGTTTATTGAGTAGTTGAAAAGTCTTTCTTTGCCAACACCAGCTTTTACAATTGTTGTTCAACATGTTTATTTATTCTCATCAGATCAAAATCATTAAAACATTTATCCGTCTTCTTCCTCTGTTTGAGTTTTAATTATTCAACGTTGATCTGAAATGTCAATGACATCTTTATTTTACCATCGTATCGTCATGTCAAATCACTCGAAATGAAATGAACTCGTTTACAGAACAAGATGAAGAAATATACAGCATTGTTTACACGAATGCTGTTTTGAATAGCGAAATTGCGGATTTTTTACAGGGCAAAAGCGTGCCAACCAAAAATTCAATAATTCAATAGCCATCGCAGTTCAACCAGTGAGGGCCAACTAAACACACCAAAAATTATGCTGAAGTAATAAACTTGATGTTTGAAAAATTGCTCTATAATAGCAGTGAAATACACGTAAATAATGATAAAATATGGTACCAGCGATCTTTTTAGCTCTCGTGATATTTTTACCACAATATCCGGCATCTGACTGTAATCGTGTTCCGGCATTGCATGAGCTAACCCGTCGATAATGCTTCAGCAAACAAACGTCAAACTGTCAGATCCTGCAATTCTAGAAACGTCGAATCTTCATTTTCCTTCGATTTGAAGCAAACTCGCAGCAAAGAGGGAAATAGCAACGCAGAGACTAAATTTGGAATCGCACTGACTTTTTTTCTTCTATTGCTCCAACTCAACCTGATCTCTTGCTAAGCCGTGCTCAGCAAATTGTGTGTTCGTGCACTTGTTTTCTGTGTTAATTTGTACGATATAAGTCGAACGGAAGCCAACCAGTGCAAAGATGTCGGAAAGCGACTGGGACACAGTGACCGTATTGCGTAAAAAGGCTCCAAAAGCGGCCACACTAAAGACTGAATCGGCCATCAATAAGGCACGCCGTCAAGGAATTCCAGTGGAGACCACACAGAAATGTAAGTACTGAGGGAAGGCCGGCCTCGGGTGGGCAAGCGTTAAGGGTGACCTTATTTCCCGAACGCAATTCAAAACAATGTGCTGAGCAAAACAGTGATGTTTTCCGGCATGTCCGCTTGTCAAGCGGCATGGTGGGCTCTTTACACGCAGGCACCCCCCTGAAACAGCAATATGATGCAATTTATATTTAACTTTCTAGCATGACACCACATGCCATGTGCTTGTCGTTGGTTTTGCATTTTTTTCTAATTGTGTCTTTATTTTCCCCTCTTTTCAGTCAACGCTGGAACCAACAAACAGCATGTTGCGGCTAAAAATACAGCCAAACTGGATCGCGAAACGGACGAATTGCGTCACAAAACGCTTGCACCGTCCGTTGCGAAGCTAATCATGCAGGGCCGTCAGGCGAAGGGACTGAGCCAGAAGGATCTCGCTACGGTAAGGGTACAATTTCGCTCGTGGCGCGGATAGCTCGCCCAATTGGATGCGTCCAATGTTGCTTATCGTGTATCTCGCACAATCTCACTCCTACAGCAAATTTGTGAAAAGCCACAAATCGTTAACGACTACGAGGCGGGCCGTGGCATTCCAAACAACTTGATCTTGGGCAAAATCGAGCGCATCATCGGCATTAAGCTGCGCGGTAAGGATATCGGCACACCCATGCTGCCTCCCGGTAAGAAGTGAGATGTCGGGAGGCAGTAGAATCGCTCGTCTGCTCGCTGGTTCTTCTCAACGCACCTGTGTACAGCGCACCAACAAAGGCGGGAGGCCCCATTTAATAGTTGTAACGTTTAAGAGAAGCACTGCGGGGTGAAGCACCATAACTTTTTTGGCGGCGGTGTAATGCAGGGAAAGGCGAAAACCGACTGAAAATGCTATATCACCACTGTGTAGACACGATCATTTACGGCGAGAAGAAGTGCAGGCCTCCCTAAATCAGTGCAGCACCACTCGGTACGGTGAGCGGTAGTGGCACAGCTTTCGAAAATAACACTTGATACTACTGTAAACATGCCGCCGTGTGTTTGGTGTCATGGTAACAGCAACAGAGATACAGAACGCATTTTGCCGCTTCATTAAAGAAGTCGGGAAATAAAAATATTTAAATCGGCATTTTCTTGTAGAAGTACGCACGATGATGATTGTATGGCTAAGGCTTGCGGTTTCGCGTCGCATCACACTCAAACTGAATGTTTAAAACCTTTTCCAATTTAAATGCAAACCAGTTTGATTGGTACAAATTTCAGCAGTTCAGCCAAATGTGTATTGTGTAGAATAAAGCTTCATTCGATGTTCTTTTTTTGTTAATGGAGTAAATTACTCGCGAGTCGCAGACTACAGACCACGAAAGCAATTTTATAGGACGCTGCTGCTGTTGAACAGGTTGTTGTAGCCTCAAAGAATCATCATGCATCTATTGGACTTTTGCTGTATAACATTTGATTTTGAAATATACTTGTGCTCATTACTCTCTACTTCCAAGTAATTCCGTGAACAGCAGTCATTTTGTTAGAATCAGTTGAAAGAACTCTTAGGTTGAAAGTTTTGTTAAGATTCAGATTACTTCGCGCTCCTGTTTCCATCCATTTTTAATTGCGAAACATAAAATTTTACATTTACGCTCAAACGATATTAGGAAAATTTGAATTTGAAGAGAAAGATGAATTTTACATGTTTATTCATCGAAAAGAATTGAAACTCCCTTTATTGACCAAGCCAATCAACGCTCTAATCTTTTCGGAGGTGCAGAGTCTCTTCCTTGATGCCATCCTTAGTAATAATGTTGATGATAACGGAATCACCCGTGTAAATATCACGTTCCGTGGCAGAAATAAACGTATCCTTGATGATCGAGATGGCTTTCTCCATTTTGACCGGTTCCGGATCCGCGTTCAGCATGTTCTTCTGGCCGATTTGATTGTCCAGCACCGGTTGCAACAATGGTCCGGCTGATCCGCCCGCCCGGTACGTTGTCATTTCACAGTGGCCGATCGGATCGTAGCTGTAGACGACACCTTTACCGTCCTGGTCCAATCCAGCCAGCACGTTCGACACGTAGTACGGGAAGAACCGACGGTTGTACATCAGAATCGACAGCATCTGGGCAACGGCCGGTGTGGACATGTTCTTCTGATGCTGATCCTTGTACATTTGCATCCGCACCTTCACCAAGCTGGTCAGTGCGAGCGTGTCGCACCAGCAACCGGTGGACGCCAGCACGGTTTTGTCCGACAGACGGAACAGTTTGTTTTGCGTACGCGTATGAATCGAGTAGCCGGAACTGAGCCGAGTGTCCGCACCAATGACGGCAAAATCCTCGCCGGCTATGGCTACAACACTCCTAGAAGATGCAATAATTCGTGTCATTCTCTCTCCGGGCCTCTTAACCTAACATTGGCAGGGAGTACGCGGAGGTGCCGCCGAAGCCTTTCAACTTACCCGCCGTTAGATTCGTACGGATAAAACTGCACCTTACGTGCTCCAGGCACTTCGTACTCGGGGAAATTCTCGATTCCAAGCATGTTTGTTGCTGTAAATTACACGGAACCACAAATGATATTTCACCGATCTGTTCGTTGCCGAATGCTCTGTTTCTTCTTCTTCAGTGACTGTGCGAAATAAACAGAGACGTTTTGAAGGAAATGCTTGACGTTTCTTCATGAGTAGAGATGTACAAACTTAACGGGTGGAACATTACGTTCTGATGAGATTTTATGAAAATCATCAAACATACAGTGGAGCGCCGTTTATCCGAGTACCTTTTATTCGGCTTTCCGTTTATCCGTGCTGTTGAGAAATGACAGCTCAATACAAAGGTGACATTGCGTTATGAGGAGGATATTTGAAAAAGCGGTTATAAGAGCACATTGTCATAACAAAAAACACTATAATTCATGGCAAATTTCAAATATTCTCATTGGAAAACATGAAGTTAATGAAAACTGGGTTATTTTTATCAGAAAATAAGAATATTTTCCAAAACCTAATCAGAAATTGGTAATAAAATAATCATTTGACTCATTACCCGTGTTTTTCGCTTATCTGGGCGAGTTAAAGTCCCGAGATGCCCGGACAAACGGCGCTCCACTGTAATTTAGTTTAAAATTTTCTTGAAGTTCCTAAATCATATCACTCTCATAATTATTTAACCTTTAAGTTGGCAACCGGATACCCGGGTAGTTTTTTAAACTTTAAACTGAAATAACTTTTGATTCATTGCTTTTATTGACCTGAAATTTACCGTAGCCTCCCAACTTTTAATTTCTGATTTTTTGGTGCATAAATTGTAATTTTAAACAGTCTGTAAGTATTTTATTTTGAATTTTTTTTTAACTTTACCACGTAAGTTGGCAACCAGCATACCCGGGTATTCCATACATTCTGTATGGAGAATGACGTTTCTCTTCTTCCTCTTTTCGTATTGTGCTTATTTTTGAGTCAAATTCAAGCGATTCCAAATTTTAATATGACCGTTATTTTTATATTAAAATGAAAAAAACTTAATGAATAAATGAAATAGAAGAGAATATATGGTCCGCATTACTTGCTTACAGCATTAAAATATAGAAAACATTGTTTACCTATGAAAATCGTTAATTTTTTGCATCAAAACGTGTGGAATACCCGGGTATGCCGGTTGCCAACTTACGTGTGTAAATCTGGTTGCCAACTCTACGGTTAAAACATAAAAATTTCATGAGCAAATCAAATAGCGCGTGGCCACGGAGCTGAAAAAATGTTGAAAAAATTTTCAACTTTGTCAAAATTGCTTGTCAACTGCAAAAAAGAGCTTTTCTCGTGGCCGCACCAAAAACATACACAAGAGCGACAAAAAGCTCCAACATCTGAATATCATCGATATTTTGTTTAAGAAGCACTAACTAGGTACATAAATCAATTAGAATCATGCATTTTAGCATTATTATCATAACAATGGGTCACAACTGCGCCAAATAGCTGTTTGTTTACGCTTTTTCACGAACGTCAAATTTTGTCAACTTTTGTCAACTTTTTTCCTGGCTGCTCCAGGTCACAAAATTTAGACAAAAGCTCAAAAAAGTGACAAAAGCTCACATTTTGAAAAATTTGTCAGCATTTTGTCACTCCCGTGGCCTTTCGCTTAAACAAGAAAATGATTAGCATCCAATCCAGAACCGAATCGAATCCACGGATAATCGGGAGAGTATCGAATGTTTTTTTTCCTGCTTTAGGCCCGTGTCTGTGCTCCATCGGATGCGATTTTATCGGAAGACCTGTCAAAATTTTATATGGGATTTGACAGATAACGTCGGACGTGCGATTTCGTCGTACGACGGAATCAAAAATGTTTGATTTCGTCGGACGCCGCATCCGATTTTATATGTCAAACTAAATGTGTGGTGTTTTGTAGGAACAATCTCAAATTAATTTTTCATAATCGTTATATTATTCAAATCATCCAATTAATCGCAATATTATACGAAAAAGCGTTTGACAGCACGTGCGATAAAATCGCATGCGATGGAGCACAGACACGGGCCTTATTCAAACTTCTTTATGATTATTTTTATTCAATAAACTACAATTGAACAGCAAACTTGAAATTTTCAATTTCTTTTTCTTTAAAATTTTGTGAATTAAACATTTTCAAAAATATTTTTTTAAATCAGAAACTAAGAAAACTTGAAACCGAAGGCGCAAAGCCATGGGAATGACGAAATGCTGACAAACTCAAAACGTGAACTTTTGTTGGCGTTGAAAGTTGACAAAAAGTGAAAAATTTTACGTTCGTAAAAAAGCGTAAACACACAACTATTTGGCACAGTTGTGATCATTTGCTAGGGTAATATTGCTAAAAGGTGTGTTGCTAATTGATTTATGTATCCATTTAGTACTTTATAAATAAATTGTCGTTCGATATTCAGAGGTTGGAGCTTTTTGTCGTTCAGGTGTAGATTTTTGACACGACCACGAGAAAAGCTCTTTTTTGCAGTTGACAAGCAGTTTTGACAAAGTTGAAATTTTTTTCCACATTTTGTCACATCCGTGTCGACACGCCAAAACATGGAAATGATTTTTGTCAACCATATTTGACGTTTGTTGTTTTGTTATGAAAACCCGGCTGATTACGACAAAATAAGAAATTTTATCGGCAGATAGGTGCATTATATTTGGAAATAAAAAAAACCCACTCACCGGCCGTATTTGCTACAGTTTACGTAATGGCAACGTTCCGCTTGGGCGCTATTGCATCAATTGCAACGAGGATACCGCATCAAAATGTGGCAAAATTGCAGCGAATCAATCTCGTCCGTCGGATGGCTACCGGAGCGGGACCGAAAAAACCAACCAGCACACTAGGACTGGCTGTGAAGGGAATGGCAATCGGTGCCCTGGTCGGCACCGGCTGGTCCGGTTACAGCTACTTCAAGGGCGGTCCCACAGATCATATGCTGCACGAGCATGTAGGGCCGAAGGTTCTCGACAAGCTGCCGGATGTGAAAATAATGCGCAAAGTAGTCAATCCGAATGATGATTCGGGCTTAGATTTGGTGCTGTTCCAGTTCCAAACGTGCCCGTTCTGCTGCAAGGTGGGAATGTTACGGTTAATCACAAACTACGGTGTAATGGACTGATTGTAACTGATTGTATTTGCAGGTTCGTGCTTTCCTAGACCACAGCGGGCTTTCCTACTCAGTGGTGGAGGTGGATGCAGTACTTCGTCAGGACATTCGCTGGTCGGACAGTAAAAAAGTTCCAATTTTGCTAGCGAAAACGAAATCGGGCAAATACGTTCAGCTAACGGACTCGAGCATGATAGTGTCCTCGATTTCCAGCTTCCTTCGGGACAAGAAGCAAGACATCGGCGAGCTCGCCAAATACTATCCGTCGATATCGTACGAAAACGATGCGGGACGAAAAGTGTTCGACATTATGAACAAATATTTCCTGATGTATCAGGAAAAGAAGGTCGACAATCGTACAAAGGAAGAGCAAGAGTGAGTATTGCCGTGTTGAGTGTGTTTGTGTGGTGGAAGCTATTCTATATTATATCATATTGTTTGCTTTGCGATTAGGGAGGAGCGCAAGTGGCGTGCCTGGGCCGACGATCATTTGGTGCATTTGATTTCTCCGAACGTGTATCGAACGAAGGACGAAGCGATGGAAACATTTGAATGGTTTTCGGACGTTGGCGAATGGGGTATCCACTTTCCGAAATGGGAACGAGACCTGATGGTATACGTCGGCGCATTTGCCATGTGGGGCATCAGCAAGCGGCTCAAGCGGCGGCACCAGCTCAGTGACGACGTTCGCTCGCACATCTACGATGCGTGCGATCGATGGATCAGTGAAATCGAAAAGAAGAAAACCACCTTCCACGGTGGATCGCAGCCAAATTTGGCCGATTTGGCCGTGTTCGGTGTGCTGAACAGTATGGAAGGATGTCAAGCTTTTAAGGACTGTCTGGAGAACACCAAAATCGGTCCATGGTTTTATGCGGTCAAGGAGAGAGTGCTTAAAAATCGCGGTAATGTGTTGTAATGCTATGCTTTGTACTATTGAAGATGGTTTAAGTACAGTTAATATGCAATAAAACAAAAAGTAGAGGTTGTTCCTCTTTAAAATTACATAGCTGCATTTATTTTTTATTTTTTATAATACACTTTTCTTGTACGTGCTGCCAACACATTTAATTTTACATTCAATTCAATTAATGTTGTAATAAAATTCTATTGCATAAACTGATGTTCAGGGTCAATAGCTTTGACATATAATTTTTAAATGCTAGAAATAGTTTTGCTGAAATTGGTTTATTGGGGGACTTATTTGTTGCATTTCCAAATAGGATTTAATTGTTATTACACTTTACATTAGTTCCATGTACGTAAAGTCGAACACTCGTGAATAGATTTCAACAAAGCTTTTTTATGTGGGTCGAACAAAAAAAAATCAGAAATATAAATAATAAATTAATTTACCTGAGCTCAATGAATGAAAATTCCGATAAAAAAGTCTGCTTAAAAAACAAAAAACAACATAATATACGAGTTACAATTTTGATATCGACGCCATTCGGATGCACGCTTTGCGCATACATAATCGCTGCGCTAGTGCGTTGGGACGGAAGACGTTGCAATATGCTGTAACCCTTGTATTTTTTTTAAATACATTGGAGTCTTTATTGTAGCGAAAAATAAAGAAAAACCTGTTCCCGACGAAAAGGAAGAATCGGAAAAAAGTAAACAACCTTTTTTTTCCTTTTTATGGTCGTGGCGCGCGATCGTCAAATTTTTGAAACACATGTTCCGATGCGTAAAGCAGAGAGATAGTTACATAGCACGCTCTTCGTTCCTGCTTTACGAAACTCTCTCACTCGTTTGTGCTCATGATTACGCTCTTTTCATGTAGCTGTCTTAAGGAAGCGCAAATGAGAGAATTAAAGCGTTTTAAATTTGGTAGATTATAAGCATTTGAATGAAATAAATACAATTCCATGACTAGATTTTTAAAATGATGGTAACAAATGTGGAGATATTTAAAATCATAGCACATGAAAATTAAATAGTTTTAAAAAATGGTTGAACAGATCAAATATTGTCATCAATTCTTCAGACATCCTGGAACTTCTTATGAATGTTTCACATCATTATACATCATAATACTAAAACACCATGAAGTTTTTTTTTCATTTCCTGGGATCATGAAACGATCGTACAAAAAAAAAGTCTAACACGAAGCGTGGAGCGCACCCGAAGAACAACAGATAAAGCGCGCTGCCTCGCTCGGCTTGCCCGAGAACGTCTTGCGCCGGCCGATCTGGGACTGGTTCCTCCGGGTCGCGCACGGACCGAAAGATTCAGAAACGCGCGAACGATCGAACCGAGCAGACGGGAAGGATCCGGTTCTCCCGTCCCGGTCGGGTAAGCCAGAAAAAAAAGAAAAAAGAAAAGAAGTGTAAAGTAACCAACAGGAAGTGTGTGTGTGAGATAAGCTGTGTCTTGTGCCGTGGTACCAAGCGATAAGAAACTTTGAATAGCGAGTGTGCTGTGCAGTGAAACGAGGTAAAGCTCATTTAAATATATAGTTAGATAGAATTTATGGTGCATGTTTGGAAAGTTGCTAGATAAGATTAGATAAAGTTTGGAAGATATAATACATTTGTGATCAAAGTGATAATATGTACAGATGTAAAGAGATGTGCTAAGCTTTACAAAGAAGGTTGTATAAAGTTTATACAAGCAAAGTATGTGCAAGGTGCAAAATACATCTAACACGGTATGCAAATTGAAGAAGCGAGAGCGAGACAGTGCCTTGTGAAGAACGAACGAGAACCATACACAATTAGTACGCTGGTTGAAAAAGGTTGCGATAATTTGAGAAATAGCACACCAAAAGTGAGTAGAAAGAGGAAACCTCGCCGAAAGTGCAGCGTCGTGAAGAAACGAAATGGCTGCAACACAAAATCCATCACCAGCAGCGGCAGGGGCAGCATCCTAGCATGTGGTGCATCGAATCGCCTGCAACCGCAAACGGCCAACCGAGCTCACCCTTTTGCCCGCACAGGCACAACATCCCTCAAAATGTGACCGTAAAAATACATGAAAACGAAGAAGAAGTCGACAACGATAATGACCTGTCCGCGCCCGGTCCCGGAGGTTTCTTTTCGGCTGGCTGCTCTTCCACCAGACGACCAGTGTGTCGTCTTCGTGCACTGTCTGTAGCACCCACCCGTCTGCAATCTTGCCCCTGTGTGGTGATCGTGCGGTGGGTTCAGGGGTGTGTGTGAGTGTTTTTTTTTTGTTAACTTGCTCGGTTTATGTTCGCTTCTCCCTGTGAGCATAGCTCTCCATAGAAATGGAAATGAAAACATAAGCCTCGGTTTCAAAACCGGCCACAGAAGAACATTCCAAGCTGCTCCGAGAAGAACAGGGAAAAGCAAAGCAGGAACCTACACAATCCGTGCTGAATGAATGGATGCGTTGCAGCGTGGCGAGTAGGTCGTTGGGTTTGGGAAGATTCGAAGCGTTTGTTCAAAAGAATGTAAAAAAACAGCTACGAAGAAACGAATAGATGATCGTAAGTTGCCTATGCGTACGATCATCTTTGTAAACGGAACCAATACTGGAGCCTTTTGCGTATGGGTAGGATTTCAAGTCATGCCTAGGGATTGTACAAAAGAAGTACGCCCTGTTTTCTTCCACCACGATTCGGACACCGTTTGTTAGAAGTTACATTAACGCACAAACCGTCTGTATTCCAGATGGAACCGTGTGGATAAATTTAGAACTTTATGCTGCATATGGGTTCCCGATTTGTTTCTGTTTGCTCGTGTAACTGACGCGAGTGAGCAGCTCTCTGCGCTTCGAGCTTCGAGATGTTTTGGGATGAAATCATGCACATAAGGCGTTCGTAGTAATGTATGCCGCAGCACTACACCGAGATGTTCATTTCCT
This sequence comes from Anopheles coluzzii, assembly GCF_943734685.1. Taxonomy (NCBI): domain Eukaryota; kingdom Metazoa; phylum Arthropoda; class Insecta; order Diptera; family Culicidae; genus Anopheles; species Anopheles coluzzii. The sequence continues at coordinate 83,814,222 of NC_064670.1, forward strand.
GAGCGCACAGTTCCAGTGGGGTGTTTTTTTGTTTATTTTCCAATGTTGGTTCAGATATCGCTGTGCCACCCGTGTATAAATAGACGTCGACTATTGGCGATGGTGTTAGATCATCGATCGTCAAACGCTGGACAGTGAGCTTGGGAAGGCTACAGAATTGTGTTGAAATTGTAAAGCACGGATGTCTCAGCTCTCAACGATAAGGCATGCAGATGTTTCAGATTTGTTTTTTCAAAACAGGAACTAAATGTTGTACATATTTCACCAAGTCATATACACCACCACAAAGATGCGACGTTTTATTTTAAAATTTCATATTTGCTCCATCTAGCATTGTCTCGTCCATCTGGAGCGGTCTGATAGCCCCTTCTCATAGTCCGCTTATCGGACGGGTTGAGATGGGTGGCATCACAGCACTAGCCTCGATCACCGTCCTGGTGGTGCTAACCATCGGAACGGCCCGATCGGAGCTTACGCCACCATACTTTAATCTGGCCGAGGGACGAAGAATTGTTGCCAGTGCCACGTGTGGCGTTGGTACCGATGGGCCCGAGCTGTACTGTAAACTGGTTGGTGCAAACACTGAAAATGATCATCAAAACCAATACTCGGTCATCCAGGGACAGGTAAGTTTTGGGACGAATTGTATGTAAAAAAGAATCCTTATTTTCATTCGTAATCCCTCACACAATGCAAGGTTTGCGATGTTTGCGATCCGAACGATCCCGACAAAAGCCACCCGCCGGAGTATGCCATCGATGGTACGCAAAACTGGTGGCAGAGTCCCCCGTTGTCTCGTGGCATGAAGTACAACGAAGTTAACCTTACGATCGACTTTGATCAGGTAAGTAAAGATGCGAGTGTAAACTTCACCATCAAACCATCTCACCGCGGTGACCACCATCTGGCAAATGATCTAATCCATATGCACCAGCGGCAGGAAGGATGACATAATCTCGGCAGTATTGCAAACAGATATCTGTTTGCTTGTAAACGGCTAATGTAAACTTCACAAAGTCTATAGTTGGAACGTTTCGTTTGCTACGGCGATGGTGTAGCACAACATATGGCGGTAGCCACATATGTATGAATGGAGATTGGAATTAAAACGGAAATTATGAGAATTCAGCGGGCCGGAAAACAAGAGCCACACATCCCGTCTTGATAAGCGCTTGGTGACATTTGACTCCCAGCGGGATGGTTGTGATAACTTGCCTGAACTCGAGTTCCTTTTCGTTTGCTGATAAGCGTACTATTCTTGGTGCTTATGCTGCTGGTCTATGCTGACCGAGGCTGGTGTTCGGCAGCGGCACATAGTTTTTCTTATCAATTTAGAACACTCCATTCACTTCCTTATGCTGCGAGAATGGAAGCACATGAAGATTGCCAAGAGCTTCCCAACAGAAAGCAGTTACACAAGCTGATTTAACTCATAAGCTGGAGGTTTTGTTATGTAGCTATGCAGCATGTTGAATTTTAAATACGATAATTCGATAGCACTCAAAACTCATTTTTTAAAGAGATCATTATTAATTAATGATCAGATATTCACATGATGTCCATAGATACTAAACTACAGACAACATTAACATTGTTACTCTTTTAAAAATCCCTACGGCTATTGTTATAAATTTTGGATCCCTATTCCACAAAGTGGAATACATTCCACAAAGTGGAATGGACAAAACACTAGTCAGTCCCGAGCTGGTCTGATTGAATAGTCGTAAAAAGGCTTAGGAAAAGATTAAAAAACATGTTCGTTCTAGACACGATCCGCCTATTTCTTACGAACATACTACAGATAACCTAGCCCATTAGCTACCATCTTAAGTAGTTGCGTCACCAAAAAGAAGAAAAAGTAGTATGTAGCCCAACCCACGAACAAATCTAACTAATATAAAGAATGCTTGTAACAAGAACCATTTGCTCCCATTCATTCTGTTAGCTTTAGTCCCAAAGTCTTGCTCTCTCTTAGCAAGAGTAGTTTTAATTGGTATTTATAGTCATTATTACACTGCGATAACACAACAATCTACTCATTTCCGTTTGCATGAAGCGGCTTAAATTATGCACACGCCTTGCAGCGATGTGCAGTTTAATAGCGTCTTTGCTAAATGGACACCGCAAGTCGGTTGATGAGTACAGCGTAAACTTGACATTGTAAGATGATTTGCTTGGCAGTAGCTGCAATGAGTACTACTCTTATTATTATTATGCATATCCAGGGTGGTCCGCTAGAACGTGTTACCTCCAATTCCCTGCAACTGGCACATAGACACAACCAGCTGGATGTGCAGTCCATCGTCGCTGCGCTTCGTCGGCGCAATTCTAGTTTATGCTTGCATTTTTGTTTCATTCTTGTAATCTGAACTACCCGAACCGAGTTTTTGCCTTTCTTTTACCACACTTCTTCTCTTTTACAATTGTCCTATACTTTTTCATTTGTTAAGGAATTCCACGTGGCTTATCTGTTCATTCGTATGGGCAACTCGCCCCGTCCTGGATTGTGGTCGCTTGAGAAATCTAGCGATTACGGCAAAACGTGGACACCCTGGCAACACTTCTCCGACTCACCCACTGATTGCGTGACGTACTTTGGGCCGGACAGTTTGAAACCGCTCCAGAACGATGACGACGTTATCTGTACGATGGACCACTCGAAGATTGTACCCCTCGAGGGTGGTGAGGTAGGTGATGATCGCACGATCGATCGTGGAATCGATGCTGTATTTATGACTGTAATCCACGTTTGTGTTACCCCTCAAGATCCCGATTCGTTTGCTAAACAATCGTCCATCGGCGAACAATTACTTCAACTCGTCCACGCTGCAAGAATGGAGCAGAGCTACGAACGTGCGCATCCGTCTGCTGCGTACGAAGAACTTGCTCGGACATCTTATGTCCGTAGCGCGCCAGGACCCAACCGTTACGAGACGTGTAAGTTGAACAGGACAATGTGCGGCCCAATGAGTCCTAAAAGTTGTTTCAACACTTGAATAACTTATTTCATCTTGTCTCAATCCCTTCCAGTATTTCTACTCGATCAAAGATATCTCGATCGGTGGACGTTGTGTGTGCAACGGTCATGCTAACACGTGTAACGTACTGGATCCTCGCTCGCCGAGACGCATTCTGGCCTGCCAATGTCAGCATAACACGTGCGGCGTTCAGTGTGCCGAGTGTTGTCCCGGATTCCAGCAGAAGAAATGGCGACAGAACACCAACGCAAGGCCTTTTCAGTGTGAACGTAAGTAATTGGTGGTTTATATAGCAAAGAAATTCCCCTAATCAACTTCTCTTTCTTGCCATTCAGCGTGTAACTGTCATGGACATTCGGATGAATGTATCTACTCGGAGGAGATCGATGAGAAGGGTCTGTCGCTGGACATCCATGGAAACTACGAGGGTGGCGGCGTTTGCCAAAACTGCCAGCACAACACGAAGGGCATTAACTGCAACCAATGCGAGGACAAGTTCTATCGCCCGTACGGTAGATTCTGGAACGAAACGGATGTTTGCCAGCGTAAGTAATAAGCGCATTGGGTAACGACGGCTCGAAGCAATAGCTAATCCGATGTTTCGCTTACAGCTTGCGATTGCGATCACTTTTACTCGACCGGTAACTGCGAGGAGGAAACGGGTCGCTGTGAGTGTCGGGCTGAGTTTGAGCCGCCGCTGTGTGACGCTTGTTCGTACGGCCACTTTGGGTATCCCAATTGCCGGCAGTGCGAGTGCAACTTGAACGGCACGATCGGATACTACTGCGAGGCGGTGAATGGTACCTGTCCCTGCAAGCATAACTTTGACGGGCCGCATTGTAAGCAGTGCGCCAAGGAGTACTACGGCTTCCCGGACTGCGATCGTAAGTACAACGGAATGAAAGCATGAATTTGGTGCGATATGATTTTTTATGTGCGTTATCGCTATCTCTTCGACAGCTTGCGATTGTAACATGCACGGGTCGGTGGACAGTGTTTGTGACGAGGGTAGCGGTCAGTGTCAGTGCAGACCCAACTTCGCTGGACGACTGTGCGATTCTTGCAAGGACGGGTTTTATAGGTATCCGGATTGTACATGTAAGTTCATATGACTGGCTGATGTTTCGTACAGTGCAGTTAACTTTAATCATACTCCTTGCAGACTGTAACTGTGATGTGCGCGGTACGTTGGACGAGGTGTGCGATAAGAACAGCGGAACCTGCCTGTGCCGCGAAGGTTACGGTGGTCCTCGGTGCGATCAGTGCATTCCTGGCTATTACAACTATCCCGACTGTGTGCCTTGCAACTGTTCCAGTGCGGGCAGCACATCGACCGTTTGTGACATCACGGGACGCTGCTCGTGCTTGGAGAACTTTGGTGGCCGACAGTGTACGGCCTGCTTGGCCGGATACTACCAGTACCCGGAGTGTTTGCCGTGCAATTGCGATTCGTACGGTTCGCTGGCCAAATCTTGCACCAACGATGGACAGTGCCAGTGCAAGGATAACTTCGATGGCAAGAATTGCCAGCAGTGTAGGGAAGGGTTCTACAATTTCCCGGCCTGCGAGGAGTGCAACTGTGATCCGGCGGGTGTGATACCCCGCTTTGCCGGGTGCGGCTCCGTACCGGCTGGTGAGCTGTGCCAGTGTAAGGAGCGCGTACATGGCCGAATCTGTGACAAGTGTCGTCCGCTGTACTGGAATCTTACCGCCTCGAATCCCCACGGTTGCCAGGAGTGTGAGTGCTTTATCGATGGTACGATCGGTGCGCTCGACACGTGCGACACAAAGTCGGGCCAGTGTGCCTGCAAACCGTCGGTAACGGGACGCCAGTGTACGGAGTGTAAAGACGGCACGTTTGATCTGTTCGGATCGAACCTGTTCGGGTGTAAGGATTGTGGTTGCGATATCGGTGGTGCGGCGGACAATGTTTGTAACAAGGAAACGGGCCAGTGCCGGTGTCATCCGCGCGTTTCGGGCCGCACCTGTTCCTACCCGCTGACCACACACTACTACCCGACGCTGTACCAGTACCAGTTTGAGTACGAAGATGGCTATACGCAGTCCGGGGCGCAGGTGCGCTACCAGTTCCACGAGGACATTTTCCCCGGATTCAGTAGCCGCGGGTACGCCGTGATGTCATCGCTGCAGAACGAGGTCATCAACGAGGTACGGGTGCTGAAGTCGTCCGTGTATCGGCTGGTGATACGGTACAAGAATCCCAATCCGGACAATGTCGTAGCATCGATTCTCATTACACCGGACAATCCAACGGAGGTGGAGCAGAAGACAAAGGTGCTGTTCAAGCCCACGGAAAACCCCGAGTTTGTGACGGTGTCTGATGCGCGTGGCGAGGTTCCATCGCCGGTGGTGCTGGACCCGGGCAGCTACACTATCAGCATCAAAACGGAGAAGACCGTCTTCCTCGATTACTTCGTGCTGCTTCCGGCCGCGTACTATGAGGCTTCCATACTGACGAAAAAGATTGAAACACCGTGCGAGTTTAACGATCCCAACCTGTGCCGACACTATCAGTACCCGAGCGTTGCGCCGTACAACCCGCAGACGGAAGCGTTCATCATTGAGGATGGGCAGAGCTACAAGCCGGTGGAATTTTTCAAAGACTTTGAGCATCTGCACGAACTGAAGGAGCAGGATCTGCCGACGCTGGTGGAAACGCAGCGGGAGTTGTACTACCCAGTGGAGGTGCCACATGCAGGCCGGTACGTTGTGGTCATAGATTACATCACCTATCGTAACAACCCGGAGGTGGGCATCCTGCACGTCAATCTGGTGGGCGATCTAGATCAGGACGGGTCGGCCACGGTTTATCCGTGCACGTACACCACCGTCTGCCGGCAGCCAGTCATCGATCGGGAGTCGCGCGAGAAGATATTCTTCCTCGATCCGAACAACCGGAAACCGATCCTGGTGAGAAGTGTGGACGAATCCAGTGCGACAGCGATCAAATCGGTCACGGCCATACCGTACGAAGACTGGTCAACGGATTACATCCGCCCGAGCTCGGTGTGCGTGATGCAGGATGGTAAGTGCGTGCAGACAAGCTACCGCACAGCGCCGGACTCGAAGAAGATTGAGTTCGAGACGGAAAATGAGTACCTTGTGGCGGAGGAAATGCCCCGGGAAGTGTCGGACAATAACACCAAGCTGATCCTGCTCAATGAAAACCTCCAGGATGTGACAATCAAGGCAAAGGTGCAGTATCCGAATCGGTACGTGCTGATCGTGAAGTTCTTCCAGCCCGATCACCCCGCATACAATGTGCACTATCGAATTGAGACGGAGCGACAGAACTATGTCGGACGGCTGGTGGTTCGCCATTGCCCGGCCAACAGTGGTTGCCGAGAGGTGCTGAAGCAGGACAACGGATACATTGAGTTCGATCTGGAGGATAAAATTGAGCTTACGATCCTTAACGGTGGCAGCACGCGGCTGTGGGTGGATTACGTTCTGCTCGTGCCGGCCGACCAGTTCCACAACGGTTTGCTGCAGGAGGAAACGTTCGACCAGACGAACGCGTTCATCCAGAACTGTGGCCAGGACCATTTCTACATCCAGACAAATGCTAGCGATTTCTGCAAGAAGGCCGTCTTTTCGCTTACCGCCGATTACAACAGCGGTGCACTGCCCTGCAACTGCGACTATTTCGGCTCGACAAGCTTCGAGTGTGAACCGTTCGGTGGCCAGTGCCAGTGTAAAGCACACATCATTGGGCGCAAGTGCGAGGCGTGCAAAACTGGGTTCTACGGATTCCCGGACTGCAAGCCGTGCAACTGCCCATCGACCGCCCAGTGCCACAAGGATACGGGTGAGTGCGTGTGCCCCGATCGTGTGACGGGTGAAAAGTGCGATCAGTGCGTACCGTACACGTTCGGCTTTGATCAGATAATCGGTTGCGAGGAGTGTAACTGTAATCCCCTGGGCGTGGCGAATAATAACTTGCAGTGCGACATGGAGAGCGGTTTGTGCGAGTGTAAGTCAAACGTGGTCGGCCGTAAGTGTGACCGTTGCCAGTATGGATTCTTCAATTTCCCCTACTGCGAGCCGTGCCACTGCGATATCCGCGGCACCACGTTCGAAATCTGCGACCAGACGGATGAGAGCTGTTTCTGCAAGAAGAACGTGCAGGGCCGGGAATGCAACACTTGCGTGGATGGTACGTACAATCTGCAGGCAAGCAATTCGGATGGATGTACCAAGTGTTTCTGTTTCGGACATACCAGCCGTTGCCAGACGGCGTTCTTGCGCCCCTTCAACGTGAGCATGATGAAGGATATGACGGTGAATACGATTCGTCTGTCCGGGGGCAAGGTCACGATCACACCGTGGGTCATGACGGAAGAGATCATGCTGAACGAAACGTCCGCCGAGGTGTCGCTGAGCAGTTTCGACAATCGCGACCCATCGGCCGGCATGGTTTACTTCGGCATGTTGGATCACCTGTTCGATCTGAACAATCATCTGTCAGCGTACGGCGGCTATCTGACGTACAAAATCTTGTTCACGAACGGCCTGTTCGGCAGTTCGCTGATCGGTGCGGACGTCATACTCGAGGGCAAGCAGTTGGAGGTGATGCACCAGAGCTACCGGCAACCGTCGTCGAATCAACTGTTCAGCGGCAGCGTGGAGATGGTGGAGAGCAACTTCCAAACGGCGGACGGTGGTCCAGTAAGCCGAGAACAGTTTATGATGCTGCTGCGCGATCTGAAGAATATCTATATTCGGGCGTCCTACTGGGAGAACGGTCTTGCGACGGTTATCTCGGACGTCAGTCTAACGATGGCACATGACGACTTGGATCAGCCGCATCTGTACCGCGAGCTGGCAGTTGAGAACTGCGACTGTCCGCCGGGATACACGGGACGGTCGTGCGAAGACTGCGCACCGGGCTACTATCGGGATCCGAACGGGCCTTATCTTGGCTACTGTATTCCGTGCGAGTGTAATGGGCATGCGGCTACTTGCGACTGTAACACTGGTATTTGTCACGACTGTCAGCATTATACGACCGGCGAACATTGCGATCAGTGTATTGAAGGATACTACGGTAATGCTACGCGCGGTACACCGAACGACTGTATGATCTGTGCCTGCCCGTTGCCGGTGGAGTCGAACAACTTTGCCACGTCGTGCGAGGTGTCTGAGGATGGGTATGAGATACATTGCGCCTGTAAGCCGGGTTACCATGGGGAAAAGTGTCAGAGCTGTGCGCCAGGCTACTATGGACAACCTCAGGTCGAGGGTGAATTCTGCAAACCGTGCGACTGCTCGGGCAACATCAATGCGGAGGAACCGGGAGCATGCGATTCGGTGTCGGGCGAATGTTTGCTGTGTCTGAACAACACGTACGGCCGGGCATGTAACTTGTGTGCGCCTGGTTTCTACGGTGATGCCATCAATCTGAAGGACTGCCAGAGTTGCATCTGCGATAAGACCGGTATGGACTATTGCGACAACTTTATCGGAACGTGCAACTGTTTGCCGAATGTGATCGGCGAAAAGTGCGATCGTTGTGAGGAGGATCACTATGGGTTCGAATCGGGACGTGGCTGTACGCCGTGTGACTGTGGCATTGCATCGAATAGCTCGCAGTGCGACGATCACACTGGCAAGTGTGCCTGCAAACCGGGAGTGACGGGACGGCAGTGTGATCGCTGTGAGCCCGGCTACTGGAACTACTCGGAGGAGGGCTGCGTGCCGTGCTCGTGTAACACCGATTACTCTCGAGGATTGGGTTGCAATGCTTTGACCGGTCAGTGCGAGTGTCTGTCGGGTGTGGTGGGTGAGAAGTGTGATTCCTGTCCGTACCGGTGGGTGCTGATACCGGACACTGGCTGCCAGGAGTGTGACGTATGCCACCATGCACTGTTAGATGTAACGGACGGACTCAAGCTCGATGTTGATCCGGTGCTGCAGGACATCAAAACGATCGCGGACGATTACTACACGTCGCAAAAGTTGAAATACTTCGATGATATGGTGGATGAGCTGGAACCGAAGGTGCGCAGTCTGGATCCGCATGGTGTCAATCTGAATCCGTCGCGGCAGAAGGTGGAATCGCTGGAGATGGAGGTGAAAAATTTAGACCGTCGCATTCAGTATGCCGACGAGAACGCGAAGGACATTTCCACCAATAGCGAAAATCTGCTGGCCGCTGCATCAAACGTGCTGGACGACTGCCGGCTGGTGCACATCAACACGAAGAACACCATTGACGAAGTGATGATACTGGGAGAGAATCTCGGATCGTCTGAAATTACGAAGCTGGACCAAGCGTTTACCGAAGCAAAGCACTATCTGGACAATATTAAGCAATACTCGACGACACCAGAGTCACTCAACTCTCAGTTGGAGAATGCGACACGCTTACTGGAGCGGGTGGAACAGTTTGGTGAACCGGTGCAGACACAACATGAAAAGCTGGCCAAGCTGATGCACGACATTGGCGAGTTTGATGTGAAGCTAGAAGACCTCTACACTTGGAGCTTGAAGGTGGAGAAGGAAAGTGGCATCACTTCGAAGCTGAACAATCAAAACAAGGGTTCAGTGAATACGAAATTTGACACGGTTTCGGCCCACGCGAAGGAAGCTACCGAGAACATTGAAAACAGCAAATTGCTGCTGGCCAATTCGTCTAACATCATGAAGGACATTGACATCACGCACAAGGAGCTGGGCAACGTGAACAAAGAGCTTACCGATTTGAATAACGCCGTCGATAATGACTTGCCGAATTCGTACGATGAGTACCAGCAACTAAATCCACAGATCGAACGTGCATCGGCCCATGCAAGAGACTTGGCGATTGAAGCCAGTAGTTTGTCGGATAAGTACTCCGACGTGTCGGCCAACTCGGAAACGGCGCTGCAGGCTGCAACGGCTCACTCGAAGATTGTGGACGCAGTTAAGGAGGCTGGGGATGGCATTCGTAACGCTACGCTCACCGCACAGAAGGCAACGGACCAGACGGAAGGTATCGATAACCGAGCGGCCGAATCGGACGCTGCTTCGCGTGAGCTGCTCAGCGAGGCTCGCCGTATGTTTACCACCCTGCAGACGGAACTTGAGCCACAGAGCAAGCAGTCGATCGATACGGTCGATGGTATTAAGGAGAAGAACGATCACAGCGATGACATGCTGCACTCCATCAATGCCGCTCTGGACGGTATTCCGGAGGAGTCGCACACGGACAGTTGGGAAAATGCACGCGATCAGGCAATCGAAGCGCAGGCCAAGTCACACAACTCGCTTAAAATACTGGACCCGATGATCAGCGATCTTTCCAAGAGTGTGTACATGGCGGAACAACTGCCGAAAGAGGTGGACAACACGCAAAAGGACATTAAGCAAGCAACGACACAGATTGAACGGCTCAAAACGATGATTCCCAACATCCGCCAGCTGGTGGAGAAGCTGGACACGAAGCAGAACCAGGTAGATTCGATCGTAAGCGATATTGGCGATCGGCTGGAGGCGCTGAAGCGACAGATCGGAGAGGCCCGATCTGTTGCTAACACGGTTAAGGTCGGCATGCAATTCCACCCCAACACAACGGTGGAGCTAAAGCCACCGCAAAGCCTGTCCCAGATGGCTACGAACTCCAACGTGTCCGTGTTCTTCCGCACGGACAAACCGGAAGGCTTCGTGCTGTACCTCGGCAATGAAGTGAAGCCGGACGCGAAGAAGAGCTCACGCGATGATTACATGGCACTGGAGATTGAGAATGGCTACCCGGTGCTGTCGATCGATCTTGGCAATGATCCAGAGAAGGTGATCAGTCCAAAGTATGTGGCTGACGACAAGTGGTACCAGGCGATCGTGGAGCGTACCGGTAACAACGTGAAGCTTATTATCCGCGAAGAGCTGGACAATGGTACGGATGTGTTCCATACGAAGGAGCAGGTGCTCCCCGGAGCGTACAACGTGTTCAATGTGGACCAGAACAGCAAACTGTTCATTGGAGGCTATCCGCCAGAGTACAACATGCCGCAGGACGTGAAGTCGAGCGAGTTTGATGGTCGCATCGAGCAACTGCAGATCGGTGGCGAGCATGTAGGGTTGTGGAACTTTATTGACGCTCAGAATGTGTACGGATCGCCGGAACGGGAGTCACTGCGCAACGAGGAGAACCCATCGACCGGATTCCGGTTTAGTGGCAACGGTTATGTGGCAATCGATTCGAAGCCGTACACGTTCAAGCAGCAGTCCCAGCTGCAGTTCCAGTTTAAGGCACCGCCAGAGACGCGTGACGGTTTGCTGTTCTATGCGGGCAAAAACAAACACTTCATTTCGGTCGAGATGCGCAACGGTGCGGTAGTGTTCCAGTTCAAGCTTGGCCAGCACGCCCAGGCAGTGACGATGGGATCGAGCAGTGCGTTCAATGACGACAAATGGCACAAGATTTCCGTCGAGCGGGATGGCAACATCGGCAAGCTGACCGTGGACGATCGTGAGGTGTTCCAGCAGACGGGATCGGCAGATCACCAGCAGTTGCACATCTCGGAAGCACTTTACTTCGGTGGTTATCATAGCCGAGTGAACCACTCGGAGGTTACGTCCAAGGGCTTCGACGGCTGTATTGACGATGTGTACATTTTGGGCAACAAAGTGGATCTGAGCATTAATCTAAAGGCCCTCGACGTGCGGCCGGGATGTCCGATGAAGTTCTCACCGCTTGTGTCGTTCCCGCCGCGCCAGTTCGGCTACGTCAGCCAGCCGGGCGTTGCTTCGGTGAACAGTCTGCAGGTTAATCTGAAGTTCCGCACCACCCAAAGTGATGGAGTGCTCTTCTACACCACCACGTACGATCAGAGCGGTACGCTGGGATTGGCCCTGCGGGACGGTGTGCTAGTGCTGAGCAGTACCGGCATGGAGCTTACCACCGGGGATCGTACGTACAATGATGGGGAATGGCACGCGCTAACTGCTGCCCATGATCACGATCGGTTGACGCTGCTGGTGGACGATGACGATCCACACTTTAGCCAATATCCGCCGCAACCGTTGTATATTGAAAACGGTGACATCTACTTCGGAGGGCTGCCGAAGAATTATGTCACGGCAACTAATGCGATCGCGTCGAATGCTTATTTCATGGGATGCATTAGCGATATTACGGTGAACGGACATATTGTTAACTTCGCTACGCTCACCGACAAGAAGTCGGCCGTACTGGATCAGTGCTCGCGGGAACTGTTTGCAGCTGGCGATGTGCCGCTGTACTATCCGAACGATGGCAAGGATCCAGAGGTATTTGTGCAAAGCCGCTTTGATGCGGATCGCGACCAGTCCGGCAGGTACGACGAGGACGAAGATAAGGATACAAGAACACCGGATTACGGTAGACAGCCAACGACCGGTGCTCCGAGAGCTCCTCCGAGTGCGGCACCTGCACCAACAAACAGCAGTGTCACAACACCATCTTCCACTACGACTACTACTACTACCACTACTACCACTACAACAACGAGACGTCCTAGGCCGGATGAGCCGCAGCCAGTGTGCAGGCTACCGGTCACACCAGATCAGGATGTCGACTTCGACTCCGGTTATCGGTTCGGTACGGGACAGTTCAGCCATATCGAGTTCAGCGAAGTGCCGCTCAAGAACAAACGGCAGTACGATTTCTCGCTCAGCTTCAAGACGGAGTTCCCCGAGGGCGTCCTATTTTACGTGGCCGATCCGCGCCATACGGACTTCATTGCGCTGCATCTGCGCGATGGTAAAGTGTTCCACTCGTTTAACTGTGGGTCCGGATCGGCCAACATGTCGTCCGAGCGACGGTATGACGACAATGAGTGGCACACGGTGCACTTTACGCGCCACAACAACAAGGGCAAGCTGGTAGTGGATAGCGAGGACGAATCGCAAGGTGAATCTTCCGGCACTACCCGCACCATGGCGCTGCAGGCACCGATGTTTGTCGGTGGTGTAAGTGGTGACAATTATGAGGAGGTGGCACTTAATCTTAAGGTGAGTAGTTATCAGTAGACAGGGCAATGGAATGGTCCGCAAAATGAGATTAATGTAACGATTGCCTTTCACAGATGGACAAAAATGTGCTGGAGCGAAACCAATTCGTTGGATGCATTAACGACATCGAAGCGAATGGCCGCCCGTTAGCCGCACCTTCGAACATTACCCGCACGATTCCCTGCTCTACGCAGATCGAAACGGGAACGTTCTTCGGCAATGGTGGCGGTTTCGTCAAGCTGTACGATAAGTTCAAGGTGGGCAATGAGCTGACCGTCAGCATGGACATTCGTCCGCGCGCTCAGAGCGGTCTGCTTATGTCCGTACACGGCCGCAAGGCGTACTTCGTGCTGGAGATGATCAATGGCACGATCAGTCTGTCGGTGAACAATGGCGACGAGCCATTCACTGCCACCTACACGCCACTGCCGGAGGAGAATCTTTGCGACGGCCAGTGGCGCACAGTTTCCGCTATCAAGTCGCAGTACGTGATCACCATCAAGGTGAACGATGTCAGTTCGAATCCTGCCATCGGTGATGCACGCTCCCCGTCGACCGATACCACACGACCGCTGTTCCTGGGCGGACATCCTCACTTACAGAGGGTAAGTACCTGACGGCTGGTCAGATGAGGTATACAACATAAATCTAACCAATTTTTTTATGGCTTGCAGATTCGAGGATTTGCTGCGCGAGTACCTTTCCAGGGATGTATACGCAACGTGAAGGTTCGTGATACGGTTGAACAGATTACACCAAAGATGACGGTCGGCAATGTGCAGACAGGCGTGTGCCCGACCATTTAAACAAACAGATCAATCTGGACGTTGAATAGACGTTTGAACGTCTTCAATAGACAAACGACCTTTTGAATAACGAATTTGGCTAACGTACCTTGGAATGTGATTATGAACGACAGGAAGCAACTGATGATGATAATGAAAATGCTGCTACACCATGGACGTCTCTAATTTGGATAAAAACACACTAAGCGAAGATTTCACAATGTTCTTTCCTTTTCTTTGTATTTCTATTTTACTCTTCTTTTACTCAACAAGTATCCAGTACAACCAGATCCAGTGACTTCTTTTTTCCTCTTTTTTTCATAAATGATCAATGCAGTTAACCAGTGCCATTATTGTTGCTACACATGGAAAGATCAATTTTTCATACAACCCAAAATTCAATATTGATTTTATGTAGTTTTCCAGATTTCAATAAAATCTCCCCAGTTTGAGCAATAACAGTAGATTTTTTATTTTTTTATTTTACATTTCGTTAATGTTGTTTTGAGGAGAATTAGAACAAGTGGTAAGTAATCATTTCTTTCTTAGGTGACTCTATGTTTACGTATTTTTCCAAAGAATTCTAAATAATCAAATGTGATGTTGTACTTTAGTTAGCCAATGTTGTAATGTAGGTAAGATACGCCAAACATACGGTTCGTGAGAATGGTTAGAGAAATTGCCGCACAATATACAACATATTGCGAAATAAAGTAAATTTTAGGACCTTACATTCCTACTAACGCATCTACCAACATCAGGCTGAGCAGGCTGATAATCTTCAAAACAAACATTTGGCAAAGGTAATGGACAAAGTTCATTTCCCATAGGAAGAGTTCAAGAAAGTGTCCCAACCTTTATGAGAACCCCTGAAAACCCCTGTAAAGCGCAGAGTTTTGCAAACATAATGTGAGGCTACATGTATCCACAACAATTATTTGAGTATTTATTTGCGCCACCAAGATCCCAGATTCAAACGCATCACAAAAAGTGGTGAGGAGTCAAAACGGTTGTATAGCTCGAAAACGGAGCCGTCTTGCCCGAAGTGTCTTATTGTTCTTATTTTTTTCGCACAACAACAATCGTTGTCGGTCAAGTCCTGCCTTTCAGGTCAGCGCAAGTGAGCTTGGCTTTCAGTGACTTACTGATTACTCATAGCAGGATAATCATTTTTTTATTTGTTTTATAGAGGCTTTGGACCTTTTGGCTGACATTCACCTCTTAGGATAATCAGTCCTACGTATAGGGGCGTGGTCAGTTCGGGGCTTGAGCCTTTAGCGGGAATGTTGTTAAGGCATACGAGTTGACGATTGTACCACCAGACCGGTCGAGAAGATGGAACAACACTATGATGGGCATCAATCAGCAAAAGCTCCAAATGTCTCACTATAGCGGCTCCATGAACAATCTTATTATTTGCGCCATGCATTCAAATTAATACATAATATCTCTCGCTACTCACAACAAAGCACGTCGTCGTGACATGGCCCGTTCAAGAGGGAAATAAAAAGTACAGCTTATTTATATGCACCAGATGACAAAGCTCCCTGGTAATATAAGATACTAATTCTAGCAGAAGGTTGCATCGTCGAATATTTATTTATGTCGAATATTTAATCAAATGAATCTAAAACGAATTGGATGCCATCATCATCCAATAGAAGAAGGTCATTCGCACGCACAAATGAAATTTTGACGCTTTCTACACGGTTTATTACACACAAATCCACAATTTTTGGTATCTCAAGCACCATTCGAGCACATCATGGTTGAAAATTTAGAACAAATGTCACTTGGGTAGAGAATGTGCTCTTCAACTACTTTTGATATTACGATGCCATCTCATTCATTATCTACTCATATTCAATCTCACAGGCCTGCAGTCGATAAATGTCTCCTAGCTCCTGCATTTGTTACCCGCTGTACTTTATTTTACTATGTAGTTGAACATTTACTACATCTGGAATAACAAGGTCTAATGGAATGCAAAATTAACACCTGGCAAGTGCATTAAACAATATTTTGCCATACTTTGTACTCAGGTTTAGAAGAGTAGATTAATAACGCTCCGTGCTATCTTCCTGTAACGGTCAAAACGAAATGTATCAATCCAGTACGGTACAGGATGGTAGCCGTCTGGGTGTTAAGATTTTATCAATCCAGCTTTAACAGATTTACGTGTTAATCAAACTCGTTTTCCCAGCTAGGCTGGTAACGAGTCATGCTGCTTCGCAGGATGCTTTAGCACGTCAAAATGAATGGTCATTTGTGTGGCGGGTGAAGCAAAACAGATAATGCAAACCGAAGACGAAAGCAGATGAAAGACGGCACCTAGATTAGGCACGAGTACGGTGCCCGTGCAGTTGCCAAAGGTACGAACGTAGAACGTGCGGTGTACAGTTGGAGGGGTGAAAGTGGTGAGATTTAGTAGCGTTGCATTAAACGGGATGCAAATGCACTACCAGCGCTATAAAGCATAATAAATAAATCGATTAGATAAAGTCAATTTAAAAAGATTAATGTGCCACCGCAGAATGAATGTTTAAGGAGGTTCGCCCGGTTCGCGCAAGGGCTAGTGCGTATCTTTGCGTCCTACACACAGGGCAGGCGCTAGTGGTGGTGCCGGACGCTTTTGTGAAAGCGTCAACAGTACCGGAGGCGCGTACGCAAATTATGTGCACACAGCGGGATCGATACGTAACAAATCTTTGCTTTGCGACTTACGATACGCTATTAAACATTACTGCGACACGTTTGCACTTGTTGTTGTGCTCGAGAGGTACTCTTGCCTCAAGATGCACATAGTTTAAATTCTTTGGTCGGATGGGTGTTTAGCTTAATGGTACGAGTAGTTTTTCGTTTATTTCAACCATTTGCTTGAATGTAATCAGCGGCTGGCCCGTTTTCAGTCACGTTACGGACCACAGTGAAGGTACAAAAATCAATTAGGTCCATTTACTGTAAGACATTGCCGTTTGCCTAGCTAATGCAGTGACGATCGATTCAACGATGCATAGAAGTTTTCAGTGCCTAATCAGCAACATACTGTACGATACTTTTTAATGAGCTATTCTAGCTATTTAGATGCTATTTGCAATCCAAAATATATGCACTGGATCATACTAAAAGTGCATGCACTTCGTACCGCTGATTCCGGTGACGGGTCGTTACAAACGGTTTAAGCGCTGCGAGACCACCATGATACTGGTACGCTGTGCAGCTCATAAAGCTTTATCGGACTCGAGCCGGGCTAAAGACGCGGCCCCCGTCGGCGTATTTACCTATTTATTATTATCGTAATTTATGGTGGACCAATTGAGAAATAGGTGAACCGTGGGCTCGGATCGCTCACTCTCGATCGTTTAGCGTCAGGCGTAGGTTGCGAAATGACCAAACGGTACACGGGGTGTAAGGGACGGGGTGTTTGAGGGAGATCAGACAGAAGGAAGCAGGAAAATTGTGCACATGATGTTGCTGAAAGCTAAAGATGCAACCTTGTTGTAGAATAGCCTGCAGCGAGCGCGCTTTGTTCAGTGCGACGAATACTGGACGGATTGGTCTGACGGATGCACAGGATCGACTCAGCGTTGGTAGGTTTAAAATTTCTCATGCGCTTCATGGTAGCGGTAGAAGGCTCATGTAGCTTGATGTGCTTTTTTGTTGTAGCAAAAACGTTGATGTATTGTACATTCTAGATTCAATCAAAAGCGCTAGACACTTAACAAATAGCATCGATTATAAAAGAGCGATGCGATCCCGCCATTATTGGTGTTACGATCGGTGGTTCTAATGGTGATGGCATAATGCAACAACAGGGCAGCAGGGAAGGAACCGCTGCACGGGTTCGTGAGCGAGAAATGGCAGATCTGGCGCGACCTATGTTAAACAAGCATTGCTTTTAATTCCAACCCAAGGACTACCGCTTCGCATGTCCAAGTGACCCGTAAGTGCGGCGTAAGAAATGGAGTCATGCTCGCAACAGCAGCTACCTTTGAGGCCGCAAACCATCTTGCCAATTGAGCACACGTTCGGCTACATAGCAACAGGGTCTCGTCACAGCCAGAGACGGAACGGAAGCAACCCATGTGCAACAGACCCTTGATTTCCTTCGTGGCGGTGGTGGTGGTGGTGGTGGTGGTGGTGATGGTAGTGATGCTGTTGGTGTTCCTTTCGTGTAGCCTCGGGCAAACAAACGGCGGGGTAACATTTGACGACCACCGTAACCATCCGTAACAATGCTAACATGGTTATGGTGATGATTTAATAAAATTAATTCCTTCTGCAAAAGGGTTGCCGTTTGACATTTTTCATTTGAGCTTTAGGGTTCGGGCAACATTTACAGTACGTCCTCCGATCTATGGATGTGTTTGATCGTACGCGATCGATAAACGGCAAAACGAGAGAGTGCCCACCGGGAATGGGTTGACGAATCGGAACGTGAGCCCTATTGCACCATTTTATGCTTGCTTGCCACCACACGGCTTGCTGGACTCAGCCTGAGTACAGGTTGGTTTTAGCGGGAACAGGAAGGGAAACGCCGGAGGATAATGAGGGGATGAGGGCGACACCAATAAATAAGGTGCAAATGTAATAGAAAATAAAAATTACTAGCGCAAAATACGACCTTCAGCGTCGAGGTGAACCAAACAGGGCAACAGGACAGGGCGAATGGCTCCCCGTGGCCAACCGGAGCCGGTTCGCCCGGAGCTGCTCTCGCTCTCTCCAGGCGAGTAGGAAGTCTCCGAGGGGGCAGATTAGCGTGCATTAAGTTTGTGTTTTGTTTTTATTATTAGATTACAACTTAATTCTAGCTTTCGTGCAGGTTCGACATTTCGCTACTCTTGTTAAAACGTGCACGCACGAAAGTCTCAGGGCTGCTGCAGCTCACCGTATGTGTGCCGACGGCTTCGTGTGTGTGTGTGTGCCGCATGTGGCGATGGTTGATCGCCCGAACACCTGCCCCATGCTAGCAGTGGTCGCACTGATAATACACGGTATAGGAAATTAATTTGAATATTCATTACAACCTCCGCTATGCAGCGGCTGCCGGACTGCATGGGGTCGGTGTCAGGTCGGGTGCGAGTCGGTTGGAGTAGCGGGGAAGCGTAAAATATTGACTATTAATCAAATTAAGTGCAGCTTTATAATTAGTATATGGCGGCGAGAATGGGCTGTTGGCAAAAGTGACAAAATTGTTTTGGTTCGCCATTTTACACTGCAATTCAATGCGAATGAAACTATCACTGCTTTCATACATTCTCTGTTACATTTGAAACTAATATTGAAGTATGTAAAAGTTAGTATGTTAAGTTATACTTCTGGGTACGTATTTGACAACTTCTAAAATGCATTAATATTAAAGAGTTGGTTTGAATTTAACATTGGTTTACTTCAGTTTGATTATCGGTACACCTGTGTACTTCTCTAGTAAATTATTGAAAATTACTAACAATGAACGTTTCTGTTACCTTTCCTTTGGCGTATTAGTATTTTCATAGTAATCATTCTTTGCAGCACTATACGCATTGCCATTATGCCAAATTAGGGCGTTTGGAAAGTAGATAGTTTTTATTACTCTTGACATAAATACGGTAAATTCAAAAAATGTAGAACTTTACTACAACGGATGTCAAATTTAAATAGTCTTAAAAGACTAGAACAAACAAGTTTTTTTTTTAAAAACGTTCGAATTGCGAAAAAAAACCTTAAGTTTGGCAGTGTAATTTGTTTACCAACATTCGCGATTTGTAATTGTAATCATACTTATATTGGCCAATTAGCCTAAAGTGCTTAGTATATCTAATATGAGTCTTAAATTTAAATAAAATAAATAAATAAAACAAATTTGAGTCTTAATTACAAGAATAATATACATTCACGTGTTAATAAAACCTTAATGAAATTAAATGAAGGACAATGAACGAAAGATTCATACCAATTGCCTAAACCGCGTCTGCTTCACAACCGTAAATGATCCACATCTTACAGTAAAAAAAAAAAACAAATAAAAACATATACATGAGCCTTTTATTCTTTATTTTATTAAGTTATCAGGGCGAAGAATATAAACGCTCTTGGTAATTATGCATAGCTTAAAGGTCAAGCACAGAGTGATATGGCCAAGTTGACAATAATCGTCCATGATTATCGGTGCATAGATATAGTTATCCTTCCTTTGAAGCTCCTGATCTTATATATTATAACTTATATTATTTCTATTAATCTGGCCACCATCGTATCTTTCTGGTTTATGGATTCTGGTTCTATAAGATATTTAGTGTGCCACACTGCTCAACAAGCTAGTAATTGCTCCTTTTCTTCTATATGGCGTACTTATGAGTTTCTTAATATTTGCTGATGATGTCAAATTATTCTCATGTGTTTCCTATCTGGATGATCAGATCAACCTACAGACCTCTCTAACAGTTTTCATCAAACGGTGCGATTGGAATGCTCTCTCAGTTTGCATTGATAAATGTTGAGTTATTTCTTTTTGTCGTTATAGAAATACCTTAGTGTGTGATTATTTCATCAATGATAACAAGTTGAAAATGTTTGAGCTTTTTTGTGACTTAGGGGTAACTCTAGATTCACAACACACTTCGAAAATATGATATTCAAAGCAAATAAGACGTAAGGTCTCATTTTTAACATATGCAAGGATTTTGACCCGTTGTACATTAGAACGCAACACACTTCGAAATGTCAGTTTAGCCAGACCGGTCTTAGAGTACTGTTCTGTAGTTTGTTGCCATTATTTTGAAGTCTGGAATAATAGGATAAAACCAATCCACACTATGCTAATCGACACCTCATTCTGGAGCGGAGTATTCTACCTACATATCACGCCAGGTGTCTCCTATTTGGGATCGATACTCTCGCAAATTAGCGGGATTTGGATCAAGCCTTCTATTGTGCGAAAATATTACTTGGTGATATTGATGCAGCTGCAATATTCAAATACGCAGGATGGCGTGGAGGCGTCCGCAATTCAGGCCGGGATAACAGATTGGCAGACGAAGGCGCGAGACCGTGAGCAGTCTACAAGACCGCAAAGCGGTTGTAGCGCCTTTGTTATTAGTTGTTAGACTTCCTTTTTTATTAGTAGATCGTCAAAATACATGTTACGTATTTCACAATCCTATAAACTCCATGTCCGATACTCTAATTCTTCTAGGAATGTTTTTTTGACTTCAATGAATCGTTTGAGGTGTTTTGATACCGAGCACTTAGGTAAGATTAGTATAAGTACATATTTATCCGCTACTAAATTACTAAATGTAACTTAAATTTAAGAACCTTATTGAGCCAATTAAGGTTGATAAGTTGAACGTAAAATACAAATACAAATTCTGCGGATTTGTATCGCAAGACTGCAACAAATTTTTTGGAGCACACTATTTGCACACCAGGGACAGTCGGTTTGACAGCGTGGATCTTAAAATTTCATCCACCGTTTGGAATTTGAATATCAAATCATAGGGTAAATGTACCTATAGTGGTGGTAGTACCAATAGTGGTGGTATTGAACTAAAATGCGGTTCATACGGCAAATTAAAAGTAATTAAGTTATTTACGTTAGTGTGAAATGTTCTTTAGCCTTTTACAAAGGGTTTAAAAGTTAAATGGGGCCATTCCGTTACTTAGTGACCGAAAAATCCATTATTTTGTGAAATGAGTCAACATTTTTCCAAAATCCTTAGGATTTCATAACGAAACCCATTTTTCTGTTAACGTTCTAAATGACCACATAACCACGCAATTACTAGTTTTTCTACATAACTGTTATGAAATGTTATTGTTTAACTAAAATTATTTGCCTTTTTACCATATCTATGCATTTTTGAGTGTTTTTTACCATAGTGCCATTATAGGTACACAAAACAGGCATGTTCCTATAGTGGTTATAGTTATAAAATCAATAAAAACAGGTCGTTTTAGATTTTTTCGAGGATTATTTTGACATGTCGTACTGTTTTCACTAAAATAAGCAACAGAAATTAGTTTTATGTAGGTAATTTACCAAAAACAGGCCAAAATTCGGTTATCTGGCAGAATGAAAAATTGACTTCAAATCAAGCACACTCCTCCGGGTGTAGGTTGACGACAGGTGTGATGCAGTACTTTAGTGAATAGTTTCATCAATCAAATTTATACATTTTTTTTTACGATCAAATTACGCAAAAAATAAATATTATGGCATTAATCCTTGCTATTCATACGAAAACAGCTTCTAAACTAAGTTTCATTGATATTATACACCGTTTTTGATGCATCTTTGTTTACCACCACTATAGGAACACAATACAACGACTATAGGAACCATACCACCATTATAGGTACAACGAAGCAGTCACAAAAATATGTATTTTTTCATAAATTTGATGTATTTCGTGGTAAAAATGGTTGTGATTGCAAAGATAAAACATATTTCAATTGCTGTGTGTTAAAATATTCAAGAATTTACCTTCCTTACACTTTAATTCCATTGAAACACATCGGTACTACTACAAATTGCACCACTATTGGTACATTTACCCTAATACCTTTTTAATTGTTTGTGACTGAATTAATTATTGATGCGCACTGTTGGTTGATCATATTCATCTCAATCTCATATAGCCTACAACCTAAATTTTGTGTTTAAATTAAGCGTTTGATGTTTAAATAGGGGCTATGTTTTAACTAATGAATTACTCAACGGTTGCATTACTGATTTTTTCCATCGAATAGCTAAGGATTGTACTTTTCCAGTCCGTTTTCCATTTTTTTATCACTGAATCTTTTTTATTTGGGATTAAGTATGTTTTTGAACGAGTGGTATAAAAATGGTCTTCACAATTTCTCAAACATTTTCCTGCCATTTCCTTTAGTTTGACGTATCCAGTTTCGAGAATGATAAAGTAAATCAACGCATCGTAAGTAATGATAAACGCTTATCGTCTAACTGATTACGACTGCTTACTCAGCATCATTAGTGCCCAGCATATTAGTGCCCCATTACCTAGCCATTAGTAAAACACGGTACAAATCACTGCTCATCAAACCGTCCACCCCGTCTGCCCATCCTACGCCGATAGTGATCGTGTTCACGGCTACCGTGCACCGGACGAACGACCATCGATTTCGCGCTGCAATCGCTGCATGGGCTGGTGCTTCTGCCCACTGCAGCAGACAACCTTGCTCACAACAGTAGCCACTCTGTGTGCATGCAGCGAGTTAGTGAGCCGCGTTTGCCGGGATGGGATCCACTGTTTGCCGTGATGATCATGTGAAGTGATTTATGAGTGCATGCAGAAAGCATACCGATGCAACAAACAGCTGTCATCGATGGTTTTCTAATGGTTCAGATCGGGCGGTGCGCGGATGGTCGTTGCTTAAGGTATGCCGGAGGAGACAAGCTGCCATTGAGCTGACTGATGGTGTTTGTTTATGAAGTGTATTTGCGCACGTAAAGGCCCTGTCAGTTTCGAATAGATAAATGAAAGAAGGGAGCAAAAAATCGTAATAAGCACACTGGAGAGATTAAGTTGTTTTTCGCAATAGATGCTTTGCTCTAAGACAAACATCGGGCGGAAAGTGTTTGATTAGTTTGCCTGCGCCATCCTTGGCGTGAGCACATCGATATGCAAACGCGACTGCAATGCAACGAAATGCATTAAGCTGCAAAACGAAAACACGTCGCAAAAATGTGCATTTTTTCTGCAAAAAAAATGCATTTCAAACAGTTACTTTGGGTGAAATACTTGATTGAACCGTTTTGCGCGAAAAGCACTTAGATGCAAAAGAATTGGCTCAATTAATACGTATCACATCATTTCCTGTACCCATTATTAACAACATTACAAAACCGATTTACCTTTCGCAGCAGTAGATAAGCCACCAAACATGCTGTTTGTTTTGCTCTCTGAACGATTTACGATTCCTTCCAGCGGTCAGCAGTCGTAAATCGAGGTCTTAGCGCCATCGTATCCCTTTTTGCATGCCTTGCGGAAAAAGGGGAATCATTTCCCATATGTTTCCTCACCGCCATTTGACTCTTTCGTAACGTCAAGAAGAAAACAAATTCTCCGAGCGTGCTGAAATGGCCGGAAGGAAGATGCACAAATAAATTCCCAGCTTAACGAAAGGCAGTGCAGCGGACCAACAGTATCGTCACGCTCGGGGTTCAGTGCTGTATTCTTCCGAAAAGCTGTCGATGGTGTAGAAATAACTTATCGTAAAAATCGTAAACAAATGAAGATATGAGGATTTCCTTTCTGCTCGTACCGTATAAAATATTGTGTAAATCAATTACGACCAAACGATAGAAGGGGTTTGCAACGCTTCGCCACAGAACGTTACCAGTTTGGTTCGCTGTTTGCCACGGCATCGTACACAAACGATCTGCTCCACACGTACACGAGAGCAGTGTGGAGCTGACGTCGAGCCAGTAATCATGGCACGATCATCGGCGCTATCATTATGGATTATTATTATTTTGTTTCGATTTGTTGCATTACACCTTTGCTATTGATGTTTGTGTGGAAGAATTTGTAGTTTTTTTATGTTCAATGGAAGAGAGACGACACATTGCATCGCCAGAGGGTTGGTAAATATTGTTTTGTCAAACAAAGCATAATATTGGTGGAATGTAATGATGCTTTAAGTTATATTTAAATAAGATTTCAATTTTGCTTTGAAACATGTGTAGGAATTGAGCAATATTTTCCATACAGCCGAATTATTCTTGAATTAAAAGAATGGATGAGAAGAAATAATATCGAAGCTTTACTAAATATTTCACAGATTCGAAGATGCACTTTCCTAAAACAATGCAAAAAGTAAGCACAAAACCACACGAGAAATTAAATTGTAGGGTTTTTTTCTCTCTCTCGTGTGCACCAGCCATTCAGCCGGTGCACGTTCCATCCGGGCGCATGATGAAGATCGCAAACATCCATTTATTACGGCCCATAGACAGGACGCCGTCGATAACGATCGAAAAGTTGGCAGTGCCGTCGAGAAAGCGGCCGCCTTGTAGTGCAAGGGGGGAATACGACCAAACCTACCAATACCTTATTTCACGTATGCTTGTGCGGTGAATGATCATCATAAAGTTGTGGCTTTTGGACACACGATGCCGGGTTTTGAGCAAAAACACAATAAGATCGAAGATCACTAATTGTTTATCCTTGTGCGCGTGGGGGCGGTCTGGACCGCGTCGGACCGAATGGCACCGAATACACCGGGGCAGAGTGAGAGGTCTCCGGGGTTGCGTTCTGCGACTACGATGTTGCGATATCGATATTGAGATGTAGAGATGCTGCCAGAATCATGAAGCGATTATTGCGGATGGAAAGTGCGCGTGGCGTTGCGTTGCGATCGTGTCATATTTCGCCATCGCCACCCATTTCACTCGGCCGGGCCGGATACTTTTTCACCAGCAGCAGGATGTGCATCGCAGTCAGCAATGATTATGACAAACATAAACCTTCGTAAGAGGAGAGCTGGGAGGGTGCTTGGAGCTTAAGGGTCAGCTTGAGTCTTTAAGGCCAGTCTGTGTGTGCGCAGTATAAGTGAATGAACAATTTAAGGCAGGAGGGTTTTATTATACCTCCGGGCGATGTGGAAACGTACCTTTTTGAATGTGATAGAGGAACTGAGGCATAACCCTTACGAGAATGAATGTCAGATCAGTTGTTTTTTCCCTCAAAGTGTATTTGTCCAGTAGAGCAGTGATGACCTTTTTCGATGCATACGATGAGAGAGCTTTACATGTGAGGATAAGTTTTAGGAACACTTACTTTATAAAATCCTATGCGTGATTATTTGAGGCATTAATAGAAAAAAGTGTAATAGCTAAGAAATATTAATAAAAAAATGCTAGAAATTTCTTAACATTATGCACTAGTTTCAGAAGACTGATACATTCCGATTGCTAGGTTTTAGTTTGCACAGGTTTTAATTTGTATAAATATTGTTTTCTTACTTTTACGCCTCCTGTAGTAGAACAAATTGCATCTTTCTTTTCGATCGGAGAAACAACAATAGCTCTCATGTCTATGTTAAATTTTATATATGTCCAATCTACATTATACCAAACGAATTGATGAATAAATTTAAAGAAACAATGAGCTAAGCGGTAGAAAAACCTAGGCGTTGCCATATTGCAAAAATGAAAAAGTCCTTGTTGTTTGAAAAAGAATAAAATTATTCTATTACCTTTTCTCAATGAAATTTGGTTAAGTACAATGTTCAACATGAAAAAAGTAGAAAAAATTCTAAATCGATTGTCTGCAACATATCTCTATTTGAAATATTGGAGCTCGATACAAACCAACTGATTCCGGTTATGTCTGTTGCAACCATAATGTTTTGCGTAGGTGTGCTGGAAATTGTGATAAAACTTTGCTTGTTTTATTCAAATAGTCGTAATAGTGTGATATTCTCCATCTCATTAAATACTTCAGAGGCAATAAAGACTAAATAAAACACGTAAGTTCTTTTAAACATTTATATATTTGAGACAAAGTTGAAACATATTGCGCGACAAACGCTCTTCGATTCGTTTCGATTTACTTACACAGCTAGCTTATAAGGTATAGTTTTTACCAAGTTGGTTTTTGTTTACGCATAATACACATAAAAAATAGACAGTAAGCAATGAAGGATCAAACGTGTTTTGTTTAGAA
This sequence comes from Anopheles coluzzii, assembly GCF_943734685.1. Taxonomy (NCBI): domain Eukaryota; kingdom Metazoa; phylum Arthropoda; class Insecta; order Diptera; family Culicidae; genus Anopheles; species Anopheles coluzzii. The sequence goes on from NC_064670.1 coordinate 83,840,652, forward strand.
CAAATGAACGAAAAGTTGTGCTCACAATAATTGAAGTAAACTAAAACTATCCAAAGAACACTTACACAATAGCGTTGCATACAGTATGATAGGGAAGCAAATCAGTGAAATAAATTTCAACTTAAAACGGTTCTTTCCGTTCCGGTAGTGTACTAGTGGCTATCAAATTAAAATAGCAATAAAAAACAAACAAATAAACATACCAATAGACTACGTTAATCTATACATAGGATCATTACACACGGTTGTACGAGGTGATTAATAATACTATGATACTTTGTTCGAGGCCTTCGGCAGCAGAAGTGTTCAACTGTTTTATCCTCATTCGCTGTGATCTCTGTGTTGTACTTGATTGCTTTTTGCTATTTAAGAAAGATTGATTTTTTTTTGCAAATGCCATTTTAAAAGAGAATATTGTTCATTTTGATGCATTAGTCAAGGTGCTCATCACGATTCCGTATCCCCTCTATCCACTAATGGCAACTTAAGAACACACAAATGTCGGTCTTGAACCGAAATGATGCACACTTAATTTGGGGAAGCATTTGCGTAAGTACGTTAATGCTGAGCCGGATCTGTAAGCCTATTTACAAATATTTACCGCTAAGAAACTGTATTCATACTGTAATTTGATTTACCTTAATAGGATCACGCAAGTGCTGGTGCTATTCTGGTCGAACTTTAAAAATCGGTTTGATCGTCTTAAGTTAACAGTAGTACTTTAAAATTGTTCGATAAATAAAGTGTATGGTAACATTTGAAGGATGTTCTGCACAAACATCCTAACCTTTTGGTAGCACTTTTTAGCAAAGGAGTAGGTAAAATAAAACACAATTAAATACAAAGTAATTCTATCCTATCACTAACGCTCAGTAAGAAAAGGCCATGGATTGGGGGAAAGGTTTGCAAGAGAGCAAGAGATGCCAAGGGTAATAGAGAGACAGGATAATTTTGTACGATTGTTTAGGTTCGAAACGTGATTGCATTGAGATCAGTTTGTATAGAGCGCTTTTGTTTTCGGGAAGGGTTTTTTTTTAAAAAAATCATATTTTATGCGTTAATAGTGACTTCTAGTTTGTGTCAGTGTTTTTGTTTTGCTAGCGTTGTTTTTGTAAGAGCGCTTGGAATGTTTAGCATAATTACTACGCGTTTAAATTTATACTACAAACTATTAAGTACCGTTTTGCAGCTTCATGAATCAAATTAACTTCATTAGATTTGAAACGTTTAATTTGAACTAGCAAATTCAAACCAAATGTGAATAAAGTACTTTTTAGCACTGGCAAGGCGTTAAGTTTTTCGGGACATGTTTTATGTCATGGACTCATGTACTGAGTTTAGTTTGATGACTCATGTTTCTTCAAAGATCAATATTGACTTGAGAGAAATTCCATCCATTTCAATTGGTTACTTTTCAAACCTTGATATATTTGTGCTTCTGTAAACTATATTGAAATTTGAAGCCATTTGAGCAAGAAATTAACGATCCAGTTCTAGTTAATTGTTCCACAACCGATCTGTTTGCTCGCAGGTGTAGGCGTTTTGGACGCGAAATGCAAGATGTGGGTGATCTTTTATTGTTAAATTTCGAAATACGGTCACAGTGAATGGGTTCCGGTTCAAATTATACAACAATACGAATGTTACGCTGTGCTGTTAGTTTTTTCCAAAAAATATTTTCACATCCACATGGAAAGTGTGCCAGCGGGTTTGAGCGTTGGTGGGTGTGGAAAATAAGTATTGTATTGTTGTGAAGGCGTTTTTACATGTTTGATCATTTTTTACCAAAGCTCCGAAGGCCTGTCCAGAGTTTGCTATTGTGAACGCAAATTTTGGGAACGCAAGTTGGGGAGGAATCCGTTAGGTATCGGACATGGCGCATCATTCGACAAATATTGATGCAAACTGTTATCGTTTGTCGGTTGCGAGCGGTATCGCACAGAATAGTGCGGGTGGCAAGTTCATTGCATTGCAGAAGAGCAACTTTAATTTGTAAATTAACAGACCATAGAAAGGGTGTTTGGTGAGAAAAAGATAATTAACACCGTCGGTGACTGTGTCAGTTACCTCATGCGAGAATCGAGCCGATGGTAAGCATACGTATGTGAGCTGCACTAACGGATCGGCTTGCGTTAATTCGGTGGAGGAGTCATACTAAAGAGGCATTAGCATGTTTTACGTACTCAAAAGTTGTTTGTTAACCGATTGACACAGTTGTTTGATTTTGGGCAGGAAGCTGCTCAAGTGGGTGGAAAATACATATGCTCTATACAGTTTTGTACGTTATGAAGAAAGTTTGCTCCGTCTGTTTCCAGCGGAGTCACCATCGGCAAGTTTGGGCCGAAAGAAATGAGAACTGACGGAGACGTAAACAGATATACAAACTTCTAAATCTGCTACGCTTATCAACTATTACTTATTTTTTGGTAAATGCCGCTTCATGTGAAGCGCTAAGTGATCACTGCGGGCGAAGCTGCGCTCACAGACGATGCACTTGAACGGTTTGGCGCCGGTGTGTTTGCGGTAGTGACGCGTCAGCTCGTCGGATCTTGCGAAACGCCACTCGCATTCTGGCCACTGGCAGGTGTACGGCTTCTCACCTGAAAGTAGAAAGGAGAAGGACGAAATGATGCATTAATTTGAATGGAATAACCCGGGGGTAGGAAATGCTAGGAAAGGAAACACAATAGAACTTGACATGATCACCCAATCATGCCTGCACTGATGTCTATAATTTCTAGCTTTATTATCAATGTCGCCTTCATCATCATCGTCGAAATACACAAACACATTGCGTGTCACTTTTACTTGCGGCTCGCAAGACATCGAGCTAGAGACAATCGATACGAATCATTGATTCGGGTTGACGACGTGATGCTATTCTTGATGTAAGAAGGAAGACTGCCGCCGTTGCACAAGCCCACGTAAACTTAGCGCTGAATGCAGACGCACGGCAAGAATTCAAATGGAGTATCAATGTTGTCCCATTCTGGAGGACAATTGCACTTGGTGTTTGCGAATGTTGTTTCGGTTTCATTTTCTCCGAAGAGATGCCATTCGCTTTGCCATTGGACCGATGACCCTGCACGGTACCGTATGCCAGGTACGGAGTGTATGCGGCACTTCGCTTGGATGTTGGATTTATGGGATTATTAAAAGATTGCACAGACCGTTAATGGTCGCTTGGACACCTTGGAGGGATCATTGTCCGTAGTTGGATGCTGAGAAGTGGCCCAAAGTGCACGTGGTGCGAATGTTGGGCAATCAAATGGTAATGAAGTGTGCGATGGGAATCGGTATAAAGAGGAACACTATCACAGGTATTTAGTGTCTTTTGATGCTTTGTAGGGGTTTACTGTGTATAAATGGTACAATGCCATCTTTAATGATGATTTTAAGCTGTTTTAACAATTGTTTACACGTACCGTAAATAATTGTCTTGATGTTTAAATCTTTTTCTTTGAACTATATTTGCTATAGCATATCATTGTTAACATGCAATTTATATCACAATATCGGAATAATAATAACTACACGGTCAATATATTTTTACACACCGTGTTATTTCATTCAAAGACAAACTAAAACATGATTTTTATGCCAATCAGATGTGAAGAGCTCTAGGTTAATTCATCCTAAAGATGATCACCACAAAGTAATATTTTTTATTTGACTGTGTCATAACATTTATGATTAAATATTAAAAATATTAAACGGAAGAAAAAAAAAGTTTCCTCAAATAATTATTTATGTTCGAATAAAAAAAGAAATGAAACATATAATTTAACGAACCGAATTACTCGTAATCTGCCCAAGTGTAATCTGATATATCGACCAGCTAATGCGTTCTGAAGACATCAGCATACACTTGAATGTCATGTTTTTTTAGTTAAATATTAGTTCAAAAATGTATTAGTTTGGCTTTATGTTGTAATTTTAGATCTTAATTTATTTATAGACTACGATACTGACTTCTGTTATCGCATTTTAAATATTAAGAATCGACCGCATCAATGTTTATTTCACATTTAATGTGTTAAAATCGATACAATTTGCTTCAAGACCAGAGACACTTTCAAACCCACGTAACTCCGAATCCAAGTAAGTCGTGATCCCTGTAACTCAGCAATGTTTTAAATATTCCGCAAATCTATTACAGATCATATGTTTAAAACTATACAAAGTGTGTCAAATAGCTTATTTACAGTGAGCATCAGTGAGGATAATCCCAATCAAATTTATAAATATGTTCCTAACATGTTCAACTTTGACACCATAATCACCAAATATGAGTTTTCGTGTGATTCAAAGGCAAGAATAATTGAAAAGAAAATTATGAATAAGATTTAAAATAAACTATTTATTTCATTTCTTTAGAAACGAGCGAAATATCCCTTACTCTGTAATTGGATGTGCAATAAGGAATCTTTGTACAATTCTTTATAATGTATTTAACAGCACAATATCAATCAGCTGCTTCAGTTATATATTCGAATAAAAATTGTCAACGAGATACTCAATATGCATTCTTCAAGCTGGACCATCTATTGATTCGAAAATGCACTCAGCTACGATTGGTCGACGTGGAGGAACGGATAGAATCGATGCTAGAAATTCCAAGGGGTACTGAGAAAATGTTATGCGCAAAAAATCACTGCACAGTTACACGCGCCGATCTATGGCGTAGGTTCTGGTTCCTGGCACCGTCGCACAAGGTATTGCAACTTTAGCGACGAACCGAATTGATGATGATGATGATGATGATGATGGTGCCGCGATTATGCGCTGCACTGATGGAAGGGGCAGATCGCTATGCGTGTGAGTATTTAACTTATTTCAATCACGTCGCCAACTAATGCAAACAAAACACTCCGCGAATGCTGATTGGCAATCGCACGCCGCAGTTTTCACATGCCACCGAAGTCGCAGCGGCAGCGAAGAGTGGGGATTTAGGCAGGGAGCAGACGAAGAAAGAAGAACGAACGAATAAAAAATCACACACATACAAATAGGAATGTTTCGTTCAATAATTGAATAATAATTATGATCGCGATTATCGATTATATTTTGCGGCGATCGTTTGCGTGGTGTTTCTTTTTGTTTCCCTGCACATCGCAAAGCGGTTTCGCGTTATGACCTATCGTGGGGGCACGATTCAAAGTGCAACGAATTTTGCGGCACAAATGAAGTGCTGGAAACTACCGACCCTGCGCAGTCGGAACAGCTTGTGGATGCCAGTGTAGAATGGGAGTTTGGTTTTCGTCCGTGCGTTCATCACCTACTCGTTTGAACCTCTGATCACCCATTACGGCATTCGACTGTCGATCAGCGAGATCGAAGATTCTTCAGAATTTTTAGCGTATTATTTATGAGCAACAGTGTTACGGCGGGGGTTGCCATAGGGATGTGTCTGGCGTTAGATGGCAACAGTCTCCCGGTGGAGTTAGTGGCACCAGCGTGTGAGCTTCGTGGGTGACAGCATCGCCCGAGTGTGTTTTTCCTTCTTATCCGACACACCGATCATCCATCCACCGATCAGCCATCTGCAGTTGTTAGCGGGAGCGCTCGAGCGCCTTACCGTTTGCTGACGTGGCGTACCGCACGGTTTCGCGCACGAAGCGCATTCAGTCCAGATCGGCCCCCGGGGGCAATGCGCGTCTTGTACGGCATTGCATCATGTGCGAAAAAGTTTGTTAGAAATGCAGCAATGCATTCAGAGAAGCAAAAAATAAAAGACACCACCGTATGTGCTGCGGAACGAATTCGGAACGGCGCTCAACTTTGACATTTCCACAACAGTTTGTGGGTATGTACAACGCATTGCGCTTACGGGCTGGACGGCCAGAAAAGATGACAAATGATTTTCTAATGCAAATTCACGATTTCATCACTAACCCGTACAAAACCGCACATACGATGGACTGTTGTAAAAGTTACAGAATCCATCCCGCGACATGCTCCGTTGCGGGAGAAAATGGCAGGAAAAGCCGATCAGGAACCGCAAAAGGTGAGCTTATGGATATGAGCAAAGGAGTGTGAAATCTTATCATCCAATGCCATGTTTGCAGCAAGTCGGGATTAAAATGTCACTTTCCCATCGGCACAGGAATACACGTGTGTTACATAATGGCTTAAACAAAGCGCCTTATGTAACGCACGTTCTAGGGAAGGGGTTTCTTGTGCAACAGTTCATCGAAGATATGCACTTTATTCTAGAACATGTGTGTCGTATAATAACAGCTACAAAATATCGAGCATCTTAAGCCAACGGCTGCAGTGTTTGTGCATAAACTTATTGCAAGTTGTTGCTGAGACACTTTTATTTTTTGCTAGATCATCTTAAGAACGCCCGTGGTGGAATAGAACTCGAGCCACGCGGGCAGGTACGTATCAATTATAGATGCAAAGTAATACAGAAGCTAATTTTGTTTGTTCAACCTCTTCGGTTCCTCGACCATGTGGCGATTCAGGCGGTAATTAATCATTCACTACAATTCTTAAGCTTGTACGACTGATTAATCATGCACGATCATGTCAATTAGTCTGGTGCTAAGGTTTCCTGTCCCAGCCCGAACCGAAGGCGTCCTCCGCAGTAGACCACGGCGTCATCACATCACTTGTAATCGATCAGAACACCTCGCCGATTAAAATGGTACCGCTTCCCATTCGGTTGGTACATGCGCTAATGATAATGATTAATCAATTATTTCATCAAACTATGATTGGAAATTATAACTCTAAACTGGACCACGCGAGCGGGGGGAGCCACCGTGCACGAATGCGTACGTCAAGTGAAGGCCCTTGAAAAGCCAGGTTGCTTCGGGGTTTGGTTAGGGGAATGGCTCCTAGCTCCAGCCGATCTCCGCCGATGGTGTTGCGCCAGTGTGTGGTGCAGCGAAGCGGCCGGGAATGTAGGGCACGCCGATGTAGCCACTGGGCAGGGTGGTAAGGTGGACAAGGAATTATTGACTGCAAATCGAGCCACCAGGTGACCCGTCACCAAACGCTTTATGAGCCGGAGATGACTTGATTCATGTTCTTGGCGCTGTTGCTGGCTGCTGTGTTGCTGCGCAATTGACGCGCCAAGATCATTGCAGAAGCTAGTTCGGAGTCCCCGCTGTGGGGCCTTCGGTAGGCATCCCTGAATGTAAGGTTTGGGTAGAGAGTTGTGCCAGCGGGCAGCGCGTTGCTCGCCTTTGGCTGGCCAGGCACCAAGGAAGCAGACTGCGAAACTATCTTCCAGCACTGGACCGGTCCAGATGCGGCCCGGGCAAGAGGAAGTTTGATTTATGGCGGTGAGATTTTCATAGGATGTGTGTGTCTGTGTGTATGTGTCGATGCCTTACAGCTCTGTACAGGACAGGAATGTTTGCTCAGAAGCGGTGAGGTAGTCGACGCGGCAGACCCTGACAGCCTCGAGGCTTAGTAGTCGCACCGTTTGACATCGCGCAACGGCGAACGGGATCAATGTGATCTTGATTGTTGTTCAAGCATGTTTTTTTCTGTTGCGTTCATCAAACAATCGCACTATGCAGACTAGAATTCCGTAGGACAAGGGAGTGTGTTAGTGTGTGTTGTAATACAGTGTGAATCGAGTGCTTCGATGATCAATATCGTCGATGATCGCATGCGCGCCAGTATTGTGTGGACAGGAGAGGAGCGGCGGTCAATACGGCAGAAGTGCAGGGTTGATGCAAGAAGCGGTACTCAAATGCGCAAGCCATCTAATAATAGAAAGCTCTCGACGACTGCACCAAGCTGTTAATGCCAGAGTAACACCTCTGCACTAACGCTGACTGTTTTCGCTCAAGAATACATTAGCACTGGAACTGTTTTGCGGATGGGTTTGGTGCGATAGCTAATAATTTGCCAGCGTGAGTAATTGAGTGGGAGATGGCTGTTAGCAGGAGTTACGAAAATTTCGTCAAAACTGACATCGATCAACGCTTATGAGCAACACCCTGTCATCACTCAGTCTGCACGCCGGCTATCCTGGCATCGTTGCGGGATGCGTTTCTTCAGCTGAGTAAGACGTACCAAGCACATATCGAAGGCTGTAGGTGGTAGATCCTGCACCAAAACCAAAACAACCAAATCCCGAGACCCTTAATGCGTCGAAAAGACAATTACATGGGTCGCTCATTGTGGTCATATTTCAAATCGCAGCAGCAAGCATAATGGCGCAATGAGGGAACGTGTGCGTGGTTCCAGATCGACAACCTTACTCTCCCCTCCGCACCCCGGCCCCAGCTCCCCCTTTCGTACTGGTGGGAGGTAAAATCCCTGCCAGGCTTCATCAATCATCTTTGGGCAATGTGTAATCAACACGCCTCTGAGCCGTTGTTGTGGCCGTTGTTGGAGGCGACTCCACCGTCGTCCGTCTGTCGGACCCGCAACGTTGGTGATTTGCGGTACAGCCTACACGTGTGCACACCCCCTTTGCTAAATGTGCACGCATATCAGGCGCACACATCGGGCGAGGTGGATGGATATGTCGTGTGCTGTGCATGGGGTTTTATTCACCTAAAACAAACGCACTTCACCAACCACCAGCACACCAAGGGTACACGCGTGGAACGGGGTGATAGCAGTGCGTCACGCCAAAATCGATGAACAGTGAAGAAGGGAGAGGGGAGGGTGGTATGGGAAACGTTTGAAGCGTTAAGCCGGGCAGCCTCATGTAAGAAACACACGCATCAATCCAAGAATTAGCATTAGAAAAATCCACTTAGATCCTACGCAAACGGCTCGTACGCGAATCGATACGCGAATCGTGTCGATTGCGGTTGTGGTTCAGGTTGGGCTGAGAGGAGCGAATGGGTGAGTATCGTGATTTACGGTGAAAAATGTTCCACCCGGCTTCCTAGCCCTTTCGTCAAGTCGGAGCGAATAACTCTGTCGAGGTGCCAAATCTAGGAAGCACTGCTGGCCATGGTGCAAAAATGTGTGCGGTGAAGGTGCGAAAGAATGAGTGACGAGCTGGCAATGCTGGCTGGTATTAATTGCTTTTCATTGTTTTTATGGTAATTAATTCCGCGTGATTGAGGAAAAAAGCTTCGCAAGAGACATAAAAGATGGCGGTCTCCAAAGTAGTACTATGCAAGAATGTGAGATTTGAAAGCTACATGAACTAAGTTAAATTATGTCTTAATAAACCAAGTTTTATTTGGTATCAGGAATTTGAGTTCAATGTCTAAAAATAATTGTGTTTCTTCAATATTCATATTTTTTACTTTTATAATATTTTTACTTTAGTAAAACGATACTTTAACAAGGCCAAGAAACACCAAAAACGTTTACCCTTCTTCACAAATAGCATTAATAGACACATTTTAAATAAAAATTTAGTACTTTTTCCTAATACTGTGAAGGCAGTATCAAAAAGTTAGCAAACCACTCGGATGTTTGAAACGCCCCACTGGTATTTCCACTATGTTCCAACACCTCCACCGGCTAGTAGCAAACGATTCTAATAGCCCCGGCAAGTGGAAGTAGCCACTGCAAAGCCACCGAAAGTGGGTCCACTCGATCGATATCTTGCTAACAGGCGAGGACACGGGCAGGATGGCAAAGAGATTTATGGCCAGCGTGTGGTTCTGCCGGCATACCGAAATGCTGCCCTGGTGACATGGGGTACGGGGAAGGGCAGGAAGGCAACATGCAGGTCGGCGGAATTGCGGCTCGTGTCGATTCGCGACGTGACCGGCCAGGGCTCCTCCTTGTGGAAGGTATGCTAATTGACCGTCATCGTCATCGTTTTTAGTAGGTTTATTAAACCAATAGTCACAGTGTGTCAGACAGGAACATGCGGAATAGGTTGAGTACTATTAATTGCACTTGCCTGAAGCCGAAAGGACTTTTGTTCTCATCAGCAACAGGGGGGGAATGAAAACGGTAAGCCATTTTGTTGCCCTCCTCCTGGTATGTCAATTTGTTCACAGACAGCGCGGCTCGGTCGTCCGGGTTAACGGTTCGGTTTCGTTCGATTTGCGTTGACGCTTCGCTTTGTTTACCTTTAAGGCTCGATATTATTGATTTGTCTTCATTTACGTATGCTAAATTGATTTAAAACCAAATAAATATTGCCGACGAGCAGTGGCAAAGAGCGCAAACCCCTTCGGGGGTAGTTTGTCTTGTTTTCGCTCTATAGCCGTGAGCAATGCCGGGGCTCGATGATGATGGTGATGGCAAAACGCGACTACTTAGCCACACGGGAGCATAGATGGCGAGATGTTGGGCAAGGGAGAGAAAATAAACAAATGGCCAAATGGTTCGCTGGGGGACGAGAAATGCACCCGGCACGGGTAACACGGTAGCACACCGGTTGAAACATGCCAGCCCTACCGTGGTGTCCCTGGCCATGGAAATCAAGAACGGTAACGCGGTAACGAGGCGGTCGGAGGGCGGTCCTACACATGGAGCAGTCGTAATTGGAATGGAAATTTATTCGCGAATATAAATGAATTTGAATTCTAGGAAATTTTTCAATTAACTTTTTTCCTGCTCAAATGCACGTATCGCTCTCTTTCACCTGGTCGCATTTTCACCCCTTCGCGGGGCTGTGTGACACCGCGGTGGTCCAGGGCGCTCTCTCTCTCGCGACTACGAGATCATCCGATCCCATTTGCCTTGGCGGCTGGTGTATTATTAGCCTATTCGCGTGTGCCACGGTTTGGCCGTCGTTTTCATTCGCTAGTTTTTATTGTTGCTCAGGGTGCTGCGGCTGCTACATTAACCACTAGATGCAGCTGCATTGCCTCCACTTCCCCGTTTCGCGAGCGGCTTGCTGAACGGAGCTGTCAAAATGGAAGCGTACATTGACATAACGAGCTTACTGGCCGTAGGTACGGGTTACCTCATCGCGATGTCCATCCTTGGAAGTGAGAAACGCCGTGAAGGAAGCGCTGATGGGTGGAAGACGCCATATCCCGGCTCGTACACCCGTTTTACTCCACCTTTAACGCTCACTGCTAGCGTTCGCTGCGAGTACAGTGAGATTAAATGGGTGGAGAAAACTTCCATTCGCGAAAGTGGACTATTGCCAAAATCGGAACACTTTTTCTTTCCCCTTTCTTTCCTGCCCGTACAGTAGGCCTTTCCCGGTAAGGTATCGTGGGGTTCTTTTTTGCAAAACGGTTTTTCATGCAGCAGCAGCAGCAGCAGCTGCAGCGGATTCCCGGGTGTCGCGTACACATACATGGCATTTATTTGGTGGTCGCTTAATTAGAGCACCTCGTGGTCGTTAATTGAATCGACTAAATGTGGACAATTTATATCCCAATAAATCACTACAGTACCGGTCGTTTGGTTCAACCAAATTTATCAATTCCAGCCAGCAGCTGTGGAGACGCAGTGGCGTCTCATTAGTGCAAGCGATCGACGATGATTGGCTCATGCTTTGGGAGAGACATTATAGCACGTCGATTTGTCCCTGGCAAGAGTTTCTTGCTTTATGTTGAGAAAAAATGTTTTTAAACTATTAATTATATTTATTGTACTTCAAATGAATCTAGCTCCCTTGCTGCTAAAGCATTTCTATCGATATTTCAGTTAGTTTTTTAGTCAATACGTATTATAAAGCGCCTCATTAATCGCGTGTCTTGTTAGGAGGATTAGAGCAGACCTTCACTCCCTGGAACTGTAACAAATTGGCATAACTTGCATTCAGTGTCATTGGATGCATGCCACGGGGATAACGCGGGAAAGTTTATCACATGCCGGGAGCGTGTGTGAGTATAATGATATGCTAATGATTGCAAACAGCTTCCATTCCTTACGATTTCCTGGTTGGCATATTTTTTGCACCTTAAAGTTCCATGCATTTTTATCACACTCAAAATAATCTTATGCACTTTACAGATCTTGTTGAGCATTGATACATAACGTTTGAACGAAAGGATTTCACAACGATTTGATTGGTATGATTTACTTGTTTTTTCTTCTTTTGAAGCAAATAAACCCAACAATTTCCCATCACATTCCCTTTCATTGCATTGACCAGTCTAGAATCAGATGAGCTGCACAAGAATTCATACGATTAAATGCTAATGTGCGTCACCCCGTCTCAAAAGGGAGAGCGCAATGCCAATGCAATCGATCTCTGCATCAACGTACTTGCACATGCAGATGGCTTGCAAGCAGAGATACTCTCAACCTCCTGCTTCCCTCTCTTCATCTCGAGCGCGAGGTGGCCTTGGTTGGGATTTGCGTGATGAAATTGTAGCAAATTCCAGCGCACGTTGGCCTCGCTTTCGTTTGTGGAACAGTGTTTTTTTCCTTCTCTATGACCACATTACATCCCGCTCCTTAGGTGCTGCAGGGCAACGCTGCCAAGTGCTGTCACTCATCGATTATTTATTGCCTAGCACGAGCCTCCCTGAAGGATGGCGGGGGGTTTTCCTTTCTGCTACCGCAGCTACACGCAGGGCCAGGGCCGGGAGGTACTATTCATCTATCCATCCAGGCGTTCATCCATCTGAATGCAACCTATTGATGGTGGCCGGATCGATGGCATCGATGGTGGTTGAGTAATAGGAAGCATCCAGCGAGTGGGGGCTACCATTTGGAAGGATTGCAGGCTTTCGGGAAGCTTTGATGGGTGGCAAGGTTCGCATATTCGCTGCATGCCGAGTGTGGTGTCCAACTGAAGCGAACGCTTGCCAGAGGGCCGTGTGCTACACGTCGCAATAATTGATCATGAAATTTAAATTAAAATAAATCAATTTATTGCAATGCCCGGACCACGGACATCAATAGGGGATTTCATGATCTAAGGCGATCAATAGCAAATAGGTTTCACTAGATTTTGCATTCAATTATGCCGTGTTCAAGTAGGGGTGTTTTATTTGTATTTACTTTTAATACGACACTTTAGAAATGTGAACAATGTAGCAGAAAATAAATAAAGTGAACATTTATTTAAGTGATCATTAAGATGACGTGTGTGGCAAAATATTAAACGTTAAATGTATTCATATTAATGGCTAATTGTTGCACACTGCTCTTGAGTTCATTTTTTTACCACCCTATCCTATGTTACTCGTCAACTGAAATTCTCACCGATATTCGATTTGGTACAATTAACATACATCCAACATGTAGAGCAAAAGTAAATGTAAAACCAACCGACATGTACCGTTAGCGGAAAAGTGAAGGATTGCTTGTGTCTGATCTGCTAGCGAAAGTTATTCCACCGCCTGCACTATTAATTAGGCGAGCTTTTTTTCTCCCATCGATCCATCGTTCTGTAGCTCCGAGACCAATCATTAGGTTAATGGTTCAATAGCAGTATCGCGCTGAGTGTCGCCCAACTATCCTCGAGCAGCGCCTACCCTCCCGGGCAGCGATAATTTTCACATTTGCCACCCGGGCTTCTCCTTGTTTTAACTCCGTTAATGACTAATTACACCGATCAGTGATCGGTTTGCTGAGGAGACCCCGAAGCGTACCTCGGTCCGCCCACTGACTGATCGCAAACAATTAGAGCATCTGAGCGTCCCGTCTTTTGCCGTCCGCCAGCTCGAATTGTACGTGCACGAAACGTGCAACTGGCGCGGGCAGTTGGAAGGGAATTCTGAGGGGGGACGGAAAATTTCGAACATGTTCGAACCCGGCTATCGAAACACAATCGTGCCGCAGCGTGGTTCAGGAAATGGTTCACAGGATGGGGCTCGCGCACGGCCGCCCGTGGACAATTATTCAAAGCGGCCTGTCATAATTCATGCAATTGTGACAATTACTCTCGAACGCATTCAGACGCCCAACACGACCAAATCAATGTTTTCTGTCAACCTCTGGCTCCTTCGGGGAGCTAGTGGTTGGAGCGGGCGACCGATCCGATTGACAGTATTTGTCATAACAAACAAGAGTAACTACAGTGCTTATCAACGGCGGCTAGTCTCTTACGCTAAAGCTATGATAGGCGCTAGCTTTATGGCACAACATAAAAGCTAGCAATTGTTCCCGCTACGGCAATAGCTGAGAGTGATCGAAAACTTTGGCAGGATATGTGTAGTACCTTCTCAGCCCTTTTCAAACGTACTCTGACAGTTCTTACCGCGCTGGCGGGCAATCATGTGCGTGCGTCATGACGGGTCGGTTGAAAATGCTCACAGCTCGACTGTGTGCAGTGAGCTTTGCACAACGGATTAAGCTTGGGGTGTTCTCGGTTGTTATTATGGTATGTAAATTACGGTAGCTCTAGCGTCGGCAGGGCTGCGTCACTTTTTGCGGTGTCATTTGCGTGTCCGGGCGCTTGCGGGAGAAACAGGGGAACCAATCGGTATCGAAAGTATTTTTACTGCAGTCTTTCTCAGCCTCGCCCCCGCGCGGAATTGGTGGAAAGGAATTTGTCGCGCATTTTTGTTATTAGTGTGTGCCTTTTTTTCTCTCTTCCTCTGATGTATCCTCCGCCCCTGGAACGATGATGCCGGCGACCCAATACTTTCCATTGCATTACTGGCAGGCTGGCGACGGTATCGCTGGTGTGTCATTTTGCTGCAGACGACCATTAGGGTGACCGATGGCGCTAGTCGACCAAGTCCTCGCGAACCATCGCCCATTCGGGTGCGGGACGGGAAGAGATAATTCATAATTATTAATTATAATGGCAAAGCAAAGAACTAATAATTCACGCAAGCGGTAATACCCGGTCAACTGATGGCGCAAGCGCAGTAGCGTCGCAGAAGCAAGGGTGTCTCCCCGTGCAAAGCGTCCCGCTCGTCCAGGCAGAGGCGAAAGCGAAAAAACTAACGGTACGGACTCGAAATAGGCGGTGACATAGTGTGCAGCCATTGCAGTCTTGGCAAACACGCCAGGACGGCGTTAGAACGTGTACCGGGCGCTGAGATACGATCTATATTTCGCAACGGCCCCTGACCTTCGCGCTGGAAGTGTGATAGAAAAGCTGAAACACACAACCACATCCACGTAGAACCCCGAGAAATGAACTTAATTCCGTATTTACGAACAATTTTAGAGATCGCAAATAAAATAAATCATAAGAGCTCCGCAGGGTTGCGCCCGACTGTTGTCCGGTTTCTTAGTCACAGCTTGTACAACCACACCGTCGTCGGTTTGCCGGTATGAAGGAGCGGTACCATGTCCAGGTTGGCAGGCAGAGAGGTAGGCAGGCTGGAGTTAACCTCCAATTAGAACCAAGGTTAGGTCGGTAGCAACTCGGCTGCCCATTGCTTCACTCCAGTCGGCAAGCCACACTTGGGCAATTTGCATCGGTTGTTTCGATACCTTCCGCGCTGGAAGCATCAGGGCAGCAAGGAAGGAACCTCGGGAGCCTACGAATTCCGTTGGCGTGCCAGCTGACCGTCGATGGTGCGATCGCAGGGTTGGATTTGCCGTACCATGCTGACCATGGTGTAGCTTACTGAAAATTGCGACCTTAAATGAGTGTAGTGCAGTTTGAATTCAATCTACTCGGGTACCGGTTTTTTTTTCGTCATGGTGATTATTTGGTGTCAACAAGGGAGGGGGAGACTTTGGTTTTCATCGCCGTTTGGTTCAGGAGTATCGCGTTCCCTTTACATTGATGAATTGCGACTAATGGTTTCGGCGAGGTTTTCGGCTCGATAGCCTTTTGAAATGAATGGTATCAGAATTGACCTTTTGGGAAACAAATCGACCCAGAGAGAGATACCGCGGATTGTCGCCGCAATTGATCAGAGTGTGCGCAGAGCGTGGGTTACGATTGCAACGCAAGGGTTTTAACCATTTTTGTCTGTGCATGTGGTGGTGGATTTAGCTTATGATTGGATATGACCACATTAGAAGATTTACTGTCACGAAATATAACGCAGCTAGCATGTAAAGTAGGCCCAACTGTAAGTTTATGCCGTCAAAAGTTGCTTTCAATTAAAAGCCCCATTAATGGGTCGGGACAACGAGCCTCCACCATACGTCAAGGTGAGAAGAAATCGTGCATGCATGCCACGCCACGCCACTGCCTGTATGCTACTTTCCAGGTGCCAAAAAACACCCTTCCTACACTTCCCTATCGCTTGTCGATCGCCGCCGTTACTTCCTTGTACCGGTCCGTAGAAGGAAAAGCACGATCATTTATCAGATCGCTTTTATCAGTGACCGAACGGAGGAAGGATCGAGCTGCGGGAAAGGGTCTCTCCAGTTTAGCTCAGTATGCATGAGGCTGACTTGAGCGTGATTGGACACTCTACCGGGTGTCGACCGCTGGCTGGCCATCGGCAAAACCCCCGTCGGGCTTCCCCCTTTTCGGGACTGAACCGATTTGTGAAATATTGCACTGTCCTTCGTATTGATGGCTTCGATGACGTGTTTTGGGCGATCGGGGCTGTGATCGATTTAGTGTTTCGCTGTATGTAAACATCACTACCCGCTCACTACGGTCAATGCAAAAAGCCATACGCGCAGACATGTGCCGTGCGTCGTGCCCGTATGGTGGCTGTTTTGATGTTATGCTGATGGAGGCTGCCAGCATGCCGGCATTCTATGTACGACACCGTTCGCTACCTTTTCCTTCGATTCGCCATTAAACGGATCGAACGGGTGTCGGGGCCCATGGCTGCCCGGGCGGGTGTGAGTTTATAAATCAAAAACCCATTCAGCTTGTCTTTCGCTAACGTGGCCTCGCTTCTGAATCGATATTGTTTGCTACGGTAGAGCACCGTGGCGGTGTAATTTGTTTCTGTAACGTCCAGTATCACAGGGGTTACCCTTTTTTTCGTGCGTTTCTATTGACCCGCTGCATTCCGCTCTCAATTTGTGATTAATTTGTATGCTCTTGGGTACTGTTGGCGAAATAATTGCTTCGGAAGGTACGACTACAATTACACGGGCATTAAATTTGTCCGCTGTACAAGAGACGCAACAGGGAGGATGGAACGTGTGAATTAAGAGGTATGCTAGACCTAATGCCAAGGAAACATTTGATCAGTTTGTGTTCAGCTTACCGAAAATTATACATTTGGAATAATAATTCTAAAGAATTCTTTTGATATTTCAAGAGCATCAAGAGACATCGTCTGAACTTTGTAATGAACGACTAAAAAGACTTTACATTTGTTCCAATAACTGTGCTCTAAAGTTCATATTCAATTTAATGTGCGTTGGTAGTGGGGTCTCGGGGGTTTGCCTTTGACTCATTGGAATGTTATTATTTAGTATCTTTTCACTGAAAATAAATATGAAAAATTTATTCTATTTTTTATAATTTTACGACTTTTGAAATGATCAGTTGCTAACCCAAAAGTGAGAATACTGTTCAATTGCTCAAAATATAACTAACCAGATGTGCCCCAATATGTTTCAAGAGTGACCACTGGCAGAGCTTCAGGTCATGCAGAAGAGAATGCTTTTTGGTAAATGATATGTTTCGAAAGCAAATAAATGATATATCAAATGACATAATTCATGTATACAACCCGTTTGACAGTTCGGTCATTAAGCGGCACGGTTAATGATATCGCTGTCAATTTGCTCGTGGTCTTGCAGTTCGCTCGGCAAAAGCGTTGCAGGACGGAATCGACCCAGCTCCAGTACCGGCCGAACAATAATAATCGATGCTTGACAGAGTGATTGAATAGAACCGAGACTGGCTTTACATGTAAAATAATAATTTTCGCAAACGATAACGAAAGAGAGCAAATTGGCAGTCATGCCACGAAGGATGGCAAGTAGATGTAAATTACTTTAAAAAAAGAAGCCGGCATAATGGGACCGCGATCGATCGCACTGTTTCCAGCGCTTTCATATGCTGTACTAGAGCGTTCTATTTAAAAGGCGCTCGCGTACTTTCGCCCCGCGTGATTAATGATAAACGGCTCAGTTTTGATTGAAGTGAGTTGTGATTTTAGTTTCCTTTTCTTCGATCTCTGCCAAAGTGTGAGTGTGCTAGTGTTTCCCGTTCCCCGCAAAGGTACCGGGATCGAGTTTGGCCAAGAGACGTCTCGGGGGTGATAAAATGTTAATTATGTTCGCGGTTCAGCTGCAAATGGATCTGACGCTTGACGCGTCTTGAGATCTTGCAATCATTTTTCTTCACTTTGCTAAACCCCCAGCCGTACGGTGAAGTACTTCGCTGTGAAGGTAAAAAAAAATTATGAACCCCTGCGCAAGGGATAGAAGCAGAAGTGAAGATGGAGATATCCACTTGTTCGTCTATGAATTAAATTTAACGATGACCGCAGTGAGTGAATGGAGCAGGCGGATAATATTTAGCGGAGAGCGAGACTGGGACGAGGTCTAAGCGACCAATGACGCCTATGATTAAGTGGATTTAATTTAAAAACGATTATGTGACCGCTGAACTAATAATCCGCACCACCGGCACCACAAGTGAGCATTAAACGATCACCTTTTCTTCCCGCCGCCGTCCGTGGATCGGGACGGGAACGACGGATCGGGTCAAGTTGAATGATGGCTTTGACCACCCATTGCGAACCTTAGTTTGGGGAGATTTTAGGCAGAGTGAAGCAGGCGGAAGAAGAAGAGGAGAAAAAGCACAAACGCACTGGCCCAGGGAGCAGAGTGACTATGGCAAAGGGTTGAAACGGACAGCATAAAACGGAAAGCAAACAGCGCGAAACACGCCGATTTGGCGGAAATGTAAAAACATCGTCCCAGAACGCTCACGGGAAGAGGGTATACACGGGATTTTGTTTCTTTCATTTTTGTTAAAATATTGAGCTGAAGAAAAAGTCTGCGTTGGACGCAGCGGTCTGTGACGGAGACGAATAATATCGTCCCTTAGTGTGTTCTTATCATACTGTAAAACCCATGGAGCATCGCGTCGAGTGTTCGTAAGCAAAAAGGACAATCGACATCTCTGAGATTAGGACACATAAAATGCATCATGAGATCATAATAATGTATTGTGCATCTTTACCCTATCTTCATTTTGTTGGTTTTGTTCTACTGGGAAAAAGGGCAACATCGAACGCAAGACAAACGCAACCACCGGCAATGACGACCATTATATGAACCGTGGCAAATTATATTCGACTCGAATGGGCTCAAAACGCTGTTTCTTCTACCCCGTATACCGTATCAACAATGGGCAGAGTCTGGGGCATGGAGAACAGCAAAACACAAAAGATGCGAAAGGAATCTTTAATATGCTTCTACAAGACACCAAAGGCCGACCAAAGGCAGACGAGGTACGATAAGTATATCGTAAAGCATGTTTCCCTGCGTCATGAAGCTATAGAAATGCTTTGCTAGCTGCAAGAGCCCACGTGGGTGTTGGAAGGATGATTGCCAAATGACTCTTTTTTATCTTTTTCGCATGAAGACATTGGAGCTGGACTTGACCCACGTAGCACGTGCGAGATGCGTGTGATAATCAAGAGGGCGTCAGGTGAAAGCAACCATTTTTGGAAAATTGCTACATTTCGATACACCAATGGTACACAGCGAAAAGAGTATGCGCAATGATTAGGTATCATTAAGGTTGATGTCCGAATGACTTTATTTCCGTTTCAAACCAATACAAAGATTTGTATTTTCAGTTTCTTGTAAGGATGTCTGGCATGTGTGTCTTCTTGATGTAATTATCATGTGATGAATTAATATTATCATCATTAAAACCCTTAACAGTATTGTAGGCCATTTTTTTGCATCAAAAAATACTTTTTTTTAAAGATGGTAAACAATTGCCGATCTTCTTTCTCTTTCTTGGTGATGGAAGTAAAACAAAGTGAACCTTACGCAATTTGGAGGCTTCTTTTCGCAGGTAATAATAGTACGTAGCTGCAGAAATAAAAAGCAATGAGAAATTTGAAATCACCTCGAAGCTTTTGCGTGGGCGCTCGGCTCGCCCATGCCCAGACCCGTATCGCTTAACAAAATGATCCATTCTCCTTAATCGCTTCGTGATCATAATTGCATCAATTGCCCGCCATACTATTGCTGGTCCGCGTCCGCGTTCCGGGAAATGATCAACCGCCCTTGCCATCGCAAGCTGAGCTGCGGAAACATTACCCCGCTGATGTCGTTTCCGTTTGGTGTACACGCGCGCACATCGGCAAATAAAAACTACGTCAGAATGAAAGGATAAAAAACCCCACGAGCGAGCAATCAAGACAAACGCTGAAGCTTCCTGTTGCAAAAAATAAAAAAAAAGAATGACGCGTGTAGAGCATACGATGCAGAAAATTCTTTCCCGTGTCGTTGTCAACTTGTCATCGCACTGCGCGATTTTCTTTCGTTCATTTAAGCTCATCCATTTGCCGTGGCCCGGTACGGCCGGGTACGGGTCGCGAGCAGCTTGCCTGAACATCTTCCGTGGGCTATGTCGTGCGATCGTTCCATGCGAGGAGACAAGTGCTCTGCCAGCGAACATAGTCCACGAGGCGTGACTTGAGAGGCACTTTGGCACTTGCTGTTGGTGCACTTGCTTTACGGTGGCTTGTTAGGTGGTGACTTGGATGTCGCTGCTGTCCATCCGCCGGGTCGTGTTGCTCCAGAACGACGGGCAACTATCACTGTAAAAAGGCTGCAGCAGGCCTACATCGTGATCGTTCTTGTGTTTGTACCTCTTGCTCACGTCTGCTTAACGCTACACATCTCCATTGACACAATCTAGCACGAGCTTCCGATCTAGAGATTCCCTAGATCTCGTGTCCTTCCACTGCCATGTCCGACAAGCAATCGTGACTCGGTGGCTTTCTGCAGCCGTGCCCCCGCCGAGCTAACAAGTGATATAGGGCTTATCGGAGCAATCGTTCATTAACGGCTACTATCGATCGCGCATCGAAGCAAATCTTGATTGCCATTATTTCACCCGATTTCGAGGCTAATGCCGTAGTTCGGCGCGGCCACGCGGGCCTCCAATTTCGCTTTCCTTCGACGCGCCGCGTATCAGGTGCGCTTTCTTTTGTTGTGTCGCTGCACCGCACCGCGTGCACAGATGCTTAACAACCGTTGCAAAAAGTGGTAATGTTTGCTTTATCAGCAGGATCGAATCTGTGTCAACGCGCGCGGCTAAAGCAAACCGGTTACCCGCGGTTCGGGCCGCGCCATAGCCCATTGGTCAGTAGCAACGGGCAACAGGGTTCGGTGAAGGGCACCCGTGCACGGAAGAGGGAAGCTGCAGCACGGAAAACGGTATCTCGTATCTCGTACGTGAGATACTTAAGGTAATTTTATTTCGCAGATTCTCGACCGCGCAGACATGGCGATGCCCCCGGGGTGTTGACTGCGTGTTTTACTACAGTAATTAATTGTTAACGTTTGGCGGGCTCTTTCCCTTTTCGTGCTGAATGTTTTCGGCCGTTGTTGTGTTTTTTTTTGTGCGCATTCTCTTCATCTGTGTCGTTTCCCATCTGGTGCTCGGTTAATTTGTCTACCGTTTCGAACATTCAATGGAAAGTGACCGCTCGCGGTTGATTGCGTTTGGGTCAAGCGTTTGCTGAAGGACCGGGGGAGCCATAAGGGAAGGAAATAGTTTAAGATCCCCGAAAATGAACCATCATGATCTGGCTACTGAGCGGGGACGGTTCGTCGATCGATTGATACCTATGCTTATGCCTCAACCGTTCTCGTACGTAATACACACACACACACGCACACACATACAAGCATCGAAACCACTTTTATGTTACGTTTCCTAGCAAACCGTACTCATTCGGCATCGGCAGTAGATCTAGTAGACGCGGTCGGGTCCGCTTGACATACATTAACACGATAGCGATCTCGCGGAAAACGGGCGTTTAATTAAGCTTCGAGAGCTAGGGTAGTGGGTGGGTTCGGGAGACCCGTCAAGACTGTTATCACCCGACACATTCGCATGGCGTTTGTTTGCGTTGCGCCCCGAAGCCCTGTCGATGTGCTGTCAACACGTCGAAAACTTTTGCACCATTATGTGAGTGTGTGGGCTTCACGGAATGAACAATTCAGTTCATTAAGGTGGACATGTTGCCAAGGAAGTGAGTGCAATTAATGGCAGGATGTTGAAACAGCCATCAAGCCGCAAATCGGATGTGATTTTGCTTAGATTTTGTTTTTTTTTCAGTATCGCAGTCACCGCCCTGAAAACAAATCAATGCAAAAATGTAACATTTTCATTGCAAAACGAGTGTTGCAGTTGCATATCTTCATTTGACGAGTAATTTAAATCGTAATTTAATATCATATCGAGGGTGAAATGCTCACGGCCACAAACCAGCTTTATATCAACAAGATCAAACGTTGCTGCTTCTTGCGGTGGTGTTGGTCCAGAATTGGTTGTCCTTAGTGACTCACGAAGAAGTTTTTTCAATGTTACCGGACTGGAGTCATTGGTTGCGTATGGGTTGATACTGATGAATGGTGCGATGGTGCGATTCTGCGTTGGAATGCGGTTTTCATTGGAAGGCACTCGACAGGGAACTGTTTTTCTTATTCAAAATAGTTTGCTTGTCGTAATGAATAAGAGTATTTTATAATTTTTAACCATATTTACTGTTTGGCTTTGCATTTTGTATCGACTGTTTCGAAATCTATAGCCATTTAACTCTGTGACACGGTAGTGTGTTTCGACAAGAAAGAGAATAAAATACTATTAGTTCGTTTTCCCTTATTGTTTTCCATGGTGGCTTATTGAAGAGCAAATTTTGTTGTCTAACCTTTACCCAATCATATTTAAAAATGCAATATAAACATATAACATTTTATTTGAAATAAAGCTACATGAGATAGTACTTGCTATTAGATAGTAACGTCATTTACTGCTTATTTTTATCGATCATTGCAAAACTGAATAAGAAATGATAGAGTTAATTTGTAGTTGTTTGTATTTTAGCAGTATAATAATATATAAAAAAACATCAGCAGGACTTAAATGATGTTAAGCTCACGGTACGTCTCTTCTTTTACGTTCCATTTGGCCAATCGTGACCTAGGATTTGGAGCATTTTCGTTAAGGAAATAATGGCACTGGCAGCGTACGACAGGCCGTGGCAGCATAGTTGCAGCCTCTAGTAGCAACAATTTATTCGCTCTCATTCA
Organism: Anopheles coluzzii; assembly: GCF_943734685.1. Lineage (NCBI taxonomy): Eukaryota > Metazoa > Arthropoda > Insecta > Diptera > Culicidae > Anopheles > Anopheles coluzzii. The sequence goes on from NC_064670.1 coordinate 83,863,626, forward strand.
TTCAATTATTCAAAGTCCCTTTAGGGATAAGCACCAGCTCCACCTATACCTGTGCCTGTGCATCGAATGGCACGGGGCCTGCCCGCGCGATGGCGACCGCTCTTCGGTACATTCGGTTTTAATTAACTTTTGGCATGTCCCTCAAAGCCTTTGCCGCGGCCGCGATCGGCTCGCACATTCGCCGCCAGTCGCACGTTCACGAATCGATATTTATGAACTTGTTGAACGGTCGCTTTAGTGGCGGCGTGTGGCATGCGCGACCGGCCCGGGTCAGGCACTGTGCCAGGAAGCAAATCGGTCGAAAATGGGTAAAAAATGACAAACATGGGAACCCAGGGGCCGTAGCCGTAGCGAAATATGATTAACTGCATATGTTTAGTGCTTCGTATACTCCCTTACTACTCTATCGTACTGTCTCTTTCTTTTTCTTCATCTATCTCGCTCTCTTTCTCTCGCTCTTCTTGCAACTGCTTTGATACTGCACAGTACGGGGAAGTCATGACGAGGATACCGAAGGGTAAGGAAAAAATGACCATGTTGAAGGTGTATACCAGACAATAAACCGACACTTGCATGCTGTATCGTCATTCGTCTAGGATCGTCAGGACCGTAGGTTCGGGGGCGAGGACGGAGGAGACTGAGGGAGTGGGAAAGCTAGTTTGGAATTTACAACCGCCGACACACACGCGATTTGTTAATGAGAAGCATAGCAATCGATTACGGGTACGACTGAACCGGAGTATGGATCGTGCGCAATAAATTTCAACTAGGAACTGGCAGATGAAAGCTTCTCAATGCTCTTTTCGCTCGTAATGTTACACGCAGTGAATATTTTATTTTCGTGTGTTACTCGTTCCTGTACCTTTTTTTCTTCTGTATCTTTTAGCAAATGCACATGTTTTGCGTCATATACATAGATGCACCAGTGAATGAAGAATTTGTTGCGCACTACATGTGTATCATTGAACACTAGTTAAATGAATTTATTTGCACCATATTGCACATGCTATCGATCAGGAACTTATCAGGAACATACTTTTTCTCTAGTATGTATCATACATGCATCTTAGATAAGTATTCAAAACGTGTGTGTATTTATGTTATATAGTTACACTTAATTTGTCAACACATTTACAAAACCTTGAATTGTATCAGTTTTTAGCAGTAAATTTAAAGCCTATACCAACTGTAAATGTAAATTGTTCAAGATACTAATAAATATTTATACATCGAAAAGAAAAGATTTGAGCGATTAAAGTTTCGTTAAACGGATTAATTCTATTGCCGATTTTCCCACGAGCTGACGTACAGATGTTGCATAAAACGTAGCAAAATCAAGCTGGGACACCTGTATTTTCTATCGCGCAAAGCCAACTCAACAGATCACGGGCAGCTTTATTAACTTGACCCTACTTAAAGAAGAAACCAAAAGTGAAACCACCGACTTGATAAATGTACACCCCTTCGATAAGCATCGCCGATCGCCGAGAGGTCGTCCGTTTTCTTTCGCCAACTGTACAGTACACCCTAGTAGTACAAAATGATCGCCTAGCCAAAGGGTTGAGGATCTACCCGGGGGTGTCCGTAGCAAGACGAAGGCAAGAGAATTCGGTTTAGTGCTGAACGTAGCGCACTGGTCGATAGGCTACTTTGGGAAGAAAAAAAAAATCCACCTCCACAGTTTATTTCGGTCACCTCTGGTTGCCACTTGGTGTCTCTTAGCGGGATACCTCTAACCCTCGAACACACAGTACCATAGTGGTAGTGGAGTAGAATCTGTAGTAAGACCGATTTATTAGTATTTTTGATTTATAAACACCGCTAACGGCGAGTGGTACACAACGAGCGTACCGTGTTTGTTCCCCTTCTAGTGGTTACTTGATATCGGACACTTCAGATCCACTCGGCACTCTGCATGTGTAAACGTAAGAGCACTAGACATGTCATTTTGTCACTTTACAGCTCCTCCAGCACCAAACGAAAAGGAACGCGTGTATCGAGGAACGCGATGACGGCGAAAAGTGGAGGTTTTTTTCCAGTCCTGGGTCCGTTCACCCGTTGCTAACGACTTCTGGAACAGTGCTTGTTGGAGGTGGGCAGGGATTGCACTGGATGAATGGACTGTGTCGCACAAGAGGGCAGCCAATATCTACTTAACAGCTTTTTAGGGTATAAGGCAGCAGGGATGGCAAAACTTATTTTGACCGTTAGCGAGAAGAGTAAAAGTGTATTACAAAAATCAACATCGCCAGCACTTGGTGGTGGATCGTCCCGATGTGTACGGGGGTTATTGTTTAGCCACATTCGGGGTGTTTAGTAAAGCGTACCGACCCGTAGAGTGGAAACAGACAAAGTCAAACAGACACGTTTGCTGGCGTTTGGTTTGCCGTAATTCGTAATGTTTTGAGTCAACCGAGTAGTCAGAAGCTTCGGCACTTTTATGATTTTCACCTTCCGTTGGCGCCAGTAGCGGTTGAGTAATGTGGGTAGCTACGATGGGTAAAAAATGTCTTGCACGTGTAAAATGTGTTGGAATTAATAAACAAAATTGAATAAAATGCATCGAATCAGAAGGAAAAAAGTAAAACGCTATTTATTATCGCGTCGTATTAAAGTTTCCAATACGTCACTATTTTCTCCAGCAAAAGTGTCCCGTAAGCGAACACGTACAAACAAACAGATCATAAAACTGGTTTTTATGAAAATATGAATTTCATGTAGGCTGCGAACCCGTCGCCAGCCGCACGTCGCCCGATCGGGCTCGTTTGTCACCACCAGCAAGCTACTCTATCGCACCGTGTTGCCTTCGAGCATAAATATGATGCGATACTGAAAACACAGGAATTAATAATAATAGAAAACCGATGGACAAATGCGACAAGATCCAAGTGGTACAAAATTAATGCGCGACACTAGCGCGGACCCGGTTACGATCGCGGGTACGCGGGAACGCGAGCGTCTATGAAGTTGTTAAATTTCTCACGCTCGTCGCCTGATGCTTGTTTGAGAACAACAACACTCGTTGAAGTCACTTGAAACCGTTGTCGCTCGATCGCTCCAGCAACGGCTGGTACGAGCTGCTGAGGTAGCATTGCTGCTTACATCGTGTTCGCGCTCTCGAGCCAGCTCAAGCGGTTGTCCGAAATATCATCATTCATCATAAAAGTGGACAAAGTACAAAGGCATTTAGGGGCTTTATTCTTCGGGGTAGCGGTGTTTTAGCTACTGGATTATTTCACTAAAAGCCTACGGTGCAGCACCGGTGCGAAATGTAGGACACCGAGTGCTATCGACACGATCGCTTTCGGAAACAACCCTGACGGAACCATGGGCAAACTAAACACACACCGGCCTGGTTTCTGACTTCGTGTGAGGTTTTGTGTGATGAGGTCTCTCTAATGAGTCCGAAAAACGTTTGAAACAACACATCAGTGTAGTCTTTCAGCGTCCAATCGATTGAAATGATCTTTCCCTTTGAAAGATTCAATCATCGCCCGAAAAGTGGATCGGTTTAGCCTCGCCGAAGGAAGAGCGGATAGCTTTTGGGGAGGTTAATGTTTGTGCCCCATCCACCTCGCGTGGTGTCCATATATGGAGCGGTTTGTCGACGTGGCTGGACGTTGATTTATGTATTGCTGGTTCAGCAGGAAGCTGTTTTGCCGGCGGCGAGGTTAAATATCCTTTTATTCTAAATTATTGAAGAAAGGTGACACTGGCTGCCGAGCGGGGACGTAAATTAACAAAAATAATGATTTCGAGAGGTCATATGTCAGAAATCGCGATGCCGATACGTGCAGCACTCAGGCCAGGAAAGTCAAGGCAGGGACAGATCATGACCAACGGCTTTTAATGTTTCACCAAAGGCGGAGAAGTTAAATGCTGCCGGAAACAATGAAACGTGTGAAATGTTTTGAAGGAGTTACCGCGGGTAGCGTGTTGCATAAAGAAGGTTAATTATCGTTTTAAGTCAATTCAACATAAACCCTATGTGGATAGTCGTAAGGCAGAGAGTTTGTATTTTTTATGTAAATTACATATTTTCTTCTTAAAAACAGTAAAAAATAACACACAGCACTGCTTTCTGAATGAAAGCAACATTAACAAAGCTCTGTGAAACAGGTTCAATATGAAGCTGGAAATTTGCCCTAACAGCATCCTTAAGTTATTCGTATGTTTGTCTACCTTTAACTAATTTGCCAATACACAAAATCAAATCAAACACAGCAGGGCGCAAACCGTACTGTGCGGTCCCTGTGCAGACAACCTGCCAATCGACTGCGTTGTTTCGGTTCCTTTTCCTATTCGCTTCTCTTCAAACTACACAAACGATTCGACTGCTCACCATGACCAGCTTCCAGAGGATAATCAGAAGTTGTGATTTCAAAGTTTGGCCTGCGGTCCCCGACGTGGCGCACACGGCTGGACTCGGTGTGAGATAAATGGATTCAGAAGCGTTAAATAATAGATATGAACCTCGTCACGCTTATCACGCCCGGTGCGCAGGTAGACGTGGGATAAATGAGAGCACAACTAGCCAGAGGCGAGATGAAACTGGTTGGAAAAGAAATGCGCATCGGTGTCTTGCGGAACGCGACACAGACAAAAAAAAACGGCCGGATTCTTATCGCGGAAGCATGTGGCAAGGTGTGCGGAGAGTCTTCAGTCACCCACCAACGAGCCTTGTTTTTTTTCGCTTAACCCCTTCCGTGAATAAAACGCGACCGCATGAGCATACTTTAAACGACTATAAATATGACATAATTTACGATTATGGATTCTTATTGAATTTTCTTCATCGCCTTTCATCTGCGGTCCCTGCGGTTTCTATCGAGCTTCCAGTTTGGGTGGTTCATTCAAGCGGCCGGAGCAGCAAGTGCGTGTGTAATCGTACGCATGTATATGGCTGAGTGTATGTGTGCACGCGAACAGCTTCTTCCAGTAAGGAGAAGACATCTACTTAACTAGATTTTTTTAGACACCTCAAACGCCGGCATCGGGCACGATCGGACTGTCGGTCAGTTTATGAGCAATAAAAAATTTAATTTATGCCTCGATAAGTTTGGATTTCTTCCTCCTTCCACCCGCGGGAGCCTCCCCGAACAGACGAGCGGATATCATGTCCAGGTGACGCTGATGACGATTTCCGCTGCCAGTTGACCAGATCCGAGAGCTGATCGGGGGCGCGAGATTAGAGGCGCGAATGGAATGTGCCAGCCGAGGTTTATTATAACGAGCCATGGACTTCTCTGCCCTGCGTCTCTCGCTCACTGGAGGCAGAATTTGACCTTACTGGTCATCGTCGGGTTTATGGACTGGCAAAAATGTTCGCCTAGACATTATCTATTTTTGAGCCGCGGAAAGTGGTGATGAGTAAGCGATCGTTTTATTTCTAATTTACCATAGAGCAAGGGGAAACTTTGTCCATTTTAAAATCGATAAATTGCTATCGGCAGGGTGACATAAATATGAGAATAAAAATGTATTCTGATGCTGAATCGTTGTATCAGTTACTAACGTGTGCTAACCGTACCTGAAGTGCAAACGATAGCACGCGCTATCTTGGGTGAGTTCACATTTAACGGCAGGAAATTGTGCGATCGCGTGCGCGATTAAGGAACAATGTATGCAATCGTTTTACCGACCGGTTAAGATAATGTTCATAATGTATCGCCCGTGGGTTTCTCCTTCTGACACATTACATATTGCACAGTTTTTCATCATCATGCGCAGGTAATTATGTTGCATGATATTTCGTTTCTAATTTCCCTCTGTGGGATTGACCCAAATCACCACCTCCCGCGAGCAATCGACTGGAAGCAGGAAACGAACACACAAAGTTTGCTTTGTTGATCATCTGCACAGGCGATCTATGCAGGTGGGTTGAACGTACTGCCGCGGCGGGCACTGTAAATAATAAATTAGTCAATCGCAAACCGAGACTGGTGCAATGCAAAATGGTTAAATTGTACGGAAAGACACGGTATGAATCATCCGCACGACGTTAGTAATATCTCTTCGAAGCGATCCAGTACGATCGCCTATATCCTCCGCAAACTTCACACGATGTCACTCCGGCGCAGAAGACGTTTGGCCGCGCATTTGAGTGTAGAGAAAATTCATCATCAATCTTTTTGCGATCGCGTAAATCTTCCTGATTTCATCACTGCCTCTAACGTACGAGGGCGCGAGGTCTCGGGACAAACTCGGGGGCGGGCACACCAACTATCCTACCGATCAGAACTGTCAACTGTCATCGGGATGAGTTTGCCAGAGCCCCAGCAGTGGTATACAGTCGACGAATGCGTCCTAATGGCAAAACAAAACAAAATTCAGCGGGACTCGTCTGTGGCTGAAAATGTAGTGAGCGAGTAGCGCAGTAAACGAGAAAATCATCCACCACTAGCCAGATACCGCACAATCGGATCACAGTGGCTAGCCCCGGCGAATGGCGGGAGGAAAACACGTCTCCCTTTACTCAATTTCCGTACACAATGCTACCAGCCACTTCTCGCTGGCAACGAATCGAGGGTGCAATTGCCCACTGTAGCTACACCGGGGGCATTAGTTGCAGCAGTTTCATAGGGAATCATGAGAAGTTCGAAAATTGAAAAACCTACGCGCCACTAATCAGACAGATCATTTTTAATCCATTTCCATTCCGTACCCCTAGCTCGGGTAGTCGCGAAGTTTCGCGCGTCATGTCTCGGCTGGTACACACTGTCTGCTGGTGCAGGATCATTAGTAATGCTTGTTGTCGTCGTCATTGTCGCCAACAGCTATGAACGTGGATGTGTACTAAAAAATTGTGGATGTTCAGCAGAGTGTCTATCGCTTCTTCTTACGCCTGTTTCTCGAGGGAATGAAAATTTGTGATTTATCAACGAGACACGATCATGATTCGCTTTTCAATCAGAAGCTTGCTGTAGTTTAACAGCTTTTTGCAGGATTCAAGAAGACTCATGTTGAACGTCAAATAATTTTTAAAGCTTCTTGCGTATATTTAACGAAGAAGCATAACACATTTTAATAAAGAGATGTATATTATGATAAACTTTGTTTAAAATGGGATCTAAGCGTTTTTACAAAATATACGGAGAAATAAAAATATGTAGATAAATGTTCTATTTAAATCTCTACAAATTCAAATTAAACTCAGTTCACGTTGTCTTTCCTTGATAAATGCATTACCAGTTTACACCAATCTTCAATATAAACCACACATCAAACTGTAGTAAATTGCGTTTAAATCTCGTATTTAAGACTCTTCTTTTCTCATATCATGTAGTAAGAAAGCTCATCAAAGCAAGTGTAAAAATGACACCAAATATGAAGGAGATCTCAATTTTGACACTCTACCAACATCAAATTAACCGAGTAGCGATGCGATCGAGATAGTTTTCTTTCTCTCTCTCTCTCTCTCTCTCTCTCTCTCTCTCTCTTTCTCTTTTTTTTCTCTCTAAAAACGAGGAGATAACAAGATCACGCACTGAGCCGGCACATTGAACAACATAAATTTTGGGCCAATTATCGTGTCCATCCCCGGGGATGAACACTTTCCATATATAGCGCCGTGGGTACGCAGCGAAAATAAAACACTCGTTATTTCAGTGGGTATTATGTTTCAAAACATTAAATAAATTACCACCATCCTCCCTCGGGACTTCCCTCCTTTCCATCGAGGGAGGCATGCTTTTGGTGACACTTTTCGGGTTTAGGTGCACTCAAAACGGAAGAAAAACAGGTATCTTGAACAGGTCCAATCTGAACATGTTGCATTTTTGGCTCGACTAAGAAACGCCGAACGTGTACGGGATCGCTATCACGATGTGGTTGGATCTTGATGCATCGGTAAATCGTTTAATATGTAGCACCTTCCGCTGTGTATGGCGTTGGCTAGTGCTAGGTGAAGAAACTGGTAACTGGAAATGGTACAGACGGATCGCCTCATTTTCCCCGACTTTCATCGACACTCGTGGTACGTAAAACGATCAGCGCTTGGGTGGGATTGCACAGAATGGATGCATTTAGCGTTTCTTGAATGAAGATGAAACCTGTTTGAAGCGTAATGCAAAGATTAAGATAGAAAGCTAAAAAAAAAACCTACACATTTCTTCTCCCTGTTTGTCACCAAGTTTACCGCACACTTGGCACTACTATTCACCAACGACTAAGCGTCTTTCACCTTAACCTGTGCCAGTGGCACTCAAACAAAATGTAAACTTTGAGCAGGGGGACGATGAGCCGGTTCGGTTTGGTGAATGCGATGTTGGTGAATGACCACCAAATAAAAATAAAATAAGCTCAGCTCTGCATGCTCTGAACATGCCGCTACGGGTCGACGGGTATGCAAAGCGAGGGAAGACAACACACCACGCAGAGATCGACGAATGGGACGGAACGGGCCGTGAGGAAATTGATGAAATCCCCCACAAACAAGTCTCGAACGATTGGAATGGAATGGATGATGGAACGAGTCACTGATAAGTGATGTGATGCTGTGCCTGCTGGGTGAGCTGGTCAGGAAGATCGATCTAGTGGTTTGAAGGTAGCTGGAGAGTGAGGAAGCGAGAGGCAGCAGACGAAGAACGAATGGGGAGGCGGGATGTACGCACCCAGATGGTCCCCTTGACTAGGCGGCACAAAACAACGGAACATGGAGAGCCGCCTGGTGTAACCGGTGAAGCAGGAAATGTTGTACAAATTCATTCATTTATTCCATTCATTAAATCTTCGCTGAGCTTTTTCGCTCGTTCCGTTTTCTGTTCGTTGTCGGTTTTACACTTTTTTTCGTACTTTATTCTTCTTTTCTTTTCTTTGCTGCTTCGCTTCTTTATTGTTGCCATTCTCTTCATCGAATCGGTCACTTTCTTTCTCTCTCATTCTCGTTTTGATGTTGTTGTCTCCGGTGTTCCCTATGTAAAGGCTTTATGTTTGCGTTTTCTATTTCTTCGCTCGATATGCTCATCTTTTGGCTTCAGGCGAAAAGCAGCCGAGTGAACGTCCGAACGCTTTGAAGAGTCTCTGTACATCTTTTCCATTCTATGCCAGCATTCGATTTCTGCTCGATCTTGGTTTCGGCCGGCTTCCGGCACAAGAGCCTGCGCGTGTGTATGCGTGCGCGAGTGGCCACTTGAGTGACTCTCTCTCGTGGTTCTGCTTTATCGCTCAGCTAAGAGATGCGTTCAAGGCGTAGGGGAATTATTTATTGTGCGATATTCGGTGATCTACGGTTGACATTGTGACCCCTAAAGCATGTTGAACATGGTCGGCTCCGCTCAGCCGAAAGGACAAGGCGAAAAGCAAGCACATCTTTGGCATCGGGGCGTGTCAAGTGGCTGGGGGGTTTGTTTTTTTTTATTATCTTCGTATATCCCTTGCCTCTCTGTTGCTATTTCATCTGATCTGATCCGGCCGGTTGGCAAATGACGAGCGTAGCATTTATGCGGGCGGGCGAGTTTACGATGGGTTTAACATTTATTTGATTAAGCGCGCGTTTCGAATCGGTGTGAGATTGGATGCTGATAGTGTTATGGAAATTTATTATCACAAATCAATTTAAGCAACGCTAGCTGGTCGAGATTGCGGTGTATAGATGCTTTTAGCTGGGTCAATTATCATTTGCTTGACAAACAATGACACGCATAGTGGTGAGTGTGTGATACAAGTGTTCCAAATATTTACAAACATTGAACAGGACAGACCATTATTTGAGAAAAAACTAGTTCGTAGCTTCTCTGAGATATTTTTTCTACAATGATTTATTAACCGCATCGAATGAAAACTTTTTACGTACATTCTATACTATTATTATTTTAGCTAATGTTTCATACCGAAATGAAAGTTTTCTGCAAATAAAACTGAATGGAACTTAAAACACTTCTTTCTTAAACACTAAATACTCTTAATATTGTATGTCTTATGCGTTGAAGCCGGTCTCGTAGTACAGTCGTCAACTCGTACGATTTAACAACATGCCCGTCATGGGTTCAATCCCCAAATGGACCGTGCCGCCATACGTAGGACTGACTATCCTGCTATGGGGGGAAATCAATTAGTCACTGAAAGCCAAGCCCACAAGTGGTACTGGCAGGCCTTGACCGACAACGGTTGTTGAGCCAAAGAAGAAGAAGATGCGTTGAAAATAATAGGCCCTAGTGTTATTTACTTAAAATCACCTACATTTTTAGGCATTTAAGGCTAAAATTATTTTTTCTTTGGAAATAAACTATCAGTGATTTAAGTTTTTTGCAGCAGATGGTAAAAACTCAGTAACAAACAGAAAAGTCAGTAGAATTGTAGTACTTTTCTCTACTCAACTAACTTGTTTATTGGATAGCTGTACCGATTTTGGACATAAGAGACCATCGTGACAAACATTTGACCCGGCACTCGAAAATGTCCCTTAGCGCCTCCAAATTTAAAGCGCGCACATCACTCAGAAAGTAAACTCAACTAGCGTCGGTTAATCTTGAGCGTAAGTGCAAACAAACGGAATCAACAAAGCTGACCCGATCGAAAGCAGATCAAACCCCTCGTCCCGAACGCGTGGGCCGTGGGAGAATGCGCCCATGCGGTAGAAAAAGCGATTGGGTTTCCTTTTTTTTCGCCTCCCTTGCGTCATGCTAGCGTCGAGATGCTTTAGGAACAAATTGGCTCCGGGCAGTGCACTCGATAAACCGCTCGAAGAGGTCTCCGAAATGCTGCGGCAAAGCGGCTTAAAAGCCGCGACGCAAGGTCGGTGGAAGTTTTGGGGCCCGTTAAAGGCGCGTAACTTGAAATAGCTCAATAATCCAGCGCCAATCGATCGGCTGATGTGACCGGGAGGTGGCAATGAATGGTGAGGCGAGAGAGAAAGGAACATGAACGATTTAAAGGCGAAAATCCAATATAAATTATCGATTTCACACCTTATTGACATGAACGAGCTTTTTGTTATGGGTGATTTTGTTTTTTTGCCTTCCAACCATCGAGCAACACCCAAACTGTAGGGCACTCAAAATCGGAAAGCTTTGAACGTCCCAAATGAGGGATGTGTACGGCCGGCGAAGAAAATGTTACATTTATTGTGACAATCTTGTAAAGCGTCCTCTTGAGACTCAAATAGTAAAGCTTGAAGTGTTTGTAGCCGATTGTCGAACTTCGAATCGAAAGCGCGAGAGAGAAAGTAGTGCAATGAGCAAAGTATTATAGATGGCTAGACGACACAGCGGTCTTCTTGTGAGTCTCGGTTGACTACACTGCAACACCGAAATGAATGCTAGTTGCATTAATTTGCACATAATTTACGATGCATTACCGTGGGTGAGCGTGAGACATTTACCGTGCACCTCGCATTACCAATTATTACACAATTTATTGCTAATCGGACAAATTTTTACGACCAAACCGAAGCGCAAGATATAAGGCAAAATCAACCGTATGCTAGCAAACGTGGAAAAATTCCAAATAATAGGCTATTTCATAGTACAACATAAAAAAAAAATCAGCGGGATCGATAAAACAGATCCCTGCACCCTGTGAGAGGAGAACCTATCGTAAAGTTTTATGGGGTGGCTTATGAGGTTGAAGTTCTAGAAACTGGTCAAGGCATTTTCGAGCGGACACGAATCATCGATACGGCTGGGAGTCGGAATAGGGCTAAGCTGGCGCGTAAATTGATATACAACAATAAAATTGTTTTTATCTGCTTCTTTCCTTCCCCCAGGGTGCTTGGGTTCGTTTTCGCCCGCAGCATCCTCGCTGGAGGTGAGCGTTTGGGAAAGATGGAAAAAATGTTATATGTTTTGATTGCATTGTGTGACGAGTAACACTCATAGCAAAAAAAGTAACTGAGCGTAAAGGGGCGTATAGGAGATTAAACATTTTATTGTCTTCGCTAGGTGTTGTTGATCGAAGGTTAAGGATCAAACCTCGAAGGGAGCTAGAGAGGAGGATTAAAGAGACAGTTTTACGTAGCGTTGCAGGGGGAGGTGGGTGTTTTTGGTGGGCTTATATGCTTCGAAAATAGTATAAAATGGAGCTACCCCATAATTGAATATTCAAATGTAGCCTCCAACTAACGAACGACCGAACGAACAAACGGGGTGAGTATTGTGTTGCAGCATATTAAGGTATGAAGATAGACGTGGACATAAATCATCAAAGGCGCAAGTCAAACGGTACAAATTAAGGGTTCACTGTTCGCAGTTACATTTTTATGATACCAGCAAAACTTGCAGTCATCGACTAGGATATTGGATTTGATTTTTTTTATTTTTTTCCCGACCGTTGCAGGTTACTGACTTGGCTTGTTGATGATCATGGCTTAAGAGCAAGACCAGCCGATATTTTCCTTCAAGCCCCAATATTCATCACTGTTTTTATTTATCAATATTTCTTGTCCTTCCCAAATTACTTACTTAATAGAGAAGTTCTCTTACTACTTAGGATTTTTGCCAAATAAAGCTAAACTACGTCGGTTTTGACATATGGATGACATTTTGACATATTACGTAAAATATGATCTTATCTTATTTGCTGATATCACTTTGTAACCATTAGGCTCACGTTGACCCATATTTGACTTTCTGATACG